>NC_047101.1:45769319-46104319 GCF_902459505.1 Geotrypetes seraphini
ATCTCCGGATCAGACCTTCGGTCCATCAAGTCCGGCGATCCGCACACGCGGAGGCCCCGCCAGGTGTACACCTGGCGTAATTTATAGTCCACCATATCTTTATATGCCTCTCTTAAGGAGATATGCATCTAGTTTGCTCTTGAAGCCTAGGACGGTCGATTCCGCAATAATCTCCTCTGGGAGGGCATTCCAGGTGTCAACCACTCTCTGAGTGAAGCAGAACTTCCTGACATTAGTCCTGAACCTGTCCCCCCTTAGCTTCATTCCATGTCCTCTAGTCCGTGTCAAATTGGACAGTGTAAATAATCTTCTCTGCTCTATTTTGTCGATTCCTTTCAGTATTTTGAAGGTCTCGATCATATCCCCACGCATTCTCCTTTTCTCAAGGGAGAACAATCCTAGGGTTATAAGTCTATCCTCATATTCCAGTCTCTCCATACCCTTCACCAGTTTTGTTGCTCGTCTCTGCACCCTCTCCAGCAGTTTTATATCCTTCTTTAGGTAGGGAGACCAATGTTGGACGCAGTATTCCAAGTGTGGTCTGACCATTGCCCTATAAAGCGGCATTATAACTTTCTCCGATCTACTCGAGATTCCTTTCTTTATCATGCCCAACATTCTATTTGCCTTCTTTGCCGCTGCCGCGCATTGTGCCGACGGCTTCAGGGTCCTATCTATCAGTACACCCAGGTCCCTTTCTTGTTCACTCTTCCCCAGAGTTGCACCTGACATTGTATACTCGTATACTACTACTCCAAACTCATCAGCACCGAAAAACCAGACACAAGAATACTTTTTGACATCGTAAGAAATCTCACTGATACCAAACCATTTCTCGCCACCCAAGGAAACCAAACTCCCACAGCCACCCAATTAGCGGATCATTTCAAACACAAAATCATCACAACCAGATCCACATTCAACAACTCAAGAATCAACATAGAAGAAATACGAATCAATCCCAAAACAGATGAAGCAATCCCAGCAGACAGGATATGGACAAACTTCCCAAAGATACAATGGTCAGACTTGGATAGGCTTTACAAAAAATACAGCAAATCCTCATGTGACTTGAACAACTGTCCCTCATACTTACTAGCAACAGCTTCCATCAAATTTAAAGCTAGCCTCACACTATGGATTCAAACAACATTAAGCGAAGGTCATTTCCCACCGGAATTAGGAGAAATCATAATTACACCTATCCTAAAAGATCCCAAAGGTCCTATAGATAATCCTGCAAACTATAGACCAATCGCTTCAATCCCACTATACATTAAAATAACAGAAGGCCTTGTCGCACAACACCTCTCCAACTACCTTGAAGACCATCACATACTACATCCAACACAATCCGGATTCAGATCCAACCATAGCACAGAAACTCTACTGGTATCACTATTAGACATTGTCCGACAACACCTCAGCAAAGGAAACAAGCTGCTTCTCATTCAACTCGATCTTTCTGCGGCATTCGACTTAGTTGACCATCACACGCTACTCCAGACATTAGACGCAATAGGAATCTCAGGTAATGTTCACAAATGGTTCCAAAGCTTCCTCAAAACACGAACATACAAAGTCAAATCAAAAGAGCACATATCCGACCCATGGTCAAACCCATGTGGAGTACCACAAGGATCACCATTATCACCCATATTATTTAACCTCTTCATAGCATCCCTAGGCATAACCCTAGACGCCCTAAACACAGTATCATTCAGCTACGCGGATGACATAACCATCCTCCTCCCCTTTAATATTCAAAACCCATCATCCACAAACCACCTGAAAATAATAATGGAAACGGTAGAAAAATGGATGTCAAGTCATAAACTAAAACTGAACTCGGAAAAAACTAAATTCCTACTACTAGAGAAGGAAAAAAAAACATCTCTCACAGAACTAGAATTAAATACAATCAAGTACCCAATGCAAAGTACACTCAAGATCCTGGGAATACAACTAGACAGAAATTGCACAATGCAGTCTCAAATCCACAAAATCATCCAAAGAGCTTTCTTCACAATACGTAACCTAAGAAAAATAAGAAAATTCTTCAACAAAGATCAATACAAGATATTAGTACAATCCCTAGTACTAAGTATTGTAGATTACTGTAACAGCCTATACCTGTCATGCCCAAACTACATGATAAAACAATTACAGACAGTTCAGAACACAGCCCTCAGAATCATATACTCACTCGGCAAATATGACCACATCACCAAAGCATACCTAGACTCACACTGGCTACCAATAAAAGCAAGATCCCAGTTCAAATTCTACTGTCTACTATACAAAGTAATACATGGAATAGCCCCCAGTTACCTAAACAACAGACTACACCGTAACCTCTCACACAGACTAAGGAGAACTCAGAGCCTATTCATTCACCCCCCTCTCAAAGGAACACGACGAAAGAAACTATACGACAGCCTTTTAGCGACACAGGCAGCAAAGATCGATACTACCATCACCAATCTACTGACCAAATCAACAGACATTAAAGTATTCCGAAAAGAAATCAAAACTCATCTCTTCAAAAAACACTTCCCATCATCATAACCTCACAAAAGTATTAGAAAATGCTCTCATGACCACCTCCATCACCTCCACCAGCAACACCCGGACAGTATTATCTCTATTCGTCTAAACAACCTATCACTATCTACTACCTGCTATCAATTTCTCCTGGAAAAGTCCAGACTAATAATTGTAACTGGATACCTTCTTGATTACATGTACTGCAATGCTACTGGAAATGTCCAGTCTTCTAACTTGTAATCCGCTTAGAACCGCAAGGCACAAGCGGAATAGAAATCACTAATGTAATGTAATGTAATGTATTCCTTATTTTTATTGCCTAAATGCATTACCTTGCATTTCTCCACATTGAACTTCATCTGCCATTTCTCCGCCCATGTTTCTAACTGACACAAGTCGCTCTGGAGTTTCTCTCTATCCTCCTGCGATCTGATTGCCCGGCATAGTTTTGTATCGTCTGCAAACTTGATGATCTCACTGGATGTTCCTTCCTCCAGGTCATTGATATAAATATTAAAAAGGATCGGCCCAAGTACCGAGCCCTGGGGTACACCACTAGTCACTTTCTCCCAGTCGGAGAACTTCCCATTTATGCCCACTCTCTGCTTTCGGTTTTCCAGTCATTTGCCTATCCATCTTTGTATATCTCCCTCTATGCCATGGCTTTGTAGTTTCCTGAGAAGTCTTTCGTGTGGAACTTTGTCGAACGCTTTCTGGAAGTCCAAGTATATTATGTCCACAGGCTTCCCACTATCAATTTGCTCGTTTACGGTCTCAAAAAATTGGAGTAAATTCGTCAAACATGATTTCCCTTTCCTGAATCCATGTTGACTGGGTTTCATCAAGTCGTGTGCGTCCAAGTGCCGGACTATGCTATCCTTGATCAGTGCTTCAACCATCTTGCCGGGGACCGACGTAAGACTCACAGGCCTATAGTTGCCCGGTTCCCCTCTCGATCCTTTTTTGAAAATTGGCGTGACGTTCGCTATCCTCCAGTCGTCCGGTATCTGTCCAGTTCTGATTGTCAGGTTTGCAAGTTTGTGCAATAACTCTCCGATTTCAACCTTCAATTCCTTTAAGACTCTCGGGTGAATTCCATCCGGTCCAGGGGATTTGTCACTTTTAAGTTTGTCGATCTGATAGTATATCTGGTCTAAGTCCACTTCAACTGTGGTGAGGCTGTCCTCTATTTCTCCTGTAAACAGTTTCTCCGCTTCAGGTATTGTTGAGGTGTCTTCCTTCGTAAAGACAGACGCAAAGAAGGAATTTAGTTTGTCTGCGATTTGTTTATCTTCCTTGATGTACCCTTTTCTTCCCTGGTCGTCCAGGGGTCCCACTGCCTCTTTTGCAGGTTTTTTCCCTTTCACGTATCTAAAGAAGGGCTTGAAGTTTTTGGCCTCCTGGGCTATTTTTTCCTCATATTCCTGTTTGGCATCCCTCACCGCCTTGTGACATTTCTTCTGATCATCTTTATGTTTGTTCCAGGCTTCGGTTGTCTTTATGCATTTCCATTTTTTGAAAGAGTCCTTCTTTTCTTTTATGGCTTCCTTCACCTGTATGGTAAGCCATGCCGGTTCTCTTTTGCTCTTTGTTCTCCGATCTTTGGAAATCCTCGGAATGTAGAGATCTTGTGCTTCTGTGATAGTATTTTTCAGTAGGGACCATGCCTGATCTACCGTTTCAAGTTTGTCCACCATCTTCTCTAGTCGTTTTTCTACCATGGCCCTCATGCGATCGTATTTACCCTTTTTAAAGTTTAAGGTGGTGGTTAAGGTTTTGGCATGTTTCCCTTTCCCGATGTCAAGTTTAAAGTTGATTACATTGTGATCACTCGTTCCCAGTGGAACCACGACTTCCACTCCTGTTATCGGTCCCGTGAGGCCATTTAGGACCAAGTCCAAGGTGGCGTTGCCTCTTGTCGGCTCTTTTACCATTTGTTCCAGGAAGCAATCCCCTAGCACCTCCAGGAACTTGGCCTCCTTGCCGCAGTTGGAGGTTGCTAGTTTCCAGTCTATCCCTGGGAAATTGAAGTCTCCCAATATAATTACATTGCCCGTCTTGCATTCTTGTTTGATTTCCTCCATCATTTCTGAGTCAGTTTCCTCCGCCTGTCCTGGGGGACGATAGTAAAGGCCAATTTTCGTATCTGCACCATATTGACCAGGAATTTTGATCCAGAGTGACTCAAGCTTCTCTTTCATTTCTGTTGTAACCATTTCAACAGAATCTATTCCCTCCTTAACATATAGAGCAATACCTCCACCTTTCTGCCCTACTCGATCTCTTCTATACAGTTTGTATCCCTGTAGTACTGTGTCCCATTTGTTTTCTTCATTCCACCATGTTTCTGTTATGCCAATGATATCTAATATGTCATGTCTCGCTATTGTCTCTAGTTCCCCCATTTTGTTACCTAGACTTCTAGCATTCGTATACATACATCTAAATTCCCTTTGTGTTACCTTTTTGGACCTTCTACTCTTGGCCGTCCCTATAGTTTCAAATACGGTATCCTTTACTGCTCCTGTGTTATCACCCTTGTTTGCTGTGTGGTCGTCCTCTCCTGTGTCTGAGTTGTCCCTTCCTGCTTTTTCTCCCTTATTGGCTGTGGGGTCGTCTTCTCTTGTGTAGGAGTAGTAGTCCTTGGCTTCTTCGTCGGGGCATCCTGCTATCCGTGCCATCCGTGCATATTCTTGGGGGAAATCCTGAAAACCCGACTGGAATACAGCTCTCGAGGACCAGAGTTCCCTACTCCTGAAAAGCCATTCAGCCAGCTTCACGCCAATTGTCTGCTCTGTGTTACTATACTTTCAGAGGGTGAGGTGATGGTGAATGGGAAGGGATTAAGGGTTGGATTCACTAACCTTGAATTCCGGGGCCGATTCCAGCAGGCCCGACGAATTCACAACAGTCCAATATTGTAATGAGGGCAATCAGAGGAACGCCCCCCTCTGCCCGCACGGATCGCTAGTGTGTGATCCTGACGCATGCGCAGACCATCTGCTTTCCCTACAGATGGTCTGCGCATGCGTTTTGTGTCCGTTTTTTTTTTTTAATGGCTTTTTTTTCTTGGGCTCCGACTCTCCTGCTCTCAAGCCGGCCCTAAACCTTGCCTCCCTTCTCAAAACACAGCACCGGCAGAGCAGACTTTACTTTTGTAGCCCAGCGAGTCCGTGGTTTTAACCTGTATACCGCGCATGCCGCCCCGACTCTCCCGTCGCCGCCCGACTCTCCTTTCGGCCGCCCCGAATCTCCTCTGGCCACCCCAACTCTCCTTTCGCCCGCCCCGACTCCTTTTGCCCGCCCCGACTCTCCTCTGGCCGCCCCGACTCTCCTCTCCCCCTTGAAGTCCTGTCCCTACCCTGAAAGCCTGATGCCCCCCCCAACGTCCGATTCACCCCCCCCACAGGACCGCTCGCACCCCCACCCCGAAGGACCACTCGCACTCGCACCCCCACCTGAAGGACCACTCGCACCCGCACCCCCACCCCGAAGGACCACTCGCACCCCCACAGCCTCCCCCCCCATCACGGAGAAGCTCCTACCCTTGTCCTGCTGCTTCCTCTGCCGGTGGTCTTGGCCCTTCTGTGAGCCCTGCATCTGCGCTGCTTCCTCTTCCGGCGGTCCCGCACTTTCTCTGACATCAGAGGAAGCAGCGCAGACGCAGGGCTCACAGAAGGGCCGGGACCACCGGCAGAGGAAGCAGCAGGACAAGGGTAGGAGCTTCTCCATGATGGGGGGAGTGGGGAGGCTGTGGGGGTGCGAGCGGTCCTTCGGGGTGGTGAAGTAGGCCGCTGTCTAGGCCTACCTCGTAATGGAGACTCCACACACTATATACTGGTTTCAATAGGTATACATTTATTAACAAATCAGTAACAGCTTACAATTTCAAATCATTCAGTATATAATGGAACAGATGTGATCCTCAGGCCTGAGGGTCCTCTGATGTCTGTTCACCTTACTTCTGCTTATAGGCCTGATTTTATACATTTTTTGGTGGTCAATACCACGTTAGCCTAAATCACATGATACATCTTTATTGGTTGTTTTTCTTATACGTCAATACATAAGTAGATTCATTTATTGGCTTATCTATTTGTGTCATCTTATACGTCTGTTCAGTTTACCGTAAGGCCTAACCCTTTCCCGCAAATGTCCATTTCCCCTTACCATATATGCAATTCCGAGTCCAAAATTCCTTCTCTGCTGTGGTAACACATGATATATCTTGCTAAATAATGTTCTTGAGTACTCTGTTTTTCTGACCATGAGCTGTGTTCCTCTTTGCATAATATCCGGCCAGGTGCCATGCATCGGAATTTAAGTCTTGTTTCTTACAAGTTTTTGCTTACCATAGCTAACTCAGAAACAGAACATTTCTCAATCACTATAGGTCAGCTGGCAAGTGGGTTATGAAATATCTTTTACAGTTAATATACTGATTTATTAGAGCAAGAGGGAGGGGAGGGAGTTTTTCTCTTGTGAGGTCTGGTTACTTCACCTTTATCCAAAGGACTTATTTTGCTTCACCTGTATCACACCAGGTCTTCTTCTTCTTCGTCTCATCCTCTTTTCCCTCTCATCCCCTCTTCAAAGCCCCTTCAGGTGGCTTTGACATCCGGATATTCGGGCAGAAGGTAGATTGTGTCAGTGATCATACAGCACAGGCATAGGGCCACGTACTTGAAATTGTATATGGTAAAAATGAAAAGGACAAGTGCCCACCCATATTATACTAACCCGGAACAGAACAGCATAACATGTCACAATAAAATTATTAATACAATGTGATAATATGCGATCAATAATTAGGATAATATGCAATGTAAAAGTCAGGTAGGCATGACTGCAGAGCTTACACAAGTGTGTTAGAAATATCAGAATAAAGTACTGACGTGGTGGTGGCTCTTGGGAGGGGAAATCAGCTATTGGTGCCTCATAGGGAGGTGCATCAAAATCAGCCAAGTCAAGATTATCAAAAATGTTGTGTATGGGTCTGTATAGGGGTCTCTATTTCAACATTTGGGATAGTTCGAGCAACTAGGCATCTGCAGGGGTTCATAATTTAATCTGATACGTTTTAATATATTCTCCTTTTATGGCTTCATCCTGTTATGAGCATACTACATCCAAAAGGGATGGAGGGATAAATTAACAAGTTAGATTATTTCCATGCTCTTCCAAAATAGCTGGGATCAGTGCAGACTCGACTGGGTCCAGACGCCAGGGGTGAAAGTCCAGGTAACCACATCAAATCTTACGTCATCATCCTTCAGCTGGGCTCATTACTTCTTCTTCACTGCACTTCTCTTCAGCTTAGCAGCAAGAAAGGGGATGGAAAGAATCTGACTGGAAGGGAAAATAACTAGGGAGCTATTGTGGGAGTCAAAACAGGATGAAAATGCATAAAGTCACAATCAAGAAAAACACCCAAATCTTGCAATAGGGCTGTTAGAAATAATTATCAACACATGAAAAAATATATATACTAATACTGCATGAGTCCATAAAAGAGTTAAAGTGCAAATTAATAAGTCCATAATTAAAGCTGTAGAAGTTCAAGGTCATAAAGGTCATCCTGTCTTTGGTAGCAACAGTCAGGAAGTCTTTGCTGGTAAGTCTAGGCGCTTTCTCTGGTAGCACGATCCTTCCTTTGGGGCTCATCCGTCATCAGGGTTTCATACGGCTGAAAATTTTTCATCGATGATATTTCAAATAGCATTAGTCCATAATTATGTAAATAAGTCATTAATTAATTAAAAGGGTGTAAACACGGATTCTCATGTAGCATACAGCTTCCTCAGATATGGCAATTGTCTTTGTGAAGTGATCCACAATTAATAAGGCAGAAATATCTGTTCTGTATATATCATCTAACTTGTTTCCAACAATACCTGAGCAATATTACTAACAGGATAGGTACAGCGTTAAAAGATGACATACAAAAGAAAACAAAAACTTATCTGCTTTAATTCAAATAGACTAAGGTCTAATATATGTAATGGCTGAATTATATTTGTCAGCCTAAGGGAATTATAGTTACAATGGCATATGATGTTCAAAGGACAGGAGTAATATGCTAAACATAAATATGAATTAGCAAAGAGTCAAACCCAAGCAAAAGGATGGCTAAGCTATAGCCTTAGACATATTAACACATAGGTTATATTGAAACATACTAAAATAAAGATGATAAACCCTAAAACTTAAAATAAAATAGGATTTATGGGAGAAATGTCCTTTCCATGGGATTCTATCGAATCATGGGTTCAATTTTGTTTGACTCACTAATATTGACTTTCACTAATATTCAATCAGCAAAAAGACCTAAACTACAATATTTTTGAATTCCAATCAATAGGACTGGACATTTCCTTCAGCAACTTATTAGAAAAGTTCTTAAGCAACAGTTAGAACCATTTTTTTTTTTTTTAAATAAAGCCAAACGCTGATTGTATTGTATTAAACCAGAAAGTATTCCTGCGTGTATCAGAGAATATATAAGAAAAAGAGGAACAATAGTTTTTCCTTTTATATTGCTAATTATATTGAGTACTCATAAATGGAAATCTAGCAAAGTCATAGTTGTTTAGCGCATAATATATTTCATTAAAGGAAAGAAAACCAAACAGAACAATACACATTGCTTAAAGCTAGACAAATAATTTCTCTAACAAGAAGTGAACAACTTTTAATGGGTTAACATTATAGAATATGTTTCTCTGTTGGAACACTCAAAAACTTGGCTTGGGGTTTAAGAAATAAAAAGCAGAAGTTATTCTCACTTCGGTATGTTAGCACAACATTAATTAATATTACCATTTGGGATAGGAGTGGATCATAAGAACCCTATGCAATATGTTCCAGTTATTGTAGAGACATGAATAATGAAAAAAACAACAAGAAAATAGCTGCTGATAATTTCAAGTTAAAGAAATAGAGCACTACATTTCCCAGTGTCCTTAAACATAGACACATCAACCAGGAAGTAGCTCAGTATGTTTGTGTAACGGAAAAAGAGGAAGAAGAAGCATAACTCATTTCTTAAATTTTGATCACAGACAAAGAATAAGGTTTGAAATCGTTGTGGTGAGTAGTGAAAAATTAAATCTTCTTTCGTTATATTGGTAATTATAGTGAGCGCTCATAAATGGAAATCCACTCGTATTTCCATAAACACTGAAGTTGACACATGTCATAATACAACAAATAATAACTCATGTACTGGAAAACGGACCGACATAAAAATTAATTTTTTTTTCTATTTAGAGTATTAGCATTAGGTGTTCTCTTCGAGTGCACTGTAGTTTTTCCTAACTCTAGAAAACAAATGATCGTTAGTAATGGGAAACGCCCATAATAAAAATCCCAGACCTAGAAAGACAAAGGGTGCGTTTATTTATACATTGCCAGTTATCATACTTAATGCCTGTCAGTTATTTGGTTAGACATAATCACTTGTCATGTATACTTCCTATCTACGTACACTATCTTTCTATGAACTTCAATAATCTGCTTATATATTCACTTCATTGCCAATCTAACATAACACTTTCTATTGACTTCCGGTATATGTCTCTTATCCCTTCTTTCCAATACTCTTTGTCTTTATATATAAAAACAATAGTGATCCTAATCTTTTCTGTAATTTTGTTCTTCTCTTTCTCAAAAACAATCCTTTATAATCCAACAAACTTATATGAAATAAATAATTGTTTTAATGAATCTTATGGTAACATTGAAACACAGTTAAAATATATACTTCCCCTTTCAGTCTCATTCAATCTCATCCCCCTCACTCCCCCCAGTTTTTTTTTTTTTTTTTGGTTCGTGACCACAAAAGAACAGGAAACAAAAACCACGAGAGCAATGCTTTCGCTTTCCCATAAAGTGCCATCTATAACACAGGCCAGTACACAAGCGACAGCTAAAATGTAAAGCAAACAGCATAAACGGAAGAACAAAGGAAGCCATCAGACAGCATGACAAGCTGAAAATATTACAGTAAAACGCAGACTCAGAGCTGTACTAAGGCTAGAAGACCCTCTCTTGTCAGTAGCAAAAAAATGAACCCATAAAAGCAGAACTAATAAGCCAAAACCCATACAAAATAGTGACCACACATGATAATACCACTTACACTAATAAAAATCCAGGAAGACAACATATCAAGCGTAAATAAAGAAAGCTTGGCAAGGTAAGATGGTATGTCAGGGAAAGCAACGTCATAAGCAAGCAGTATGGTGACATCATAAGGGGCTAGGTAACACAAAGCACAATGCAGAGAAGAGGTGTATACTTTCGGCTCAACAATGGTAGGAAATATGGGGGCAGAAGGAGGAACAGGATTGTCTAAGCAACGGCTTAACAGAAGATCGGTGAAAAACCAACGGCAGATGGAATCACGAGGGAACAGGCAAGAGAAAGAAAAACTAGGGCTAGAGGCACAAGACAAATAATCATGGCTAGCACTGGCAGCCAGAGAAGAATAAAACAGGGGGATTCCTAATGTCAGCAAGAGTAGCGGGAGAAATCAGACATAATGGGCATGCCTGTTCAAGATGTGGTTTCCCGAGACAGGGACACTGCAGTTTTCCCTGACTCTAGGAAACAAAATAGTCATTAGTAAAAAGAAAGAAACATAGGTGGCAATATTAAAATCCTGGACCTATAAAGACAAAAAGGGTTTTTTTTTTTTTTTTTTTTTTCTTGCATTGTCACCTTGTCTATTAATTGGACATATATTTATTTCTTGTGCAAATACAGTTTCTGCTTTCTTCGTGCATTATTTTTCTCTGATCTCCAGTAATCTGTTTATAGTGTATGCGAAATCCGTCTGTGATCAAAAAACAAAAATAATGTCACCTTTATTCACCCCCCTCTTCACAGCTGTTGAAATGGAGCTCAACAGTTGTGAAATAACCTAAGAGATAGCAAATGGTGTGGTTAGTTTGGCAAGCCCCCACAGTCCACCTCTCTGGGCAGCCCACCTCTCTGGGTGGTCAATAATATACAAATCTACAGGGAGAGATTGTGATGGTAACAGGAACGGAGGAGCTTGTTTGTAGGTCAGACTAATAATGTATGTGTAAGAGGGGTTTATAGCCATGGGGCGCTTCCCCTCTGGATTCCCTTTAGAGGCTTAGTAGACTACAGGAATAGATAAGAAATTAGGATGTGGAGCAGATCACCAGTGAGATGCTGACACAGGAAGTTAGTGTATGAATCAGTGTCTGGTTGTGATCACAGACGAACAACGATGTGTGTCCCTGAACCCCTGTAGGTCATGTGCAATGACCCTGGGAAAAGATACCAGGACTCTCATGGAGAAGAGAGGCTGAGAAAGATAGATTTGAAGACATATATTTCATAGGCATTCAGTAGAGATTACTGGCATAAAGACCGCCCTCAAAAATATGCCTGAACACCAAGCATGCACCAGCCGGTACCAGGAGGAAAATTTAGGAAGAACGAGATAAAAGAAGTCAGGCATCAGTTCCCCAACACTTATGATAATGAAGGTTCACAAAGATGCATGCTGACAGAAAATGAATATATATATATAGATAACAGTAATAGGTCAGATTTAGAGATTATTTACCACAGAGATATATATAGGGGACTGATTTCACATGGCACCAACGATGCGGATGCAGAGAAACATCAAAATGTAAGACAGTGGATTCATAGAAGCATCAAAATACAATGTCACTATACAATGTAATATTACAAAATGGTTAACCTGTGGACAGAAAAATGGAAGGCCAGGCGTTATCCGAGCAGAGGAAAGAATTCAACCAGCAATTGAATCAGTGTCTGTACCAAGGAAAGAGTTTGGAGAAGAAGTAAACATAAGATTTACACAGAGATAAAGTAACAACGGCCGTAAATATTGCTCCACTATATATGCTATCTTAGCTTCGTGTCCCACTAATCATTATATTATGCTGGTTACTCTAACACCAGTCCCTTATGCTATGTTTGCTACCCCAGCGCCAGTCCTTGCTACGCTTGCTACTTTAATGCCAGTCCTTATACTACGCTGGCTACTCTAATGCCAGTCCTTATACTATGCTGACTACTTTAACGCCAGTCCTTATACTATGCTGACTACTCTAACGCCAGTCCTTATACTATGCTGACTACTCTAACGCCAGTCCATATACTACTCTGACTACTCTAACGCCAGTCCATATACTACTCTGACTACTCTAACGCCAGTCCATATACTACTCTGAGTTACCCCCAAGTTCTTGTTTTTATTTTTTTCCTAACTGTAGCGTGAAGGACCAATAGGACAATTGAGGATGGGAACCCGGTCCCGGGCAAGGCAATGCAGAAAAACCGCTCCAGGGTCCGGGACCATCCAAATTTGACACCAGTGAGTCCTACGTAAAAAAACAAAAAGGAAAAAAATTAGTGCTGAAAAAGAAAATAGTGTATGAGGCAGAACATATTCAATTGCTGATGAAAAAAGGAAATGAAGGAGAAGTGCGGCATAAAAAGGGGAACAAGATAAAGCAGGCAACACAGCAACTCTGTAAAATAAGGAAGTTCAGTTGAAAACAATGCATAAGTACAGAAATAAAACCCAGAATCAAACTTTTGGCCAAAAGTAATGGAGAGGCAATCTGACAAGCAGATTTTATGCCTGCAATCCAGTGAGGTCGTTTAAGGCTCGTGTCCTACGCAGTCGTGGGTCACCATTGAAGTAGGCCGCTGTCTAGGCCTACCTCGTAATGGAGACTCCACACACTATATACTGGTTTCAATAGGTATACATTTATTAACAAATCAGTAACAGCTTACAATTTCAAATCATTCAGTATATAATGGAACAGATGTGATCCTCAGGCCTGAGGGTCCTCTGATGTCTGTTCACCTTACTTCTGCTTATAGGCCTGATTTTATACATTTTTTGGTGGTCAATACCACGTTAGCCTAAATCACATGATACATCTTTATTGGTTGTTTTTCTTATACGTCAATACATAAGTAGATTCATTTATTGGCTTATCTATTTGTGTCATCTTATACGTCTGTTCAGTTTACCGTAAGGCCTAACCCTTTCCCGCAAATGTCCATTTCCCCTTACCATATATGCAATTCCGAGTCCAAAATTCCTTCTCTGCTGTGGTAACACATGATATATCTTGCTAAATAATGTTCTTGAGTACTCTGTTTTTCTGACCATGAGCTGTGTTCCTCTTTGCATAATATCCGGCCAGGTGCCATGCATCGGAATTTAAGTCTTGTTTCTTACAAGTTTTTGCTTACCATAGCTAACTCAGAAACAGAACATTTCTCAATCACTATAGGTCAGCTGGCAAGTGGGTTATGAAATATCTTTTACAGTTAATATACTGATTTATTAGAGCAAGAGGGAGGGGAGGGAGTTTTTCTCTTGTGAGGTCTGGTTACTTCACCTTTATCCAAAGGACTTATTTTGCTTCACCTGTATCACACCAGGTCTTCTTCTTCTTCGTCTCATCCTCTTTTCCCTCTCAGTGGGGGTGCGGGTGCGAGCGGTCCTTCGGAGTGGGGGTGCGAGCGGTCCTGCGGGGTGAATCGGGGGGGGGGGGAACTATGTTAAAAAAAGTTGTAAAACGCGCTCACGCGTATAACGCGCATGGTTATGCACGGTTTGTAAAAGCGTGTATAACGCGCACGTTATATGCATGAAAATACAGTAATCACCTTCTGAGTAAGAATGGGCAGCAGTGGCATAATAGGGGTGAGTGGCGCCCCTCCCCCACCCTCTTCCTCACCTCCCTGCTGTGCACGCGCATGCCCGCTACCCTTTCCCCAAGCCTTTTAAACTTCCCTGGTGTGAGCAGCATGCTGCTAATATGGGTGTCGGCTCCCTTTGACGTCATTTCCTAGGTGCGGGTCCCGGAAGTCACAGCAGAGAGCGCCTAAAAAGTACAGGGGAAAGCAAGGGGAATGCATGGCAAGGAGAGGAGCAGGGTATGAGTGGGCGAGCGGGAGGGGTGGAGAGGAGGAGGGGTACTGCCATGCCCTTAGGAAGACCGCACCCTAGCTTATTATGCCACTGATGGGCAGCCAGAAATTTTTCTCTAATCATTTTCGGGGGGGGAGGGGGAGAGGGGGGTCAGAGTTTTAAAATGAATGTTAAGACTGTGCACAAGTGCACTCTTTTGAGAAAGTGTGTGCAAATTCTATATCGGCAATCGTACACAAATGCTGGGTTTTACATACCATGACTAAAATTGCACATCCAAATCTGTATATTCACAATTTGTGGGTGCAACTTAATTAGTTAAAAAGCCAACTGGCCCCGATAATTGCTAATTAACAATTATTAACACTAACTGACACTAATTAGAATTTACATGCACAGCGTTCTAAGCGTAGTCTTTAAAGTGGTGTGCAAAAATTCTACTGTGTGGATCTCAAAAGGGGGCGTGGCCAGAGGAGGGGCTTGGGCAGGTTATGCACATTCCTAAAAGTTAGGTGCACAGTTCTAGAATAAGCCTGATCTGCGCTTAATTTACATATGAAATAATGGCTGTTTTTTTTCTTAATTTCAGTATTTTATGAGGTACTATCCAAAATATCAAAAGTCAAAACGTCCTCATTTAATTATCCAAAAAACTTAATTTCAAAAATTATTTCTGATATATCTCAACTTCAATATTCCATAGTTAGCAAAGAATAATTCATTTGTATTCTTGTTGTATGCTCAATTCATAATTTTTAATAAATAGAAAAAGTCATCAATGGTAGAAAGGAATAGACCTCGGTGGCTACATCTGTACAGAATCAGATCTGTCATAGTACAGAATTCAAATGTAGCTAGCCTCCTCATTGGTTATATCCCAACCGCCATCCTATTATTAAATTAATTCTAGTTTTATTTTAATTTTCAATCTTAGTTCATAAAACTTTCAATATTTTGAAGTAATAAATTAGTATAATAACTTAGCTTATTATTTAGCTGAACGGGGATCTGACATGGATCCATGTTTCGCTAGAGCTGTTTCAAGGAGATACCTCAATTTTCAGACCTGCTACCATCCACTTAATTTAAGCACTAGCTTCTGCCAGGTTTTAATTGGTGTAAATGGCTAAACCTACATTTTAGTCGAGCGGATGAGCACTGAATTTTATAAACCACGCCTAATTCCAGATATGGATTAGAGAATAGCATTAAGCACAGATATTTTCAGCTCTGATTTTTTTTTAGGGAGCATTAAATAGAATCTGGACCATGAGGTATAAGTCTGCATTTACATGCCTAATTTTAGGTGCAAGCAGTTACGCTAGCTCAATGGCTGATATAAATACTTGCACCTAACTGTGGGTCGTTAGGTGTGCAAACACTAATATTCTATGAATTTCACATATTAAAGGCACTCCCCTGCAGTGGCGTAGTAAGGGAGTGGTCTGCCTTGGGCGCCATCTTGGTGAGGGCGCAGGTACCTGTCCTCCTTTCTGTCCCCCCCCCCTCCACCGTCATGCATGTGCATTGCTTCAATTCCCCAAAACCTCTGTAACATTCCTGGTGTGAGCAGCAAACCCCAACCTGCTGTCGCACCAGTGTTGGCTCTTCCTCTGATGTCATTTCCTGGGCCTGTAAATTGCTTGTTCACTCTTTCTAGAAATACTTGGACTAGGGGACATGCGATGAAGCTACTAAGTAGTAGATTTAAAACAAACTGGAAAAAAATATTTCTTCACACAAAGTATAATTAAACTCTGGAATTCGTTGCCAGGGAATGTGGATCAGTTTAGCAGGGTTTAAAAAAGCTTTGGCAATCTCCTTAAAGAGAAGTAAAATTATTAAGTAATTATTGAGATGGCTTGGGGAAATCCATTGCTTATTCCTAGGATAAGCAGCATAAAATCTGTTTTACTACTTGGGATCTAGGTAGGCACTTGGGACTTGGGTTGGCCACTGTTGATGGACCTTTGGTCTGTCCGAGTATGGCAATTCTTATGTTCTAGCCTCCTACCTCACCTCCCTCTACATTTCCCCCCAACTTATTTTTTAAGCTGCTGCTCATCTCACTGCCATCACGGATCCTGTTATTGGTAAATGAATTCTCATATTATTTGTAATGTAAATGTATATATAAATGTTTGATTGTTTTGAAGGCCTTGGTTTTCTTCTCCTACCCTGTTGTTTCTTAGAATAGCCATACTAGGTCCGACCAATGATCCATCTAAACTAAACTAAACTAAACCTTAGGTTTGTATAACGCACCATCTCCACAAGCGTAGAGCTCGGCACGGTTTACAGGGTTAGGTTGAAAAGGAGCTACAATGAAGGGTTATAGGAAAGGAGCTAGGAAGATAAAGAACCAAAGAGCGGGAGGTGTTAGATTTTTTAAAAGAGCCAAGTTTTCAGGTGTTTGCAGAAGGATTGGAGGGAGCTTGAAATTCTGAGCGGGGATGTGAGCCCAATATTCTGCTTCCAGTGGTGGTCAATACAGTTCACAAGTATCTGGTAGACTCCCAAAGAGTAGC
This sequence comes from Geotrypetes seraphini, assembly GCF_902459505.1. Classification (NCBI taxonomy): domain Eukaryota; kingdom Metazoa; phylum Chordata; class Amphibia; order Gymnophiona; family Dermophiidae; genus Geotrypetes; species Geotrypetes seraphini. The sequence goes on from NC_047101.1 coordinate 45,786,357, forward strand.
AAGATTCTGTGATAAGTGATGGCTTTCTCCATGTCTGTCTTAGTAGCAGATTATGGACTTTTTCTCCAGGAACTTGTCCAAACCTGTTTAAAATCCAGGTACGCCAACAATTGTTACCATATCCTCTGACAAGGAGTTCCAGAGCTGAACTATTTGTTGAGTGAAAAAAATATTTTCTTCTATTTGTTTTAAAAAGTATTACCATGTAACTTCATGGAGAGTCCCCTAGTGTTTGTACTTTTTGAAAGAGTGAATAATCAATTTTACATTTACCCATTGTACTCTACTCAGTATTTTTCTAGACCTCAAACATATCTTCCCTCAGCCATCTCTTCTCCAAGCTGAAGATCCTTAACCTCTTAAGCCATTTCTCCTATGAGAAGAGTCCCATTCGCTTAATAAGAACATAAGAACATAAGACTTGCCTCTGTCGGGTCAGACCGGAGGTCCATCGTGCCCGGCAGTCCGCTCACGCGGCGGCCCCTCAGGTCCAGGACCTGATAGTGCTCCTACCCTAAAACTCAGATATGCTTTTCGCTTTTGTCCTGTAGTGTAACCTTCTATCTATACCCTGTAATCCCCTTCTCTTTCAGGAAGTCATCCAGTCCCTTTTTGAAACCCAGTATTGTACTCTGTCCTATTACCTCCTTTGGAAGCATGTTCCAGGTGTCCACCACCCTCTGAGTGAAGAAAAACTTCCTTGCATTCGTTTTGAATCTGTCCCCTCTCAGTTTTTCTGAGTGACCTCTTGTTTTTGTTGTCCCCGCTAGTCTGAAGAATCTGTCCCTATCCACCCTCTCTATGCCTTTCATGATTTTATATGTCTGTATCATGTCTCCTCTCAGTCTCCGCTTTTCCAGGGTAAAGAGCCCCAGTTTGTCCAACCTTTCGGCATATGAAAGGTTCTCCATTCCCTTTATCATCCTAGTTGCTCTCCTCTAGACCCTCTCAAGTATCGCCATGTCTTTCCTAAGGTACGGCGACCAGTATTGGACACAGTATTCCAGATGTGGTCGCACCATTGCTCGATACAATGGCAGGATGACCTCCTTCATTCTGGTAGTGATACCTTTTTTGATAATGCCCAGCATTCTGTTCGCTTTCTTTGAGGCCGCCGCACATTGCGCCGCTGGCTTCATTGTTGTATCCACCAATACCCCCAGGTCTTTTTCTAGGGTGCCTTTCCCCATCTCCCTTCCTCCCATCGTATAGCTGTACATGGGGTTCCCTTTCCCGATGTGCAAGACCTTACATTTCTCCACATTGAAGCTCATCTGCCATCTTTTTGCCCACTCGCACAGTTTGTTCAGGTCGCTCTGTAGTTCTTTGCATTCCTCAACAGTTTTGACCCTGTTGGAGAGTTTTGTATCGTCCGCGAACTTGATAACTTCACATTTCGTGCCCGTTTCCAGATCGTTAATGAATAATTTTACTTGCCTTCGTTGAACCTTTTCTAATTCTACCATATGTTTTTTTTGCATATATGGTGATGAGAATCCCACACCTCAAGGTGAGGTTGCATCATGGAGCGATATAGAGGCATTATTTTCGCTTTCCCAATAATTCCTAGCCCTCTCTTTGCTTTTTTTTTTTTTGAGGTCACATCCCCACCAGTTTCCTTTGCTTGACTTTATTCCTAGCACATATCCTTCCTTCTCTCTGATTAAGCAACTAAATATGTGAACTTATTGGCTGTAACCAGTAATTGTTTGCTTGCAATATAGCTCCTGCAAATTTCCATGCCCAAGTAAAGAACTGTTAAGAGTTAATTAGGTTAATATTCCTGATCCAGTTTGTGTCTGATATCATTGCACGCACCTTGGCTGCTGAATCTGATTCACCATTTTCATCTGAGCATCTGAGATTGCAGCCCAAAGGCAGGTTGTAAGAGCTGCAGCACTCGATAAACCATTAATACTTAATAAATGACAGCATGTGTATTATTTAAGAATAATGATACCTTCTGTTCCATTATAGATTAAAACACTACCCTGTTCTTTTTAGTCATGAATTTCAAAAGATAGACGTGCAGGGTTAGAAAAGTATCAACTTTTGAAGGGCTCCCAAGTTGTATGCCATTTCTCTCGTTGGTTGTCACCACGGCCTTGATTCATCAGTCTACATACTTATAGCATGTATGCATAAAATGATAAAACAGGGAGGCATGGAGGGAAGTGTAATGCAAGAATTAAAAAAATATCACTCCAAAACCAAAGCACCACACAAGCCAAGAAAGCTATTATGTAAGCGAAAGAAAAGCCTCAGACAAAAGGAGAGGTGGACCCACGCTCTTCCACCCAAGTATCGTAGGCAAAAAAACTTTCGCACAAGTTTAAAGTTAGCAGGTGGGAGCAAAAAAAAAAAAAAAAATAGCCGAGAATGATTAATGGTAAAAACCACTGAACACAAACAGGCGTACTGATAGCCTGGATTTGGCGCTAAGGCCCTGAAGCAGTGGTTACCTGCCATGAAACAATCGTTGGACAGGCCTGTTTGTGTTCAGTGGTTTTTACCATTAATCATTCTCGGCTATTTTTTTTTTTAACGCGTCTATAGACTAACATGCACGCATTAGTGTTTAGCGTGTGCTGAATCGATTAGCACACCTTAATAAAAGAGGGCCTTAGTGTAGGCAACATGATATAACATAAAATCGGATTTCTAGACCGCATAACCTTGAAGTTCAATGCAGTTTAGAAAAAGTTAAATAATAACAAAAGAAGTGATAAGTTTTCAATTGTTTTCTGAAATGTACATAAGAATGAGATGTAAATAACAAGTATCAGAAGTCTTTATCATAGAAACCTGCCTTAAATGAGAGAGTGTGATCGTGATATTTTTTACTAGATAATTTTAAGGGTAAGGGAACTTCATCAACATAAAAAAATCTTCTCAGTTGAACCCTATGAAAAAGCCTTGTGCAATGCGAGAGATATCTGTTACTATACATTCATTAGGATATGTTTAATACTCATCTGAAAGAAGGATCTGTCACATTGATGATGGCCAGCATTTCGCCTGTGCCGGCTACTTCAGAATGTGAAAATGCTGATCGTCTCCTGAAAACCAAAGACTGTATGAAACATTATCCTAAAAACTTTTCCAAATCCCCCCCCAAAATTTGTTTTGCATTCTCTCTGCAGAAATGCCATGTAATAAGTGTGTTAACATTCACAGCAAGTGACGGAAGTTGCAAGATAGTATGTGGTACTCATTTCATAGATCTACTGTCTTTTGATTCTTTTGTTACTGCATTTCAAGGACCCCTGAGGAAGGCTATATAAAGCCGAAACACAGCCCATGTAGGGTTTGGTCATTTTTCATGCAGTTCTATTTTTATATTACTGTGATTGATTTTAATTGTTTTACACACTAATAAATTTTGTGATTTTTAACTCTTGGAAGTCCAGGGACTGGTTCCACATTTCTGTTCTTCTGTGTTGCCTGGCTGTTTGTGGTATCAAAGTCCATTCCTGTGGCAGTTAGGTCCATCCTCTTGACGTAGACCAACCCCACATGCTGTTTTTGGATTCGGGTGACTGTATTCAAGGCAATGTGCCACTATTGTTGCCTGCAATTTGTTAATGTGTAGACAACTTTTGTGTTCGGTGCATATATTCTGCTCTATTGTTGCCTCAAAGTCAAACAGTGCCAATGTCATATTAAAATTCAGCATGTTTGGGTAAGAAGGGGGGAGAGGAGGATTCATATATTATGACAAAATAATCCCAGCATTTAGAGGTTAGCTGTCTGTCTGTCTGGAGTATGTGGGGCAAAACCAACTGCTGTCAGCAACTAGACTATGTTTCTATAGTAGCAGGGGCTATATTGGCAGATCATGATCAATATCAACACGATTCTTATTTACCGCTATATCCTCAAAATAAAGTGCATAAGAGCGCTAGATAAACACCAAATAAGTATAATCAATAGAAATGCAAGAGAAATCAATCACCTATTCATTTCTACCAAATAAGAGAGTCTTTAGGGGTCTTTTTTTTCTGAAAAAGAAGATAATTTGATTCCAACCTAATTAAAGAAGGCAATGAATTGAATGGAAAATAGAGAACTAGACTACTGGACCTGGGTGGGAGGGGTATTTATTTATTTATTCAATTTTCTATACTGTTCTCCAAAGGGAGCTCAGAATTGTTTACATGAATTTATTCTGGTACTCAAGCATTCTTCCCTGTCTGTCCTAGTGGATTCGCAATCTATCTAATGTACCTGGGGCAATGGGGGGATTAAGTGACTTGCCCAGGGTCAGAAGGAGCAGCGTGGGTTTGAACCCACAACCGCAGGGTGCTGAGGCTGTAGCTTTAACCCCTGCGCCACACACTCCAATGACAAAGCTGTCCTAAGATGTTTCTTTTCTGATACAGTCACCCTGACTGCTCAAGTACATACTGAGTAATTTATAGAACTTAAAATGTACTCCCTCACACATATTCTCTTTCCTTAAGACCATCTCCTCCATTCATTTTCTTTTCCTGCCCCCCAACTCATCTCTTCCATAGAAGAAAAAATGGTAGAACTAGAGGGCATAATTTGAGGTTACAGAGAGGAAGACTTTGGAGCAATGTTAGGAAATTCTTCTTCATGGAAAGGGTGGTAGATGCTTAGAATGCTCTCCCGAGGGAAGTGGTGGAGTGGCAAATGGTAATGGAATTCAAAAAAGTGTGGGATAAAAATAGAGGATAGCTAATTAGAAAACGAAGGATGTAAATTAAAGAACTAAGGCCGGTATTGGACCGACCTGCACAGTCTGTGTCCCATATATGGTGATTCAGTGTAGGATGGGCTGGGGTGGGCATCAATGGGAATTCTACTAATTTGGAACATGAGGATGTTGCTGGCCAGACTTTACAGTAGATATCCTGCAAACAACGGGATGGTTGGATAGGCTGGAGTGAGCTTGGATGGCAACTTAAGCATTTGGAACCTAGGACAATACCAGGTGGACTTTACAGTCTATGACCCAGAAATATCAAAGAAGAGACAAGTTAATTTAATCATGTATTTTGTAATGGTTATAACTTATGGGCAGATTGGATGGACCGTTCAGGTCTTTTTCTGCCTTCATTTACTATGTTACTACTATGCTACCCAATCCCCTATGAGAATAATAAAGATGGTTGAGCAATACTCATCTCAAACAGACAGAGAACTGGAGGTAGAAAACATAGCAAATATGGATGTAGGATAGCAAGACTCTAGGGTGGATGGGAAGAATCAGAGGGACACACTTAAGGTCAATGGGGGCTGCCACTGCCCCCTGGGGCCTTATAATAAAGAACTATATGTGACTATCCTGAAAATGCCCCCACCGTGAAAACAGTGTGAAGGATTTGTCAGGTGGTCACTGAGGTTTCAGTCTGTTGCTAGCACAGACTGAAGGGGAGGGGTTAGAGAGCCTTTTTCCCTGAAGGAAGGGAGGAGACTATACAAGGAAGTGCAATAGGAAGTTTCTGGCTTTTGGTTGTTCCTTTTCCTGCCAAAGCCCAAGACTGAGGGAGACTCTCAGAGCAATCTGGGACAGAACTGGACATTTATTGCAAATAGTGAAGACTACAAAGAGAATTGGAGGAGACAGGGGGAAAATTTGAGGATATTATTTATTTATTTTAGTGTTTATATAGTGCTTATAGACTAGGTGGTTTATATTCAGGTATTCAAGCATTTTTCCCTATCTGTCCCAGTGGGCTCACAATCTAACGTACCTGGGGCAGTAGAGGATTGGGGTTTATTTGTATTTCCAATTTTGAGAGACTCAAGCTAAAGGGTTTCAAAGAACTTTATTGGTCTGTACTGCAGTAACCCAGAAACTGTTTGAAAATACATTTCTTTTTGTGTACGGTGGGCTCTGGGAGAAGGACCATATTTCTGTACCTTGGAGCATTCTTGAAAGTATTGGGGTTTTTTTTTCCTTTTTGATGTTGAACTGTTTAAACCCTTATGTAAGAAGGCTGGTTTAAAGGGATTTTTGTGAATAAATTGGGTCCTTCCTACCTCAGACATACATACTTGGTGCTGTGGTGTTTTTTCCCCTTTGGTTACCTATTTTCTTTGTGCAGCCCGCAACAGCCCATAAGAGTATTTTCCTTGTCATTGGTGACCTAGGACCCATTGCCTTGAGGTTGCCTATGACAGCAACTACCACCCTTTCTGTAAAAAAGTATTTCCTTAGATTACTCCTGATCCTATCATCTCTTAACCTCATTCTAACTTTGGAGTTTCCTTTCAATTAAAAGAGATTTGCCTCATGCGTATTTTTGCCATATAGGTATTTAAGCGTCTCTCTCATATCTCCCCTCTCCTGCCTTTCCTCCAAAGTATTCATATTGAGATCTTTGAGTGTGTCCCCCATATGCCTTATGATGTAGAACACCAACCATTTTAGTAGCCTTCCTTTGGACCAACTCAATCCTGTTTATATCTTTTGGGGGGTATGGTCTCCAGAACTGTATACAATATTCTATATGAGAACAATTAAAATGACTTGCCCAAAATTAAGGAGATGCAGTAGAATTAGAGATCTGATTCTACCAAGCTACTTCTCCATGATTTTGGGTGGTCAGGAGAGAGCTTCATTGCCATGTGCCAGAACTAAATCATCCAACGACCAATAGGCATGGAACTTCATCCAGCCTGGGATTCTAAACTCACAGCAGTTGGTTTTTATCCCAGTTCAGTTTTAACTTACTCTTTGTCATCCCAGGACTCAACCTCACTTAGGAAATGATCAATTGAACAGGACACTCGTAGATTGATCTTCTCCCAAGAAGTAAAATAATTGAGCATTGTGAGCATAGTCAACTCAATAAGCCCCACGAAAAGCCTGAATAAAATACGGGCTAAGATGGAGGCTTGCAGGACACCTGAGAACTGGTCTCTGGGCACCGATATATCCTATGCCAGAAACCATTCTTTTGTTACCCTACTCACAATGGCTGTGCTTCAGAGCAAGTGGATGTGTCTGCACAATCTTAATGAGAGCATCTTATCAAACTATTATCAGTTGCTATATAATTTTGATCAGTGGAGTAATTAATGCAGAGTAAGTATGATCTTTCTTTCACATAGTGCGAAATTCTCTTGCAGCTTTTTGGTGCTTTAAGGAACCTCCAAATTTGGACAAATCGTGGCTCATTTCAAGGTAGATAACATTCATTCAAGGACAAATTGCATGTGTTCTGACATGCCACTTCCTGCTACCTGGACTGCATTTTTAATTAATGAAATGAACTTGTAAGCAATGTGCTACACTGCTAACAGATTTCCATATCTATATGAAACGAGGCTAAGTCAAACATAGATTTCTCAGCAGCGAGCGTATCTTGAACAGTCTGTAAAACTCTTCACCACCTGTTTGAACAGCACTAAACGGTTATTAGATTATGAGACACGCCTGTTGAGACACACGGCAAAGGATCACAGAAACAGCAGCCCTACATGCATGCAGTAAGTGGAATTTGTCAGCTAATCATGAAAGCCAAGTCTGCTTTAATTTCCTGCTTTTGGAAAGCGCAGAAGTCTTTATAAGTGAACTGCTGAGAATCTGCCTTAAGCAGATGGCAGAAGTTTATCTCTCTGTCCAAAGCAGACATCTGAATAGTCAAAAGCTAAATAAGGTTGCACAAAAGGAATCAGAAACAAAAGAAAGTATCTCAGCTGCCACTAACAAATCAAAGGGTAGATTGTGAATACCTCATATCTGCAGGATTTGCACCGTCACTTGCATTTTTTTTTTTTTTTCTGTTGGAAAAATATGGAACAAAAAAAAGTGGAAAATCGCTGAATTAAGGGGTTCTTTTACTAAGATGTGTCTTAGGGCGCGCTAAAAATTAGCATGCGCTAAATACTAACGTGTGGCAACGCGTCCATAGGATATAATGGACATGTTAGCATTTAGCAAGTACTAATTTTAAGCGTGCGCTAAAACGCACCAGCGCGCCTCAGTAAAAGGACCTCTAAGTGTATAGCCCTCGATGGAGACTGGCCCAACTTTGTTGATTGGGCTAAGAACTTTTCAGTGGCCTCTCGTAGAAATTTGCTTAAAAAAAAAAAAAGAAGTACACAAGCAGAGTTGAAAATGCAATCTTTGATGTGTTTTCCTTCCTGATCTAATCACACCCCCAGGAATGGCTCTTCCAAATGAAATGCAATTTTGAAATAATTAGCATGGATAAAATGCTCTTGTCTAGTGTACTGTACATCACTTTGAAAGTTTTCTCCCCGTCATATAGAAGATTTTTGAGCCTTGTTCAGAATATTAAAATGGGTGAACTGTTTTGCAAGGAAAAAATGAACAGCGTACTTAATTTCTGTTTTATGGTAAGAATTATAGAAGTGAAAGCTGTCAAAAAAAGGTTCATCAAACAGTTTGAAGCACCTGCTAAAATTTGAAGGCTCATTGAAAGCTCTGAATGAACCAGAAGCTAATTTGAAGAATATGCTTCAGAATTTCATCAGAATATAGATCCACTGTAGATTTTTAAAAAGCCATAAGAACATAAGCAATGCCTCCGCTGGGTCAGACCTGGGGTCTATCATGCCCAGCAGTCTGCTCACGCGGCGGCCCAACAGGTCCAGGACCTGGACTGTAATCCTCTATCTATACCCCTCTATCCCCTTTTCCAGCAGGAAATTGTCCAATCCTTTCTTAAACCCAGTTACCGTACTCTGCCCTATTACGTCCTCTGGAAGCGCATTCCAGGTGTCCACCACACGTTGGGTAAAGAAGATCTTCCTAGCATTCGTTTTGAATCTGTCCCCTTTCAACTTTTCCGAATGGCCTCTTGTTCTTTTATTATTTGAAACTTTGAAGAATCTGTCCCTCTCTACTCTCTCTATGCCCTTCATGATCTTGTAAGTCTCTATCATATCCCCTCTAAGTCTCCTCTTCTCCAGGGAAAAGAGACCCAGTTTCTCTAATCTCTCAGCATATGAAAGGTTTTCCATCCCTTTTATCAGACGCATCGCTCTCCTCTGAACCCTCTCGAGTAATGTCATGTCCTTCTTAAGATACGACGACCAATATTGGATGCAGTACTCCAGATGCGGACACACCATCGCCCGATACAATGGCAGGATAACTTCTTTTGTCCTTGTTGTAATGCCCTTCTTGATTATGCCTAGCATTCTATTTGCTTTCTTAGCGGCCACTGCGCACTGTGCCGTCGGCTTCATTGTCATGTCCACCATTACCCCTAAGTCCCTTTCTTGGTTACTCTCATTCAATAACATCCCTCCCATCGTATAGTTGTACCTCGGGTTTCTGTTTCCCACATTTCTCAACATTGAACTTCATCTGCCACAGTGACTGCTCTTTATAACTGGCTCAGATTTTTAACATGTTCTGGATCTTCCCCAAATATGTTGGTAAAAATTCATCTGAACTTTCCCAACCTACATGGTGAAAACCCCCAAATTCTGTGAAACTCACGCCAGTCTGAAATCTGCCTAATTCGATTTGAACGCCACATTTTCTGCATATACAAGTGACACTTTCAAAACACGCTTGAATCAAACTGACTCCTGGATAGAGGGAACCCGTCAGGCTGGCTTCCTATGTTTTTCCTTCCCCAGGAGAACGCAGAGAACCGGATCGAGCATTTGATCTAATCTACATTTATGATATGTAGATTGAATTTCCATCTGCATCCCCACCTAAGATAGCCATTTGTTTCCACATCATTGCATAGCTCAGGTTCCTTCAGCTCTCCTTTTATAATATTTCAAATGTCAAAATAGAAGAGTCATGGCAAGTTCTAATGTTGGGGTCCTTTTATAAAGGCGCACTAACTGATTTAGTGTGTGCTAAATGATCTCCGTTGTGCTTTTGTAAGAAGGTACTTTTTCTATGTAGAGTTAACGCCTGACCAACAAACCGATCAGTTTTGATTTTATTTTACCACATTGCACCTATACAATACAATTTTTATTTGCATACCGCCAATACCTCCATGAAGTTCACAATGGTTTACCTAAGTAATTATGGTGATACAAATTAAAAACTAGTGTTAAGAACATAAGAATTGCCGCTGCTGGGTCATTGTGCCCAGCGGTCTGCATACGCGGCGGCCCTTAGGTCAAAGACCAGTGCCCTAACTGAGACTAGCCTTACCTGCGTAAGTTCCGGTTCAGCAGGAACTTGTCTAACTTTGTCTTGAATCCCTGAAGGGTGTTTTCCCCTATAACAGCCTCAGGAAGAGCGTTCCAGTTTTCTATCACTCTCTGGGTGAAGAAGAACTTCCTTAAGTTTGTATGGAATCTATCCCCTTTTAACTTTAGAGCAGGGGTGTCCAACCTGCGGCCAGAGGGCCGCTTGCGGCCCCGTGAAGTATTTTGTGCGGCTCTAGTCGAGGGTGATGCAATGTTTTCCTCTGCTGCCCCCGGGTGTTTACCGTCTTACCAGCTCCCTCCTCTGTCTTGCTGCAGTGTTTGCGTATTTGTGTGGCCTCAAAAACATTTTTTTTTGGCCAATGCGACCCAGGGAAGCCAAAAGGTTGGACACCCCTGCTTTAGAGAGTGCCCTCTTGTTCTTCCTACCTTGAAGAGGGTGAACAACCTGTCTTTATCTACTAAGTCTATTCCCTTCATTATCTTGAATGTTTCGATCATGTCCCCTCTCAGTCTCCTCTTTTCAAGGGAGAAGAGACCCAGTACGGCAACTGGCAACTGAGGAGGCTGCGAAGGGACATGATCGAGACGTTCAAAATGCTGAAAGGCATCGATAAAATAGAGCAGGAAAATAAATTATTTACATTGTCCAACGCGACACGGACAAGAGGACATGGTTTGAAGCTAAGGGGGGACAAGTCCAGGACAAATGTCAGGAAGTTCTGTTTTACACAGCGAGTGGTAGACGCCTGGAATGCTCTCCCAAAGGAGGTTATTAGGGGATCCACTGTGCTGGGATTCAAAGGCAAATTAGATGCACATCTCCTTATGAGAGGCATAGAGGGATATGGGTGACTAAAACTACATCAGGTGTATACCTGACTGGGCCTCCGCGTGTGCGGATCGCCGGACTCGATGGACCATGGGTCTGATCCGGAGATGGCAGTTCTTATGTATGTTCTTATGTAACTCCTCCAGCCCCTTAACCATTTTAGTCGCTCTTCTCTGGACCCTTTCGAGTAGTACTGTGTCCTTCTTCATGTATGGCGACCAGTGCTAGACGCAGTGTTCCAGGTGGGGGGCATATTAGTAGCAAATTCATGAAATAGATAGGTCTTTGTGTCTTTTTTGAAGCATTTAAAATTAGATTGCTGGTTAATATTAGTTGGTAATGTTTTCCACAGTTTTGCTGCTTGGTATGCCCATCTATGAGTTTTAGCATTGTGTTTTCTACAGGAATCAATATTGCAATGTCATAGATGCAATTGCTCAAATCCAAAATTCACTCAAGCCTGGTGTTAGACCTGCTGGTATCCAGGGCAGAAATTAGGGAGGGGATTAACCAAAGCCCATTGACTAGCTGTGCCTTTTTCTGCTTCAGACAGACTTCGGGTCCCTGTGGCATGGTGGCCCAGAGCAATTGCCATGTTTGTAGTTCCTTAACGTTGGGACTGACCTCATCAATCAGAAATCCTCCAGTTCAAAGATTTTTATTGATTTTAATTATTGAGGTTTATGTATTATTTGATTTGATTCCAGTGGCAGTATTCCCATGCTGAAGAAGGAAAAGAAACTCGGGTCGAGGGGCCCTTAGCACAGCTAGCATGGAGAAAATTTTGTGTTAATGCACGCCACTCCTACATTGCTGCTTTGATTAAGGACCTGTTACTGCTAGGATACAGAAGAATTAGAACACATGCACTAAGGGCTCCTTTTACAAAGGTGGGCTAGTGGTTTTAGCGCATGCTAGCCGCTACCACCTTCTTTTAAGCAGGCAGTAGTTTTAGGCTAGCGCACACATGCTAAAAACCCTAGCGCACCTTCATAAAAGGAACCTCAACACATAGATAAGTTGTTTTTATTTTTATATATATTTTCTTTATTAGTTTAGTAGTAAATGTTCACATGGGGTAGAATCTTCTACCTTGGCGGTTGGGATAATGAAATACAATGATGGTCCCTATGGCAATGTATGTGTGGTTTCACATTAACCAACACGGTTGCGGGTCTGAGTATTTCATAAAAAGAATATAAAATTTATAAATAAAAATATTCATAATTATTATTATTTTAAACACTGTGATTATATATGGTATCAGAATTAGTATCTCAGTGATTTATAGTTATTAATTCCCATAAATTGGCTATAGTATATTGTGAATCTTGAACATAATTGCAAGCAACAGTTTCTTCTAACTGGATATTAATTATGTAATTTTATCAAAAGAATCTCAGTTGTCGCGCTGCGAGGGATATGTGAACCACTCTTCTCATTAATCCTCTGTCTGTGCAGTGCTCGGTTATCTTATTTAACTTCAAATGCATCTCTTTTTTTTCATATTATAATCATCTTGGGCTCTACTTTCAATGGTATGGAATTGTTTGTAATGTGAAATGCAGCCTTATCCCACAGTGCTGCATCTTTATATCTTCGGAATATTATTTTAATTCTCTCAACTAATTAAATGTATAGATCCGCTATTTTACTTCGGTGATCTACTTTTCCACTTTTCGTTAGCTTTCTTGGTCATCATGTCATGTCATTGTCTTGCACACATCCGTTTAATATTTTTTCATGTCCCCCACTCCTCTTCCTTCTTCCCTTTTCCCACCCCACTCCTATTCTATGCTAAAAGTAAACATACAGTCCAAATTCAGTAAATGGTGCTTAAAATCAGCTCCAGAGTCTGTGCCCATATCGTTAAAAGTGCCTTACCAATCATCTTGTTGCTGTAATAAGTGGTTTATTTCTGAATTCAACCTCTTACCAAATGTTTAGAAGATCTGTGAAGACTTATTTATATGATATATTTGTTTAAGAAATTTTGATTATATGATAGACATTTTTCTGTATGTAAACCGCTTTGAACTGTCAAGGTATAGCGGGTTATAACTAAAATTTTATTATTATTATTCCATACTGTGTATAGAATTGTCTTATTACTCTATGAAGAATGTGCACAAATCATTAAAATTGCCTTATCTTCATTTAAAGTCCTTATAGCTGCTCTATTATCACTAACTCAAAATATGTTTGTTGTATCCTTTTTGGAAGATCTTACTCCAACTATCTTGTTGCCAATCTTTATTATCTATGTAAATTTGTAACCCGTTCTGAGCTCTTTTAAGAGGACAGGCTAGAAAATCAAATAAATCAAAAATCAAAGCTCAGAGCCGGTGGAAAGTTCCGTCTGCAGAATCGGAAAGAGGTAGGGAGATTGTGGATTCCTTTCAAGAGGCTCTGCTCAGACAAATGGTGACGGAACCCAGGAGGGAAAAAGCGATATTGGATCTGGTCCTCACAAATGGGGAGAGTATCTCTAATGTTCGAGTGGGTGCTCACCTGGGAAGTAGCGATCATCAAACAGTTTGGTTTGATATAATGGGTAAAGTGGGGAACGACCGCACAATATTTAAAGTCCTAGATTTCAAACGTACGGACTTTAATAAAATGGAAGAGTACCTGAAGAAAGAGCTCTTAGGATGGGAGGACATAAGAGAAGTGGAAAAACAGTGGGGACTGGAGAAGAGTGGATGTGGTCCCTATTCACAAAAGTGATAAGCCTCACTTTGGTTGTTGGAAAAATAATGGAAGTGTTGCTGAAAGAAAGGATAGTGAACTTCCTAGAATCTAATGGGTTACAGGATCCGAGGCAACATGGCTTTACAAAAGGTAAATCGTGCCAAACAAACCTGATTGAATTTTTTGATTGGGTGACCAGAGAACTGGATTGAGAACATATGCTAGAAGTAATTTACTTAGATTTCAGCAAAGCCTTTGACACGGCTCCTCATAGGAGGCTCTTGATCAAACTTGAAGGGCTGAAGTTAGGACCCAGAGTGGTGAACTGGATTAGAAACTGATTGTTGAACAGATACCAGAGGATGGTGGTTAATGGAAGTTGCTCGGAGGAAGGAAATGTGAGTAGTGGAGTCCCTCAGGGTTCGGTGCTGTGGCCAATCCTGTTCAGTATGTTTGTGAGTGACATTGCTGAAGGGTTAGAAGGAAAGGTTTGCCTTTTTGTGGATGATACCAAGATTTGTAACAGAGTAGACACCGAGGAGGGAGTGGAAAACATGAAAAAGGATCTACAAAAGTTAAAGGAATGGTCTAATATCTGGCAACTAAAATTCAATGCATAGAAATGCAGAGTAATGCATTTGGGGATTAATAATCAGAAGAACTGTAAATGCTGGGAGATGAGAGGCTGATATGAACAGATGGGGAGAGGGACCTTGGGGTGATAGTGTCCGAAGATCTAAAGGTGAAGAAACAGTGCGACAAGGCAGTGGCTGCTGCCAGAAGGATGCTGGGCTGTATAAAAAGAGGCGTAACCAGTAGAAGAAAGAAGGTGTTGATGCCCCTGTACAGGTCATTGGTAAGGCCCCACTTGGAGTACTATGTTCAGTTTTTGAGACCATATCTGGCGAAGGACATAAGAAGACTTGAAGCGGTCCAGAGGAGGGCGACGAAAATGATAGGAGGTTTGTGCCAAAAGACTTATGAAGAGAGACTGGAAGCCCTGAATATGTATACCCTAGAGGAAAAGAGGGACAGGGGAAATATGATTCAGACGTTCAAACACTTGAAAGGTATTAACGTAGAACAAAATCTTTTCAAGAGAAAGGAAAATGGTAAAACCAGAGGACATAATTTGAGGTTGAGGGGTGGTAGATTCAAGAGCAATGATAGGAAATTCTACTTTACAGAGAGGGTGGTGGATGCCTGGAATGAGCTCCCGAGAGAGGTGGTGGAGATGATAACGGTGACAGAGTTCAAAGAAGTGTGGGATGAACACAGAGGATCTAGAATCAGAAAATAATATTAAATATGAACTAAGGCCAATACTGGGCAGATTTGCACGGTCTGTGTCTGTATATGGACGTTTGGTTTGGGATGAGCTGGGGAGGGCTTCAATGGCTGGGGGGGTGTAGATGGGCTGGAGTGAGCTTTGACTGAGACTTCAGTAGTTGGAACCTAAGAACAGTACCGGGCAGAACTTTGGATTCTAGCCCAGAAATAGCTAAGAAGAATAAGAAAAAAAAAAAAACCCAACAAATTTTAAGATTGAATCAGGTTGGGCAGACTGGATAGACCATCTACTATGTTAAGGGTGAGCGGCGCCCGGAGCGGTGGCCCTGCCTCTTTCTTACCGCATGCTCACCCCCTTCCCTTTCCCTGTACCTTTTTAACTTCTCCGGCATGAGCAGCATGCCTACATCGGTGTCAGTTCACCCTCTGACATCACTTCCTAGGTGCAGGTCCCGGAAGTGACGTGAGAGAGAGTGCCGATGCCAACGCAGGCAGCAACCTGGTGCCAGGGAAGTGAAAAAGGTATGGGGAAGGCGAGTGTCATGTGCGCATGGCAAGGAGAGGAGCGGGAAGGGGTGCTGCAACCTTAGGAAGAGCGCAACCGGGACGGCCCACCTTTTCCCCCCGCACCCCTCTTACTATGCCACTGCTCAGTGCTATTCTAGAAATGGCACACCCAGCCAATTTCCTCACCCAACTTACATCTGCTGAAACAAGTTGAGTGCAGGAATCGTCAGGAGGTGTCCTTTATAGAATAACACTGAGCTCTGATTTTAAGCACTGTTTAATAAGTCTGGCCCTATTGGAGAATTTCAATAAATGGTGCCTAAAAGTTAGGCACTGAGTATTGCGTTGCTAACCATGATTCTATAAAAGTTAGGTGCACTTTATTTATTTTATTTATATACACGTATAGCCTAAGTCAGAGGTCTCAAAGTCCCTCCTTGAGGGCTGCAATCCAGTCAGGTTTTCAGGATTTCCCCAATGAATATGCATGAGATCTATGTGCATACACTGCTTTCAATGGAGGGACTTTGAGATCCCTGGCTTAAGTGGTTTACATTCAGGTACTCAAGCATTTTTCCCTCTCTGTCTTGATGGGCTCACGCTCTATCTAATATACCTGGAGAAAGGGAGGGTCACAAGGAGCAACATGGGATTTGAACCCACAACCTCAGGGTGCTGAGGCTGTAGCTCTAACCACTGTGCCTCACACTCCCCCAGGGTTTTTTTTAAAGAGTCGTGCTTAGTTGTGCCTAAAGTGGGCTTAGGTGCTGAATGCCTATGGCAAGTTCCGTCTATGGCAGTGTTCAAGTGAAAGTTAAAAGCCCACCCCTTCGAGACTGCTTTCGACTCCTAACTCCTCTCACCTTGAGTTCTGCATCCCCAACCCTATATGTCATGTATGTCTGTCCAAGTTAGATTGTAAGCTCTTCTGAGCAGGGGTTGTCTATTTAATGCTCTATAGAAGTGATAAATAGTAGAAGTAGTAGGTGCACCCTATTTATGTATAGGTTGTCGCTAAACCAGATTTGACTGCTTTAGCAACGATCGCATTTGCTGATCCGATGCACAAAACGGCTCATCGCGTGTTTTCCCCCCTTGATCGTCCATTTTCCGATCTGGCCATGCAAATTAGCTAACACCCCATGCACACTACTTAAGCGATTGACGCACTAACATCGCTTGGCTATGCACAACCCCTCCCCCCCCCAGGGATTTTAGCGATCCAAAAAAGACGATGAGTCAAGACCAGTCACTTACCTGTCACGGATAGTTTAGGCCTTATTCACTGAGAAATAGTGTTGCTTAACCCTATAGATCAGGGGTGCCCAATACGTCGATCGCGATCGACAAGTCGCTCGCTCAGGCGACCCCAGTCGATCGTAGAGCGGGTTCCCTTCTTCTCTTCTCTTTTTTCCCCTCCTGACTGGCCCGCTCCTGAATTCTGCTGCTACCGCCGCTGCTCAACATTTAAAAAAAAAACGGCTTGGAGAACTTATGCTCCGGGGGCTAACGTGTGCTTGTACCGGCTTCCCTTCTCTTCCCTCTGAAACCGGAAGTTATGTCGGGGGGGGGGGGGAGAGAAGGGAAGCCGGCACACATGTGTTAGAGCCCCGTTCGTGGGCTAAAGTGGGAGACAGGTCAGTGAAGCTTGCGATTTGCTCTTCTTGCTGCCAGGTCCTGTCTACTTTCTGTTTCCTCAAAGGCAGGACCCAGCACCATTTCTCCCAATAGGCCGATCTTGGGTCGATCAGCCTTCCTCTCCCCGACGTCAATTCTGCCGTCGGAGAGGAAGTTCTGGCAAGCGGAACTTCCTCTCCGACAGCAGAATTGACGTCGGGGAGAGGAATGCTGGTGGGCCCGAAGCAGGGAGAGCTTGGCCGGCAGCAGGCGGCTTTGGGGGCCTGTTATCCGATGGCAGCGGCAGTGGCAGTGGCTTGGGGGAGGGCAGGGAGGGAGAAAGAGGGCAGGCAGGGAGACAGAAGGAAAGAAGAGAAACAGAAAAAAGAAAGGAGGCATGAAGAGAGAAAGAAAGAGAGGGCAGGGAGAGAGGAAGAAAACGTTGGGGGGGGGGAATGAGGTCAGGAGGAGAGGAAGCATACAGGCTAAAAGAAGGGAAGAAAGATTGGATGCACAGTTAGAAGAAGAAAGTGCAACCAGAGACTCATGAAATCACCAGACAAGGTAGGAAAAATGATTTTATTTTAAATTTAGTGATCAAAATGTATCTGAATTTATATCTGCTGTCTATATTTTACACTGTGGTCCCCTTTTACTAAACCGCAATAGAGGTTTTTAGCGTAGGGAGCCTATGAGCGTCGAGAGCAGCACTGGGCATTCAGCGCAGCTCCCTGCGCTAAAAACTGCTATCGTGGTTTAGTAAAAAAGGAGGGGGGTATTTGTCTATTTTTGTGTGGTTGTTAGTGAGGTGACAGTGCATAGAGTCATCTGCTTTGACCTCTTTGAAAAACCCTGGAATAGGAATGATGATTAACATTTTCTATGCTTACAGTGTGCTTTGTGTTTTTTTTAAATTTTATTGTTGTTAGATCATTTTGACTTGGTCATTTTAAAAATAGCTCACAAGCCCAAAAAGTGTGGGCACCCCTGCTCTATAAACTGTAAAATCAGGCATGGCTATCATGCCACATTTTTGTCCTATTTCAGCCCTGATTTTGCACTTGAAATAAACTAATAAAACCTACATTCTGCTTAGAGCAACTATGACTTAAAAGTAGATGCATTAGTCTAAAATAAAAAAATTTAGTATCATCCCAAATGTGTTTGTCATCATTACCATTTTTATTACACTTTTATTCCTGAACTTGAAAATCTGGGCCCGATGGTTGTACATGGAACAAATTATATCTGAAGTGCTGATTACATATAGAACATTGCTCTTGTTTTTATTTTTCTACCATTTGTACCTTCCCCCATAGCGACAATAAAAATCTGAATGAATTACATCAAGGAAATAGACTCAGAGTAAAAGATGATACAAGCACATATATCTGCAAAGAAATATATATTTTACAGATGGATCCTGATCATTTTGGATGTAATAACTCATTTTTCCAAAGCCTAACTGAAAGCGAGTTACAGTCGGCATTTCCTTTGCCCGAAGGATTTACAATTTTAAGTCCTCCTTTACCAAACTCTCCTTCATCCTCACACACTAAGACCACTTTTTCTGCCAGGGTAAAATGGCTGATTTTTTCTACTTCCCCATTAATGACCACTTGCTAATTTTCCCATGAGTGCTTGAGTCCCTACAGGCACCCATTATGTAGACAATAACTGGGGGAATGCTATAAATGGTGCCTATATTAGATGCCTCTAGGCCCCTAATTGCGGCCGCCTAGCGACGCCTAAATTCAGGATCCACGCCTAATTTTTATGTTGGAATTGGATTAATCAGTGTGGTAATTGACCAGACCAGTTTTCAACCAAACAAACCAACCATTAATTAAGTGGAGACACCCTCCCATGCCTAAGGGCACCTAACAATGCCTATCTTAAACAGTAATTTATTATTTTAATAATGGAGCAAGTCGTTCTCTTGTTCCACCCACTCTTCTCATTCAAATATCTTATGAAAAGTATGCACTGCTTTTAAAGACCCTCAGAAACACCACCTGAGACACATTTTATTCATTGTCTTTAGGTTTTAAGTGCTGTCTCCTCATCGGGGCATGGTTATGGGTGGAGAAGAGGTGTAGTTGACATCCAACATAGACACTGCCAAATTAGACGAGTGAAAAGCTGGCCTAATGACGCTTCGCCTATGTCTAGGCCGCCTAGTCATGCCTAAGTCCACTTGTATGTATAAACGGCGTTTCTTTTTGATTGACAACTGCACCTTGTGGTGCCGACAATGGAGGTGTTGCTTAGTGCCATTTCTATTTATTTATTTATTTAAAAAATTTCTAATCTGCCCAGACTAAAGCAGTTTACAAAACTACAAACATAATCATCATATAACCAACATACAAATAAGTAAACAAACATCTTCAATCAAGATCCTAAGTCAATCAAGAGAATGCCTCCAGAAACAAATTTTTTGACTATCAGAAAGCAACCTCAGCTGTCCTGTTAGATTATTTCATAATAAAGCACCTTCAGCTGATATTATAGATGTTCTCATATTAGCATAATGTACATTTGCTAATCCATCTGTTTATAGTCATAAATTTTCCCTCTGATCTTAATGATCTAGAACAGGGGTCTCCAAAGTCCCTCCTTGAGGGCCAAATCCAGTCGGGTTTTCAGGATTTCCCCAATGAATATGCATGAGATCTATGTGCATGCACTGCTTTCAATGAATATTCATTGGGGAAATCCTGAAAACCCGACTGGATTCGGCCCTCAGGGAGGGACTTTGGAGACCCCTGATCTAGAAGGTTGATAAAGCCTCATCATTTGTGTTAGATACCAAAAGATCTTATAATGAATGACTTTGAAAGTTAATACCAGAATCTTGAAAACAATACAAAATGTGACAGGTAACCAGTGGAGTTTTCTCAAACTCGGTGTAACATGTTCAAATCTATTTCCACCGCATATCAAACGTGCGGCCGCATTTTGAATTATTTGCAAGGCCCAGTGCTGCAATGATAAAATGCTTGCACTAATCAGCACATGACAATGCAGTTGTGCTAATTGATTAGCACAGAACACGTCCACGCTCTGGCCGCAGACCCGCCCCCAATGCTAAAAAATAAATTGCACATGGGTAGCAGGTGGGTGGGAGAGAGGAAAAGTGATGCTGTTGGTGGAGGAGAGAAGAGGTTAGGTTACTCTTGCCAAAACTACTACGTCTAGGGGGCATGTGAAGAATCTAATAAGTAGTAAAGTTAAAGCAACCAGAGAAAATATTTCTTCACTCAACGTGTAATTAAATTCTGGAATTTACTTCCAGAGAATGTAGTGAAATCAATTAGCTTAGCAGGGTTTAAAAAGGGTTTGGATCATTTCCTAAAATAAAAGTCCATAGGCAGTTAATGAAATGGCTTGGGGAAGTCAAGTTTTCAAGTTTCAAGTTTTATTAAAAATTTGATTAATCACCTAAACAAAGTTTCAAGGCGATGAACAATAAAATACAACTAATAGGTTTAATTTTTGTATTTTTGCAAAGACCAACATTTAAGGACTTACTAAACAATGACTAGAGACTTACTGGTACAATGGGGTAATAAAGGAAAGAACTACAATATAATAATAGGAAAGAACATAAAAGGGAAAAAAACAGTTAAAAAGGAGTTAAAAAAGGAGTTAAAAGTTAAGTCATAAGTCGTCCTGAAATAGAAACTTAGAGTATGACGGCAGAAAAGGGCCGATAGCCCAAGTCTGCCCACTCGAATAACACCCCCCCTAAGCACTTCCTCAAAGTGAACCCACGTTTATCCCATTTATTCTTAAAATCGAGCACATTGCTGGCCTCTACTACCTGAAGTGGGAGATTATTCCAATGATCAACCACCCTTTCAGTGAAGAAATACTTCCTAATGTCTCCATGAAATCTCCCACCCCTGATTTTTAGTGGATGCCCTCTTGTCACCGTAGGTCCTGTAAGGAAAAAGATGTCTTCTTCCATCTCCATACGGCCAGTAACATATTTGAACATCTCTATCATGTCTCCCCTCTCTCTGTGTTCCTCAAGAGAGTATAGCTGCAACCTACCTAGACGTTCTTCATATGGGAGATCCTTGAGTCCTGAGACCATCTTAGTGGCCAATCTCTGAACCGACTCTATTCTCAGCACATCCTTTCAATAATGTGGCCTCCAAAATTGAACACAGTATTCCAGATGCGGTCTCACCACTTCGGGCTTTCGGCTGACGAAACTTCTCCGGATACAACCCAGCATTTGTCTAGCCTTGGATGAAGCTTTCTCCACTTGATTGGCAGCCTTCATATCTTCACTAATGATTACTCCCAGGTCCCATTCTGTAACAGTTCTAGTTAAGGTCTTACCATTCAGAGTGTAGATTCTGCAAGGGTTTCTGCTACCAGGGTGCATAAGTTTATACTTCTTGGTATTAAAGCTCAGCTGCCAAATAGTAGACCATTTCTCCAGTAAAAGTAGGTCCTGTGTCATACTGTCGGGTACGGTACCTCCACCCACTACATTTCATAATTTAGTGTCATCGGCAAATAATGCAGTTTTACCCTGAAGTCCCTGAGGCAGATCCCGTACGAAGATATTAAATAGGATAGGGCCCAGGACCGAGCCCTGCGGTACTCCACTGAACACCTCCGATGTTTCGGAGGGAGTACCGTTTACCACCACCCTTTGA
The DNA here is from genome assembly GCF_902459505.1 of Geotrypetes seraphini. Taxonomy (NCBI): domain Eukaryota; kingdom Metazoa; phylum Chordata; class Amphibia; order Gymnophiona; family Dermophiidae; genus Geotrypetes; species Geotrypetes seraphini. Next base: position 45,808,092 of record NC_047101.1, read on the forward strand.
AGTCTGCCACTGAGCCAGTCTTTAACCCATGCAGTTAATATTTCTCCTAGTCCCAGCAAGCTCATCTTGTTCAATAATCTATGGTGTGGGACACTATCAAAAGCTTTACTGAATTCCAGATACACCACATCCAGGGACTTACACTTATCTAATTTTTTTGTTACCCAGTCAAAGAAGCTGATTAGATTGGATTGGCAGGATCTTCCCTTTGTAATTCCATGCTGGTGGGGATCCCTCAGCCTCCCATCGTCCAGAACCATATCTAATTTGTGTTTAATCAACGTGTCCATAAGTTTACACACTATTGATGTAAGACTTACCGGCCTGTAATTTGCAGTCTCTGACTTGCATCCCTTTTTGTGAAGCGGAATGACGTTAGCTGTTTTCCAGTCTAATGGAACTTTTCCCGTACTCAGGGAAAGATTGAAGAGCGTGGCTAACGGTTCTGCCAGGACGTCTCTCAATTCCCTAAGCACTCTGGGGTGCAATTTATCCGGTCCCATGGCTTTGTTCACTTTGAGCCTTGATAATTCTTGGTATGCTATGGTATACCAGATGCTGCTGGTAGTAAATTCAAAATTCCTGAATGGGTCTTATGAGCTCTCCCTTATTTGCAGCTATGGACCGGATCCCAGCGTCTCACCGGTAAAGACTGAGCAGAAGTATTTGTTTAGTAGTTTGGCTTTATCGGAGTCCGATTCTGCATAGGTACCGTCGGGTTTCCTTAGGCGCACTATCCCGTCTGTATTCCTCTTTCTATCATTAACATGAAATGAAATAGCAGAGACACTTCAACAAATATGTAACTTCTCCCTAAAAACTGGGGAGATCCCAGAAGACTGGAAAATAGCAAATGTCACGCCCATCTTCAAGAAGGGATCAAGGGGTGACCCGGGAAACTACAGGCCTGTGAGCTTGACCTCGGTTCCGGGAAAGATAATGGAAGCAATGGTAAAGGATGCAATCTGCGAACACATAGAAAACAATGGACAACTGAAGGCGAGCCAGCATGGCTTCTGCAAGGGAAGGTCGTGCCTCACGAACTTGCTGCACTTCTTTGAGGGAATAAACAGCCAGATGGACAAGGGGGAATCCATAGACATCATTTACCTTGACTTCCAAAAAGCCTTCGACAAGGTACCTCACGAACGGCTACATAAAAAGCTGTGGAACCACGGGGTGCAAGGGGATATCTACCGATGGATCAAACACAGGTTGGCAGGCAGGAAACAGAGGGTTGGAATAAAAGGCCAATACTCAGACTGGTAATGGGTCACTAGCGGAGTTCCGCAGGGGTCGGTGCTGGGACCTCTACTGTTCAATATATTTATAAACGATCTAGAGATGGGGACAAAATGTGAGGTTATCAAATTTGCTGATGACACCAAACTCTGCAGCAGGGTAAGAAACACGGAAGACTGTGAAGCCCTGCAAAGGGACCTAACGAGACTGGAAGACTGGGCAAACAAGTGGCAAATGAGTTTTAACGTACAGAAATGCAAGGTCATGCATGTAGGGAAAAAGAACCTGATGTTCAGCTACAAAATGGGGGGAACACTGCTAGGGGTGAGTAACCTTGAAAGGGACCTGGGGGTGATGGTAGACACATCACTGAAACCATCGGCGCAGTGTGCGACAGCCTCAAAGAAAGCAAACAGAATGCTGGGCATCATCAAAAAGGGTATCACAACCAGGACGAAAGAAGTCATTATGCCGCTATATCGCGCAATGGTGCGCCCGCACCTGGAGTACTGTGTGCAGTACTGGGCGCCGTACCACAAGAAGGACAAGGCGGTACTCGAGGGAGTGCAGAGGAGGCGACTAAACTGATAAAAGGTATGGAAAATTTTTCATACGCTGACAGGTTAAAAATGCTGGGTCTGTTCTCCCTAGAGAAGAGGAGACTTAGAGGGGACATGATAGAAACCTTCAAAATCCTAAAGGGCATAGAGAATGTAAATAAGGACAGATTCTTCAAACTATGGGGAGCCACAAACACTAGGGGTCACTCGAAGAAATTGAAAGGGGACAGGTTTAGAACAAATGCTAGGAAGTTCTTTTTTACCCAGAGGGTGGTGGACACATGGAACGCACTTCCAGAGGATGTGATAGGCCAGAACTCTGTACAAGGGTTCAAGGAGGGTTTGGATAGGTTCCTGGAGGATAAGGGGATAGAGGGGTACAGATAGAACTTGAGGTAGGTTGTAGAGGTGTTCAGAAACCACTTCACAGGTCGTGGACCTGATGGGCCGCCGTGGGTGCGGACCGCTGGGCGAGATGGACCTCTGGTCTGACCCAGTGGAGGCAACTTCTTATGTTCTTATGTTCTAACATACCTGAAAAAGGATTTATCCCCTTTTTTAATATTCATAGCTAACTTTTCTTCCATCCAGACGTTCAAGCATCTCTGAATAAAAAAGTTTTTAATTTAGATTTGAATTGATCCATTGCTTATTCCTAGGATAAGCAGCATAAAATCTGTTTTACTCCTTGGGATCTTGCCAGGTACTTATGACCTGGATTGGCCACTGTTAGAAACAGGATACTGGGCTTGATGGACCTTTTGTCTGTCCCAGTATGGCAATTCTTATGTTCTTATATGAGCCAAGTATAGGACAATCAAGGCATTGTGACATCACTGATGAGGTTGGCTCTTAGGCATTGGTGGAATGAGGAATTATGACATCACAGTCTCAGATTAGGAATGTTGCTACTATTTGAGTTTCTGCCAGGTAATTGGGACCTGGGTTGGCCACTGTTGGAAACAGGATACTGGGCTTGATGGACCTTCGGCCTGTCCCAATATAGCAATTCATATGTTCTTGTATTCTTATGGTGTTGTGCCACATCATAACAGCTGGGAACCACAACTTTCTTTAGTATACCATTGTAGTTGCTCCTTTTGACCTTTCATACATCAGCATGTCCTGTCAGAAGGCCTCATATATATATATGTCCACAAAATAACTCTTTTTACAAACTTGTGGTTGATGGATAATATATAGACATTGCTGGAAGCGAATTCCCATTGTTATGATAGATATCCAAAATGATCATATGGTACAACAAACAGCACCCATTCATCATTTAGCTATACTTTTCGTTAAGCATACTAACGAATCTCAGCAACATGCATGGGAGACTCAGAGCCATCCGTCATATACAAGGAGATGAGCAGGATCTTGGAAAGGAGCACATGAGCCATGTGAAAACAAAATTACAGAGAACATAATTCTTCTAAGCAGCCATGTTTCATTTTCATATTCTCTGCTAATAAGAAATCTGTGTAGCTCCTGGCATACATTATGAGACCAACTAAAAAGCTGCTATACATTAAGAGCTTTCAAGACCACAAAGATCCCTCACTCAGATGGTGATCAGAAGTCAACACCCTCCGGATATTCAAGAGGTCAGAGAAGTAAAATCATGTGAAATATTTGAAATCCTGACAGAACGAGGACTTAGGATTAAAGGTAACTTTTTCCATAAGAAAATGACAAACATTAAAGGAACCATGTGTAATTTCATCTAATGCGGTGAAAACCACAAGCTTTCTTTATCCTTTTCTGTTGAGAATGAGACTAACCTCTTCTTTTACGAAACTGCGATAGCAATTTCTAAATCGGGGAGCTGCGCTGAATGGCCTGTGCGGCTCCCAATGCTCATACTAGGAACTCATAGGAGCGTCGAGAGCAGTGCGGGCCATTCAGTGCGGCTCCCCGCGCTGGAAACTGCTAGCGCAGTTTTGTAAAAGGAGGCCTAAGAGTGTTGCTCTAGAAGAAATTTGTTCCACATCAGTAGTTGGAACCTAAGAACAGTACTGGGCAGAGCTTTAGATTCTTGCCCAGAAATAGCTAAGGAGAAGAAGAAGAAAAAAAAAAATACCCAACAAACTTTTAGATTGAATCAGGTTGGGCAGACTAGATGGACCATTCGGGTCTTTATCTGCTGTCATCTGCTATGTTACTATATGATTCTTGGAAATTTCATCAAATTAAAGTTATCACCCTGGAGTGAGTAAAAGTTTCCTCCCCATTAGGGCATGGCCATTAGTGCATGTGCCCTTAACTATTGTTAGTAGCGTAGTAAGGGGGGAGGCAGGAGGGGCGGACCGCCCAGGCAGTGTGTTTGTGGGAGCGTCGGCACCTCTCTGCCCCACCCTGCCCCACAATGTTAGCGCCATGCCTCCCCCTCCCCCACCATGTACCTCTGTAGATTTTTGCTAGTGTGAGCAACTTCTCCTGCCTGTTACTTGCGCCAGCCTGGTTCCCCTCTGAATCACTTCTGGGTCATGGGGCCAGGAAGTGGCATCAGAGGAAAATCCAACGCTGGCCCGAGGAGTGTGCTGCAGAAGCCACTCACGCTGGCAAAGATTTAGAGGTATGGGAAGGGGGAAGAAGAGTGTGAGTGGGGGGTGGGGGGCGGAAAGGAGCAGGGGTGGGCGTGGAAGGAGCAGTGGTGTGGGGGCATCACTGCCCCGGGCGTATGGGGTATGCATAGAATATGCATGGGGTAGATTTGCATGCCTGTTACCTCCATTATATGCAAATCTATCCATGCATATTCATTAGGGCTATCCCAAAACCCGACTGGCTGGTTGTTCTCTGGGACAGGGTTGGGGGGACCACTGATCTAGGTGATAAGGGCTCCTGCACTAATCAGACATTAATTGGTTAGTGCATGGCAATACCCACACGCTAACCAATTTGCATAGCCGTCTGCCTGCAAATATGCCCCATCAAAAAAAACACTTCCCGGAAATGTAAACTGAATTATTTTCAAATCAAAAGCTATGCATATGGTAGGATTGTGTTCAGAGACCTGGGAGGCTCAGGGAGGTGAAAACCCCCCAACCACCTCACCACCCAATCATTGCATAGTCCTCCACATTTTTTAGTTTGTGCAAATTTCAATTGATATTCTTAATCTCTTAAACAGGTATTAAGTGTAAAAAGAGCACTAAGCTAGTTGTTGGTTCCGACGTGAACACATTTCGTTCTCGGCTTCAGGAAAACCAAAAATCTTTGGACTCAACGTAATTTATAATCAGCAAGATAAGGTTGGATTTCTGGAACCACAAAACAAAACTACTGATAAACTGTAAATCGCCTTAAAAAGCCATGTTTCATTTTCTTATTCTCTGCCAAAAAAATAAATACATTTTATTTGTTAGGATGTGAGTAGTGCATGCACATGTTAAAAATACTGTGGGATGTCTGAGTGCACCCTGAAGTAGTGCTCTTTTATGGGCCGTAAGCACAAGTGCTTTCTACAGCTTAGTAAAGAGGTCCCTAAGCAATTTGAAGTTTAGATACTGTTGTAGTATAATTCTACGCAATGGAATTAATGATTTAAAATAAAATAAGGAAAACACAGGCTTACATATGGTGCCAAGCATACTGTAGTGATGGCCGATAAAAAAAGAAGAATTTACAGAAACGACAAAAAAAGCAAGCTTTTCTGGGTACGGTAACGCTTTTAATTATTTTAGGTTTCTGGAACTTGCCACAGACTAACTGGTTTGTGGCGAGGCTGGACTCCTTCCTCCAAGCCCACAAAGGAGGTAAATTTTTTCTTCTAGGATAGACTGGATGGATCGCACAGGTTTTTATTTGCTGTCATCTACTTTATTATGTTTCTATCTAATTCTCTATGGGTTACCTAAAGGTAGGTACTGGGATGCCAAAACCCAAGAACCGTATGGATTTCAACAATTTGAGTATGGATTTCAAAAGTGATGAACGGCGAAGTACTCCTATACTAGTTGCTCCTCAGTGTAAATTTGACGGCATAGTAATTGTACGTGAAGGGTGCTATTAAATAGACTGCTGCGATGGTAGCACACAATGCAAGGCTCAGTGCTTGGACCCGTGCTCTTCAACATCTTTATAAACGATCTGGACATTGGTACGAAGAGTGAGGTGATTAAATTTGCGGACGATTTGAAGTTACTCAGAGTAGTGAAGATATAGGAGGATTGCGAAGATCTGCAATGTGACCTAATCAAGCTTGAGAAATGGGCATCGACATGGCAAATGAGGTTCAACGTGGATAAGTGTAAAGTGATGCATGTCGGTATCAAAAATCTCATGCACGAATACAGGATGTCCGGGGCGGTACTTGGAGAGACCTCCCAGGAAAGAGACTTGGGAGTTCTGATTGATAAGTCAATAAAGCTGTCCGTGCAATGTGCGGTGGTGGCGAAAAGGGCGAACAGAATGCTAGGAATGATAAAGAAGGGGATCACGAACAGATCAGAGAAGGTTATCATGCCACTGTATCGGGCCATGGTACGCCCACACTTGGAGTACTACGTCCAGCACTGGTCGCCATACATGAAGAAGGACATGGTAATACTCGAAAGGGTCCTGAGAAAAGCGACTAAAATGGTTATGACTGAGCAGAATGCCATGATCCAAAATGGCAGCGCCTGACCCCTAGCAGTACACCACAGTGCACAGTAGGGGTCAGGCACCACCATTTTGGATTATGCACTGGAGGCAGACGCGAGTGATACTTTTGGGGTAAGGAAGGGAGGATACAAGAATACCAGGATTTTGTTGTTGTTGTTAATGTCAGGGCAAGGATATTTGATACATGGCTCTACTGCATGACCCTTTATGGAGCCTGCTGGAAGTCTTTGCTTTATTACTTCAGCCCATCCCTGACTTGGGGGCTTGCAAACCACCTGAAGGCTGATGCACCATGAGTCACCATTCACAGCTGCTTACCACGTTACCCTCCCACCCCTCAACCCAACCCTTTCAGTTCACTCAGCTCTGCAGGTTATAGAATTCAGAAAATTTATGGTTACTTGAATGAGAGAATAAGGGAACGTCTTTGCTGTGCTGTGAATGGCTGGGATCTTTCCAGGTTGATAGAATTTAATGACTTATTGAAAGTATTGCTGGGCTATAGGGGGTGGGAGCAACAGGAACATTAAATGCTCATAAAATTATGTGTTTAAAATTCTGGCTTGCTAAGTACTGGAGCCAGCGGCAATTAAAGAGGAGATACAGGGCATTAACCCCCTCGCCCTCAACAATAAAAGAAAAATCGCTGAATTGCTCCATATATTAAATACAATTTAATTTACTCCTTTGTGCCTTCAGGCTGTTCAGATCTACCCATATGATTAACTACATATGTTAGTGGAGGTTAACACAATGCAAACTCAAAACACATGTCCTCACGACTCATTAACTCCCACGCATTTCCTAACAAACGTTTCAATGAGCTTCTTGCATGGCTAAAGTGCTGACTGAATCTAAATCCAGTGCAAATAAGTATTAAGATGTTCCAAGAGTGTATCACTTACCAAACCCAGGGAGAGGATCCTACCATAATTAAGAAGCAGATATTAGCTTCCAGGCATTTGCTTAGGAGGAACGATGAAAAAGAAGAAAAAGTCACTTCAGACTAAATGACCTAAATTCTTTCAGAGACCAGGCTCTCCCTCCCCCACCCCCAGCAAAGCAAGGCAGTCACACTGCAATGTGCACAGACTTGATATTGCTAATTTGCATATTTGGGGATGGATTGCAATAATACTGCATAGCAGTGCTGCCCGATTCACAATTCAAATCGATTCACTTCAGGTGAATCGATTCAAATCAATTCAAAAACACAAAAAATCAGCCTCCTGATTCATTGTCTGACCCTCCCCCCCTCCCCCCCTAAAGCAGGATCAGCAGCGCTGCCTCTTGCTGGCCGGCCGCTGCCGCTCCTCCTTTAGAGGGTGAGGGGGGAGGGTCAGTCGTGAAGTGTTGCAGTGTCCGGCTTCTCCCCTGGCCTCCCGCCAGGGAGCAACCTGCAGAGAGGATCGCTGGTACTTTAGCGATCATTGCAGGTTGTCATAGGCTTCAGGAGCTGTCTTCCCTCTGCCGCAATCCTGCCTCTGATGTCAAAGGAGGGGCGTGACCACGGCAGAGGAAAGACAGCTCCTGAGGCCTATGGCAACCTGCAATGATCGCTAAAATACTGGCAATCCTCTCTACAGGCTGCCCCCTGCTGGAATCAGGTATATGGAGGCGCGGGAGGCCAGGGAGGAACACACAGGCCTTCTGGGGGGGACAGTCCTTCGGGGAGGGGGACATACCTTAGGGATGGGGTGCAGGCCTTCAGGGCAGGACAGACCTTCAGGGGGGACAGGCAGGCCTTCAGGGGTGGGGTGCAGGCCTTCAAGGGGAGTGTAGGCCTTCAGGGGGGACAGGCAGGTCTTCAGGGGTGGGGTGTAGGCCTTCAGGGTAGGTGCAGGCCTTCAGGGGGAACAGGAAGGCCTTCAGGGGTGGGGTGTAGGCTTTCAGGGCAGGACAGACCTTCAGGGGAGACAGGCAGGCCTTCAGGGGTGGGGTACAGGCCTTCAGGGGGGGCAGGCAGGTCTTCAGGGGTGGGGTGTGTCACGCCTGCCCTGCTCCTGTTCACGGCAGCGAGCTGGAACACTGTGACTGTTCCTGTCCATACGTGTACCCTTTAACCAGGGTACCCTTCAGGCCTTCTTAGGCGTCTGCCTAAGGTATAATATCAGATTACTGCTTATCAATGTCCATGGACACCTCCTCCGGTCCTACCAGATTCTCCTGGATTTCCATGGGTTCCCCTGGGGTTCCTTCCTCACTCCCTGGGTCAGCAGTAAGCTCTTCTGTGTCCAACATTTGCCAGTCTTGGTTCAGCTCCTCAGCATTCCGTTGAGGAGGAGAGGGTTCTCCACCGAGCACACCCTGAAGCCTCCTCGGCTCCTCCTCCTCCTGAAGCCTCCTAGCTGCTCTGTTTTAACCCCCTCTAATTCGCCCCTCCCTGCTCTGATGAGGGGGGAAGGGAGAGACAACTCTCTGCAGCTGTGCCTGTCTCAGTCACAGCTTCCTGTGCTGAGACCGGCCTTCTGGGAGCTGTAGTTTCTTAGCTCCTGGGATAGTCCAAGTGAAGTCAGCTTTTCATATTCTGCAGGGCCAACCTGACCAGCTCTCCTGCCTCGGGGACTATCTACCTTCTTCACCACTGTGTCAAAGCTAGGGATAGCGCTAGATTTGTCACAGGTGTAGGCCTTCAGGGTAGGTGCAGGCCTTCAGGGGGAACAGGAAGGCCTTCAGGAGTGGGGTGTAGGCCTTCAGGGGGGGACAGACCTTCAGGGGAGGGTGCCCTGGTGTAGAAGTACACGGAGGCAGGGAGGGAAGGGGGGGGTTCAAAGAGATGTGCATATGCTGGACTTGGGGGGGGAAGAAATAATGGGTCTAAAAACAGAGGAGAGGGAGAGAGATGATGGAAAATGGGATTTAGGGATGAAAGGAACAGAAAGGGAGTGATGGTGTATCCTGGGGTGGTGGGGAAAGAGGGACAGATGTTGGATGAAAGGGTAGTTGAGAAAAGGTGGATCTGTGGATGGAGACGAAAAAAAGGAAAGATGCCAGGGGAGGGAAGGGAAACGGAAGGGGAGGACAGATATGGCAGATGGATGGTTTGCACGGAGAAAGAAGGAGACCCTGGCAAGCAAGTTATCAGAAGACAACTAGAGCCTGGGACCAACAAGATTTAAATAATGACCAGACAACAAAAGGTAGAAAAATAATTTTATTTTCTGTTTTGTGATTACAATATGTCAGATTTGAAAAGTGTATCCTGCCAGAGCTGGTGTTAGACCGCAAACGTGAGCTAGGATTTAACAGAGAGAGGAAAAGTCTTTTTTGTTCATTTATTTTGTTTACACCACAGCACCAGTGTGGTTAGGAGAAGGCAAAGGGGGGTGAAGAGGCTATAAAATAAACCCACCAGGATGTTTTTAAAAACACCCAATTGGGCAGGAAAATCGAATCGAAAAATTGATTCATAGTAACATAGTAACATAGTAGATGACGGCAGATAAAGACCCGAACGGTCCATCCAGTCTGCCCAACCTGATTCAATTTAAACTTTTTTTTTTTTTTTTTTTTTTCTTCTTAGCTATTTCTGGGCGAGAATCCAAAGCTTTACCCGGTACTGTGCTTGAGTTCCAACTGCCAAAATCTCTGTTAAGACTTACTCCAGCCCATCTACACCCTCCCAGCCATTGAAGCCCTCCCCAGCCCATCCTCCACCAAACGGCCATATACAGACACAGACCGTGCAAGTCTGCCCAGTAACTGGCCTAGTTCAATATTTAATATTATTTTCTGATTCTAAATCTTCTGTGTTCATCCCACGCTTCTTTGAATCAAATCAAATCGAAATTTTTTTGCCTGAATCAGGCAGCACTACTGCATAGCACCAAATTCATTGATGGGTCTTAGATTAGTACTGAAAACAAGTGGGGAGTGGGATAGAACACATCAACATTAAAACAAACAATATTTATTCATATAGACTCAAATTAAAATACATATCAAAGTGCAAGGATATAGAGTCCTATTTTGCAGGTGTATAAAAATATGAATTCAATGACCCAGTGGGTGACCCGACACGGTCTGTGTTTCGACCTCCACTTGGAGGCCTGCCTCAGGGGTGTGGATATTCGTCCACTAGATGGCACACCAGTGCTGGAAATACAGCCTCTAAAATAGATGGAACAGTATACACTGAACCCTTGAAAAGAGTCTGTATTTCCAGCACTGGAATGGAGAAAAAAATGTCCTTCTGCCACTTTATGACATTTTCCAGATGTTTTTCTCTTTAGAAAATGAGCACCATGGTCTGTTATCCCCTTCATTGCAGTGGCTGAGTTAAAGAAGGAGAGGGTAAGAAACCCTGGTACCTCACCATAGGCAGTGGAACATTGCTTTGTTTGAGGGGGGGGGGATGCCCAGGAGCTCTGCCCTAGCGCATGATCTCTCAGCAGCTCCTGAGTCCCCCACCCTCCTCTTCCCGGTGCTTTAGTTTTAAATCTTCAGCAGCTGCCGCGCAGTGTCGATGAGCAGGCCTGCCCCAGAAGTAGAATGAAGGGTTCTGGGGCAGGCCTGCTGTTTGATGCTGCACGGCGGCTTTGTGGTGTCTGCCCAAATATTTAAAGCACAACACCGGGAGAAGGGTGGGCGGGAAGACTAAAACCAGTGACAGAAACTTTTTGGGGAGGCCATGGCACCTGTGGCTTCCCCCTTTCTGACACCTATGCTCACCTTCTAATGCCCAGCCAGAAAGAGGAAGAGGGAATTTCCAATGGCCTTTGTAAATCTCAAGTGTGTGGGTGCTTTCAGCACAAATTTTCTTCTTTTTATTTTTAAATTTTATTTTTATTGAGATTTCTTCATATATTACAATATTTAGAAATCAAAAGCAAAACAGAAATTAACATCATTAACAGAAATAAAAATAAGAAAGCCTACAACAATTTCAAGCCCACATCATGGGGAACGGAAGAATTTTCTCCGCTGCAGAAGATAATCTTAAGCCCATTAAACCCAATGGAAATAATTAAAATGAAACATTTTCATTAATTCTTAGTCTTATCAGAAAGAAAAGCTCCTAAGTGTGTCGGTTCCAAAAACACATATGAATTTGTTTCCCAGGTGACTAGCCAGATTTTTTGGGAAATCGCTTTTCAATATTATTGAGCAAAATAATGGTAAATTCAAGTGTGGAGGATGGTGAACCAGGACAAAATTCTATACAACATAGAAAGATACAGCATTACACATAAAATCATGATAAACTCAGTGAAATAATGTCTCCAAAAGACATCCCAGTTTGACAAGTCTTACCTTAAATCTGACCAGATTTCTTAAATTTGCAGTAAAATGGTGTGGTGGCCATGTTAGTCCACTTTTCATGGTGATCTTTAGAAATCAATCAAACAAAGGAAATACCTTTCATTGCAAACCTCAAGAAGGACATGGCGGTACTTGAGAGAGTCCAAAGGAGAGCAACGAAACTGGTAAGAGGGCTGGAACACTGCCCATACGCCGAGAGGTTGGATAGCCTCTCTGGAAAAAAGGAGGCTCAGGGGAGATATGATAGAGACCTTCAAGATCATGAGGGGCATAGAGAGGGTGGATAGGGACAGATTCTTCAGACTGAAGGGGACAACAGGTACGAGGGGGCATTCGGAGAAACTGAAGGGAGATAGGTTCAAAACAAATGCAAGGAAGTTTTTTTTCACCCAAAGGGTCGTAGACACTTGGAATGCGCTACCGGAGGAAGTGATCAGGCAGAGTACGGTACAGGGATTCAAACTGGGATTGGAAGGATTCCTGAGGGATAAAGGGATCGTGGGATACTGAGAGAGGTGCGGGGATGTAACACAAGTATAGAAAGCTAACCAGGTAATAAGTATAGAAACCCAACCAGGTCGTGCATGTGCAAGACCGGAGGGTTAGAACTTCGATGGGAAGATAGGACTTCAATGAGAAACCAAGGTGGCAAGGGAGCCCCTTCTGGTGATTCAGACAGGTCGTGACCTGTTTGGGCCGCCGCGGGAGCGGACTGCTGGGCAGGATGGACCTATGGTCTGACCCGGCGGAGGCACTGCTTATGTTCTTATGTTCATTCTGAGAACTTGGCTTTACTGAAGACGACTGTGAATCCAAGGCTTGTTGAGACTGGTAAAATGGCTTTTTGGGTTGTGTTTTTTAAATCATTTTTCAATTAACATATCAAGTATAAATTTGTACAGAAAGGTAAAGTTAAGCAGAAAATAAAGTACAATACAAAACAGATTATTATTGGCTATCATAACACAAATATATATATAGCTTAACTTTAACTCAAGTCCTCATTAACCAAGATGTAGAATTGGCAAAAATTATAATAAAGAATTACAAATTAGAAAACTACAAGACTGAAGATTGTATAGGCTGAGCTAGGAGGTCAAACAATCAAAGAGTACTCATATCTCTTCTCCTTTTTTCAGGTGAGCCATTGACAAGAAGGTTGTAAGTTGGCTAGGTTCAAAGAATACGTATCTTTGCATTTAAAATGGCTTTTTTGTTACGCAGGAGTTAAGATATGGAATTGTTGTGAAAGGGGCACGTTTAGAAAATTACTAAGGACGCACTTATTTGTAGATGCCTTTCTCTAGAAATAATTTTCTTCTCTGGTAGAGCCGATGAACTACTCATGATCGTTATTATGCAAAGTTATGGCATTATTTTGTACTCATGATTCTTAAGCTTTGGTTGCATGTTTATTTTATCATGTTTTGTTTTAAAACTATGGGCTTCTTTTACTAAGGCGTGCTAGAGTTTTTAGCGTACGCAAGAAATTACCGCGCACTATGCTTCTAGAACTAATGCCAGATCAATGCAGGCGTTAAGGTCTAGCACGCGCGGCAATGTAGCACGCACTATTCTGCGCGTTAAAGCCGTAGCGTATCTTAGTAAATGGAGCCCTATGTATGTAAACTATGTAAACCGTTTAATTGTAAATGGTATAGAAATGTTTTAAATAAATAAATAAAAATATACCTAGGAACCATCCATGAGTAGCAGAGTGGAGAGATGCTACAGAGGACACAGAGGAGAGACTAAAGAAGATTCAGTTTTGAGTCCAATATCTCTGTTGCTTTCTTGTATTCTGCTTTCTATCTGTGAAATAACAGATTAAATTATCCTTTTAAATATATCTTCTTTTGAACTGGACTTATGGAGTGGACTTGGGAAGATATATCTGAGGTGAGAGATTATCTGCACATGTGAGACCTTGAGGGTCAGATTAGAGAGTTGCATGGGGACAGAAATCCCACCCGTCCCCATCAGGATCCTCTCCGTCCCCACCCGTCCCCGTCAGGATCCTGTCCGTCCCTACCCGTCCCCGTCAGGATCCTGTCCGTCCCCACCCGTCCCCGTCAGGATCCTCTCCGTCCCCACCCATCCCCGCAAGGAATTACTTCCATCCCCGCCCATCCCCATAAAAAGCAGCAATTACTTCTGACATGATTATCAATTCCACAGTTTCTTTTGTGTTTGCACTGCTGATTTCCTTGTGGAATCTCTTTGGTGGAACCCTTTTTTGGTTTTCTGTTCAGGTAATTAACTTATAAACCCCTCTTTTACTAAGGCTGACGTGTCCATTATATTATATGGACAAACCCTGCTTCCAAAGCCTTCCATCCCCGTGGGAGTCCTGTTGGCTAGAGGAGGGTCCCTGTGGGAGTCCCGTGGACCAGAGGGGGGTCCCCATGGGAGTCCTGTGGGTTAGGGGGGATTCCCGCGGGAACCCCGCGGGTCCCCGTTCCCATGCAGACCTCTAGGTCAGATCTCCTTCTGTCTTTCATAACTCAATCAACGGAACGCTGCTACAGTAATATCTTGTTATAATGGACTCACTTATAACTTATAATATCGTCTATAGCGGACGAGGTCCACTGGTCCCAGCCGTGCGCCTTTAAGAACATGCAGAAAATCAACGCATAGAGCGGACTCGCATATAACAGACAACCAATTTGATCCCCAGAGCCACTTTTAGCTGTAGTTTTCTTCGGCTATAATGGACATGTGTGTGGCATGCTGATGATTCAGTATCAAAATGCAGCCCAGAAGAAAATGGCAGAGTATTTTTCTTTCCAGGACAGTGCGACATAATGCTTTAGAACAGTGTTCTTCAACCTTTTTACACCCGTGGACTGGCAGAAATAAAAGAATTATTTTGTGGACCGGCAAACTAATAGGACTAAAATTTAAAAACCCTGTTTAGGCTCCATCTCCGCGAGCTCGGTCCCCGCAAACCATCTGATCCCATCTGCACAAGCCGCAATTATGATTTTATATTGAACGTATTTTATTAAAGTATAAAAAGAAACAATATTCTGAACAATTGTGATTTTATAAATACAAATATACAGAGCACGGACCAACAAAACCCCTGTCTCCCCTCCCCTTCACATATATCCCCTCTACTATCAAGAAAACTGAACAAGACAAGTTCATAGAAATATCATGCTAACAGAATACTGCAGTCCCCAGTTATGTCTCTAGCAGGATATATATTTCAAATCTGATATATTCTAATCACAAAATAGAAATAAAATTATTTGTTTCTACCTTTTGTTGTCTCTGGTTTCTGCTTTCATCTTCTTTTCACTCTCTTCCTTCCAGCGTCTGCCCTCTCTGTCTCTTCAATCCAGCATCTGCCCCTTCCATCTACTGTCTGACCTATCCCCCTTCCATATGGTATTTGTCTTCTTTCTATGCCCCTCTCCCCTTTCCATCCAGCCTACGCCCCTCTCTCCTTTTTGCACGATTCACTCCAGCTTCACTGCTCTCTTCATTTTTATCTCTCCTACACCAGATCTAGCATCTTTGTCCCTCTCAATTTCTCTGCTGACCCCCCTTCCCATCTCATTCCTATCTCTCCCCTTCCCCTCCTCTAATCTCCCTGCAAGCTGTTTTTTCTTCTCCCTTCCCTCCTCCCCCTGTCCAGCAGTAACTCTCTTCCTTTTCCTTTCCCTCCTCCCCTCCAAGCAGCATCTCTCCTTCTCCCTCCCTCCAGTAGCACCTGTCCCTTTTCCCTCCTTGCCCAGCAGCTTCCCAGACTCCTTTCCCTCCTCCTCCCAGCAGCATCTCTCCTTCTCCCTATCCAGGTCCAGTAGCAACTGTCCCTTTTTCCCCTTGCCCAGCAGCTTCCCAGACTCCTTTCCCTCCTCCCCTCCCAGCAGCATCTCTCCTCCCTATCCAGGTCCAGTAGCAGCTGTCCCTTTTTCCCCTTGCCCAGCAGCTTCCCAGACTCCTTTCCCTCCTCCCCTTCCAGCAGCATCTCTCCTTCTCCCTCTCCAGGTCCAGTAGCAGCTGTCCCTTTTTCCCCTTGCCCAGCAGCTTCCCAGACTCCTTTCCCTCCTCCCCTCCCAGCAGCATCTCTCCTTCTCCCTCTCCAGGTCCAGTAGCAGCTGTCCCTTTCCCCCCCCCCTTACCCAGCAACTTCCCAGACTCCTTTCCCTCCCCCCTCCCAGCAGCATCTCTCCTTCTCCCTATCTAGGTCCAGTAGCAGCTGTCCCTTTTTCCCCCTTACCCAGCAGCTTCCCAGACACCTTTCCTTCACCCCTCCCAGCAGCATCTCTCCTTCTCCCTATCCAGGTCCAGTAGCAGCTGTCCCTTTTTCCCCTTGCCCAGCAGCTTCCCAGACTCCTTTCCTTCACCCCTCCCAGCAGCATCTCTCCTTCTCCCTATCCAGGTCCAGTAGCAGCTGTCCATTTTTCCCCTTGCCCAGCAGCTTCCCAGATTCCTTTCCCTCCTCCCCTCCCAGCAGCATCTCTCCTTCTCCCTATCCAGGTCCAGTAGCAGCTGTCCATTTTTCCCCCTTACCCAGCAGCTTCCCAGACTTCTTTCCCTCTTCCCCTCCCAGCAGCATCTCTCCTTCTCCCTATCCAGGTCCAGTAGCAGCTGTCCCTTTTTCCCCTTGCCCAGCAGTTTCCCAGACTCCTTACCCTCCTCCCCTCCCAGCAGCATCTCTCCTTCTCCCTATCCAGGTCCAGTAGCAGCTGTCCCTTTTTCCCCTTGCCCAGCAGCTTCCCAGACTCCTTACCCTCCTCCCCTCCCAGCAGCATCTCTCCTTCTCCCTATCCAGGTCCAGTAGCAGCTGTCCCTTTTTTTTTCACCATGTCAGCAGCTTTCTCCCCTCCCAGAAACTCTCCTTACTTGCCAGCGCTGCGATTCAGTAAGGCAGCCTCGGGTCCTTTGTTGGGTCGCACTGCCTCTGAGGAAAGCGGAAGTTGCATCATCAGAGGCGGCCCGACTCAGCAAAAGCTCCAAGGCTTCCTTCCTGAATCGCTGCGCTTGTAAGGAGAGCCGCTGGGAGGGAAGAAAGCACAGTCTGAGCTCCCCATTATCTCTCCGACCCTGCGCTCCTCGATCTTGCTGGTCCTGCGCGGACAGGCAGGAAATTGAAGAAGTTGATCTCACCGGTCCTGCGCGGACCGGCAGGAATTTTCTGCGGACCAACACCGGTCCGCGGACCGGCGGTTGAAGAACTGTACTTTAGAACATCTTTTCGTGTTCTGGTTTTGCAATCATTTCGTGCCGTACCAATGTTTTGCTGAGTTTTGTTCTTGATGTTGCTGAAATGCTTGTAAAGTGACTGTTGTTCATTGATTGAACGTTGTTTCATGTCGACCTAAGCAAAGTTTTTAAAAAATGCAACTCTGGATATAACGGACTGTTTTTCCAGGTCCCTTGAAGTCCATTATACTGTATTACCACTACTTATCATTTCTATATCGCTGTACATTAAATATGCAAGAGACAATCCCTGCTCAATAGAGCTTACAATCTAATCAAAACAAACAGGATAAATAGGGGTTTGGGAATTTCTCACAGAGGGAATGATAAAACAGACATGGGTACTCCTCCCATGTAGCCCCTGGATCTACAGTAAGGATGTACCCTGGGGGGGGGGGAGCAGCTACATATATTTTATCTAATCTGACTTCAAATAACAAATTGTGTTACAGACATTCCACTTAAATTTGTATAGAAGCTTTTACAAATATCCTGTGATGCATAAATACAAAAAAAAAAAAAAAATTCTATCCAGAGGAATTTTTGTAAATATGTTGGCAATACTCTCCAAAGTAATAAAGTTTGCAATTTTCTTTAGCTTTATGGAGTTAGTCAGCCAAGGGCTCTTTTAACATCTGGCGATTGCAAACCTTTTATGCTTGTATTGAGTAGCTTCAGCTTATGTATTCATGGTTCTGTATGAATTCTCTCTCTGCTGTAACAGCCGGAAGCCCCCTAAATAATCCCTGACTGCCAGCTTTATCTTGACCACCAAAATCATTAAAAAAAAAAAAAAAAAATCCCTGTTCCTGACATGAACCCAATGCACTAAAGAGTAGCATTTTGTGTTAGTGATAATGCAAAACTTGACTATTTTATAGCTTATGGCATATGTCCCTGCTTTAACTGTCAAAGAGAATTATGATTGTCAGCCACGGAAATACAGTACTGGAACTTCAAAAGCTGCCAAACTCTGGTGACTATTTGAAATGACTTGCAACCTTGGACTTTCTGGCTTTTTTCTCACAATTATACTGTGTTGCAATGAATCTGCAGTGGGAAGGGATTTGGATTTAACTCACACCTTTTCCAGTCTTGGCACATGGCTTATAAGAACTGCTGGGTCAGACCAGTGGCCCATCGTGCCCAGCAGTCCGCTCACGTAGCGGCCCTTAGGTCAAAGACCAGTGTCCTATTGTAGTCTAGCCTAACTTGCGTATGTTTTGTTCCAGTAGGAACGTATCCAACCTTGTCTTGAATCCCTGAAGGGTGTTTTCCCCTATAACAGCCTCCGGAAGAGCATTCCAGGTTTCTACCACTCTCTGGTTGAAGAAAAACTTCCTTACGTTTGTACGGAATCTTTTCCCTTCTAACTTCAGCGAGTGCCCTCTCATTCTCTTCACCTTGGAGAGGGTGAACAGTCTCTCTTTCTCTACTAAGTCAATTCCCTTCAATATCTTGAATGTTTTGGTCACGTCCCCTCTCAGTCTTCTCTTCTCAAGGGAGAAGAGGCCCAGTTTCTCTAGCCTCTCGTTGTATGGCAGCTCCCCCAGTCCCTTAACCATCTTTGTCGCTCTTCTCTGGACCCTTTCCAGTAGTACTATGTCCTTTTGAGCTAAAAACTATGCCATCGGTAGTTTCACTACCAGCAGGACCTCCCGAGGCGGACAGGTTTCAGCAGAGATGTCAGATTAACGATGGGCAGCAGCAGATGGGCAGTGTTGGAGGCAGAAGATCGCGTTTGATGCGACAATGGCGACATCAAATTTATACTGTGCAGAAAGAAAGGCCCGGTAATCTACTGTTTCCCCAAATGAGGTCATTAATTTCTGCCGGTAGGTTCGGTTCTCTGTCTTATTCCGGGCTGCCTTCTGCTTGTGGCTCAGACCTTATGCTTGACTTTACCAAAAAGAAGCAGGATAAGATGACTGGCTGGCCACACTCTGTGCGTGGAGAATTCAAGATGGTTGCAAAAACGTTCTGCAAAGCATGGGAGGCCTGCTTAAGTACCAGCTCATTCACAGTCATTTAGCCTATAGCTCTGCACAATGGAATCGAATCTCCTGCCTTACAACCAAACGAATTCATCATCAAGGGTAGTGCTGCGCTAGGCAGGAACTCAATTATTCATGGCCCGACACTTCTTCTCAAGTGTTGCCAAAACCTGTCAACCAAATACAGATGCCCATTTGTATTTATTTCTGTTTTGCTTTTATAAGCACCTTCCTTTGCTGTTATGTCGCCGTTATGCCTGCATCAAGCCTGGTGTTTTAAAAAAATACTGCAAAATGCAGAAAGACCTCTCTAGAAACCCATTCCACACCCATTCCACCTTCTTTTAAAGCAGTGGCTCCAGCTAGATTCTGTAAAGATATCTACTTTCTTGGGTAAATCGCTTGTTCGCATGGTCTTACTGTTGGGTTCTTTTCTCCTTTATTTGGCTTTTATTTCATGTATTTGTACAGTCGGGGGGGGGGGGGGGAATTACTCTTCAGTTCTTCAAGCTACAAGAGGCCACTATTTAAAAAAAATAATGCTGAAAGGAGATAGTAAACAAACCCTCTCTTTAACTAAGATGCGCTAATCGAATTAGCGCACACTAAATGCTAACGCATCCATAGACTAGCCATGTACGCTTTAGCGTTTAGCGTGCGCTAATTGGTTAGCGCACCTTAGTAAAAGAGGGGGGAAAGGTTCTCCCACTACTGAGATAGGAGAGGAAATTTTCACCTTGATGATGGGAGGGAAGTTCCTTTGTCATTAGGGCTGCTGGAAATGGGAAATAAGGAGGTTTCTTCATCTCTGAGGCTGTCAGAGATGAAGCCTCACAGACCCCCCCCCCCCTGCTCCTCAGGCCTCCTCTGATCTTCGGGAGCAGACGGAAGCGCAAAGTCCTGCTGCTCTGCCAGCCGATACCGTGTCTGCCTGGGTCTAAGGAAGTCCTCAGGCCCCTCCCAAGGGGGGATGAACTCGAGGCGCCTGAGCCAATCAGGACCTTAGACTCCTGTCCTATGCATCACATAATGCACCAGGGCGGGGCCTAAGGCCCAGACAGACGCGTCGCTAGACCTGGAGGAGCAGGAGTACCCCTCCTGCTCCCAACTTGGAGGTAGGGGGTGCCAGGCCGGCCAGGGGTGGGAGGCCTATGGAGCAGGAGGCAGTGAATATCCCTCCTGATCCCAACTTTTAGGTACAGGCGGTGTCGGGCCGGGGGGGGGAGTCAGTTGGTGGCAGGAGGGAGTTGGGATATTCGCGCGGGCTCCGGGAGAGCAGTGTCGGGTGGTGTCAGGAGGGAGTGGGCATCCCTCCTGCTATTTGTGGGTCACCAGGGGGGAATCGTGTTTGTCGGGTGGGGGGGGGGGGGCCTGAAGCCTCACAGATATCCAGCTACATTTGGGCTAAGTATCCATACAAATGAACATTAAGTTCTACCACCAACCCAATCATGTCTCTCAAAATGCATATTTTTAAGAGGCTAAACAGTGCCACCTGGTACAACTTAATAATAAATAGGAGACTGACTATGTAGATACTATGTACCAGTGGGAAGAGAGCAAATGACTCCTAAAAACGCTCAGAGAAGTGAAACTCTGAAGGGGAGGTGGATACCTTCCCTTGGGGCAAGAGTTTACCGTCCAGTCATTGCATTTTACTTTACAGAACTTCACTTTCTAGCCACTGGTAAAATTGTGAACAGTTTAAATAATTTATAAATTGACAAAAAATTGTTCAAAAAATTATACAAAAAGACTCTTGCTCATTGGAAACTATACACTTATCTGTGCAAGCTTTTTAAAGTTTGTGGTTGTACAGGCTCTTAGGGGTCTCCCCTAAGAGCCTGTACAACCACAAACTTTAAAAAGCTTGCACAGATAAGTGTATAGTTTCCAATGAGCAAGAGTCTTTTTGTATAATTTTTTGAACAATTTTTTGTCAATTTATAAATTATTTAAACTGTTCACAATTTTACCAGTGGCTAGAAAGTGAAGTTCTGTAAAGTAAAATGCAATGACTGGACGGTAAACTCTTGCCCCAAGGGAAGGTATCCACCTCCCCTTCAGAGTTTCACTTCTCTGAGCGTTTTTAGGAGTCATTTGCTCTCTTCCCACTGGTACATAGTATCTACATAGTCAGTCTCCTATTTATTATTTCATTCAATTTACTGACTAGTATTCACATATGAGTCCCTGTATGTTTTTCTAACGAACCTGGTACAACTTGGCAGTTATATTTAGCTGATCTATGGAGGTACATTTTCGATCTAGTTACCGAACCCTGTTGTTGGAGAGCTGGATTAGCTTAATTCATCATTGCATGTGCCATGATTTTCAGATAAAGATCAGATCAATAGCGCCCCTACTGGCTGAGATTCACGAAGACTGGACAAAGGGGGTGGAGCTTTTCCATCCTTTAACCATCAGGGATGACAAGCACACAATGCAAAAGGTTCTGCTTATTTTAACCAGTATTTGAATCATACGTTTGCTGATACTTCTGTGGATGTATTAATGCTATACGCTATAGACTTCTGTATGTGGATAAACTCTGTATCTGCAGATACGTGGGCTGCCTGTGTGTGAGAAATCACCTACTGCTCTTTCAGGAGTGCGTAGCATTCATGCATCTTTAATTACTATTTCAGCTGCATAAATCGATGCAAAATTAAAATTCATGATGGCTATAGGGGACAACTACAAACAATTTGTTCTGTAAACTTTGCTCTAATTGGCATTCAGAACATTTCCCGTTAATCATTCCCCCTGGGCTTCATTTGAAAACGATGTTCCATCTGAAAATGACAAGGTTTTTGAGTGTGTCTGTGCATAGCAGGATTTTGAGAGTCTTCATATACCATTAGCTTGTATACCTTCTTGGTGACATTAATTCGGGATGAAATTTTTCACAGCAATTTTTTTGATCGAAGCATTTGGTCTTTTCTGTCTCAACGGGAGAGAGGATAGAAAGTGACAAGCCTGCTACCAGAAAAGAACCTGGGAAAAAAAATGCCAAATAAATAAATATATTCTTTACAGCGACCTTCTGCCTTTCCATCATGCTTTAATGAGGCAGGGATCAGTAACACATCTTGTTTGCGAAGATGAGAGGGGGGTAGAAACATCATTCTCAGAGTGACTGAGACATTTCTCGCACCTGTTGAAAGAAGCTATTCATCTTAGTCATTTGTGATTTTTCGGGCTGATAAAGATAAGGACAAACGAGAACTATTTGATTGCATTATGCCAGAAAACAGCATGCTTGGGTCCCATAACAGAGAGGCTTCCAAATCCTTCCCTCTTTCTCCAGCTCTCCAACCTTACAGATAGTGTGTGACTGGCACTGCATTTAATAGGGGGGGCATCACTCAGCCTGGTCCTGTGGCAACTGCTGTTTGTGACTGGCACGATAAAGCCATTATTACTCTTTGACCATTTCTATCATGCTCTAAAAACAGGGTGTTTGACAACATATTACAAAAGTGGCACCGGGGGTCTCTTCCCCAAAGAGCTTACAGTCTCAGCCATGCTATTTCTTAACAAATTACTTTCAGTGTTTATAAGCTAATGTTTCATCAGTATCATACAGACAAAAGTGAACATCAAAAAGTGTCTAATCACATTTTTTGCTTACTTGGGGAGGGAGGGGGGTAGTTTTCAGCATAGGCTCCCATTAAGACATTTTATTGTTCTGTTAATACATAATGTGTGCCAAAATAGCACAAGTAAGTGATAAAATTATCTGTGTTGACAGTAGCCCACATTAACTCTCTTCTCCCCCCTTTTAGTGGCATAACATACGTATACACTATAAAGACATTTAAAACTGCCCTGCCACCTTTCTGCCTCCTGTCTACCCACCCACCCCTCCCTCTTCCTATCCCTGAAATATTTTCAGGTTTTCTTTAAATATACTCATATTTGTCATCATTTGCTTATTTCTGATCTGAAGAAGGGTTTCCTTCAAAAGTTTGTCATAAAATGCATTTAGTTAGTCCAATGAAAAAGGTATCAGCTTTGTTTTATTTCTTTATACCACCTTGGAAAGTGGACTAACACGGCCACCACACCATTTTACTTACAAAGTTAATTCAAACTGTCTCTTTTCTGTTGAAATTATTTTCTGTATTGGAACATAGGTGTGACGTACAATGAAATAATAAGGGGTGATTGATTTACCCCCATATTATTGAGCACAGGAGAAATTTGTTTTCGCAGAGAGGGTTTGTTCATGCCTGGGAATGCCCTCCCAAGGGAGATGGTGGAGATGAAAAATGGTGATGGAATTCAAAAATGCATGGGGATAAACACAGAGAATCTCTAATTAGAAAACGAATAGTACAAAGCACAAAACAAATGGCGTCACGTGTGTTTGATGTGTGAGATGGTGACTCTGGCTATGAAGAACTGAGGCTGGTAACGAGCAAACTTGCACGGTCTGTCTGCAATATATGGCAATTCAATTTAGGATGGACCGGAGAAGGCTTCCACAGAAACTCCAGCAATTTGGAATATGAGGACAGTGCCAGGCAGACTTTTATTGTCTGTGTCCCACAAATGACAAGATGGCTAGGATTGGATGAAGTGGGCTTCGAAGACAACTCCAATCTCAGAAATGTCATCGAGGGACAATTTTAATAATGAGTGTGACTGTTATGCAGATTGAATGGACCATTCAGGTCTTTATCTACTGTCATTTAGCATGTATCAAATTAAGCAACTCTATTATGAATTTCACTACTTACTGTTAACTAATAAATAATAAATAGGTTCATAATTCCTTCAAACTTGCAAGGAATTATGATCAGAGACCTGGAGACCATACCCGGGGAAAGCTCCCCATATACAGCCTCTCCATCCAATCATTTCATATTATCTATTCCAGTTGCCATATTCTTTATCTTAAGTGCCAAAGGTACTGGACCTATATTGTCATACTTGATTTAAAGAGAGTAATGCATTACCTCATTTAGAAGGTTCCGACGTGATGAATCAAGTTTCGCCCCTGCGTCAGGGAACCTCACAACGCTAACAAGGAATAATTTGTAATGAAAAAGGAATTGGGTTTCTGAAACAACACAAATTAAGAACTTCTTAAGTTAAATCAAGAGAACTAATAATCTTATACAAAAAAAAGCTTTAAACAAAAACTTAACAAAATCAATGGCTAAACAGAAAAAGGTACCTGTGAAAGCAGTACGAACTTCAAAGGCATGCAGCGTGGCGAAAAAACACTGCCAAACTGAATTTAAAAAGCATGCACGTCGGCGTGTCAAAAAGACTCGCTCACGTCACCCTTGTCAAAAAAGTGATATTGCTGAAGGATTGTTGGTATCATCCTCTTTGCGGGTTGTTTGGTATCATCCTCTTTGCGGATGATACCAAAATCTGCAATAGAGTAGACACGCCGGATAGTGTGAATAACATGAAGAAAGACCCAGCGAAGCTTGAAGAATGGTCTGAAATTTGGCAGCTAAAATTTAATGCTAAGAAATGCAAGGTCATGCATTTGGGCTGCAAACACCCGAGGGAACTGTACAGTTTAGGGGGTGAAGAACTTATGTGCATGACGGAAGTGCGGGACTTGGGTGTGATTGTATGTGATGATCTTACAGGTTGAATAGGTGATGACGAAAGCTAGAAGGATGCTAGTATGGCCAGTAGGAAAAAGGAGGTATTGATGCCCCTGTATAAGACTCTGGTGAGACCTCATTTAGAATATTGTGTACAATTCTGGAGGCTGCACCTTCAAAAAGATATAAAAAGGATGGAGTCAGTCCAGAGGAAGGTTACTAAAATGGTATGTGGGCTTCATCATAAGGCGTATGGGGACAGACTTAAAGATCTCAATCTGTATACTTTGGAGGAAAGGCGGGAGAGGGGAGATATGATAGAGTCATTTAAATCAGAAACAAATGTTATTTGCCAAGTGGTGGAAGTGCCCTCAGAAAACCATTTACTCAAAAGTGGAGAAAAGGCCTCAACTATCAATAATATGCACACGGCAACCCAATGAGTTTTTAAGCCGTTCTTATTCTGTATCACAGGGAAAAACTCCACTCATTTCAAAATGTTATTTTCAAAAACCGGGAAACATCCCACCACTGTGCACAGGGAAAAGGAAAAATAAACAAAAGACTAAAAATCACACTTATCTTCACAGTTGTTGTTCGGCTCCATCCAGTGACACGTATTCAGTAAAGATAAATGACTGTACTTCCAACAAGGCTCTTGTTTCGCCAAACTATGGCTGCATCAGGGAAATTCCACGACAAGCTCTCATTTATTCCTGCTCCATCCACTACTGGCATCAAAATGGCTCCTGAATTAAAGCTCCGATTAACATGACATTACTTACGCAGGAAACTAGGCAAGACACCTGGATCTTAAATTGGACTCTGGTTCTAAGTACTCTAAAAAGTATTTAGAGGAAATGAGTTTGCCTTGGCCTGCTGCGGAATCTCTCAAACTTCCTCTTAACAGGCTTCTTTCTCAGACTTTCAAACGAAACCTAGAAACTCCATTATGCCATTCCTACTATTCCAGGCAAGTTGGAATTGAGGTATAGAACTGTACATTGCAAGAGCTTTGAGAACTTCCAACTATCTCATCAGTCCCTTCTTGTGGAATCTTCCTTAAAGAGGAATCATCTTTCCCGGGTCTATGCTATTGTACCTCCTGGCAGAGAGGGCAGGATCATGGACAAGTTTGGCCGTCATCTTTATCAAAATTCGATGATGGCCTCCAGGGTTTTAACTTATAATTTTATTTTTACTACTTATTTCAAGTATTTTATTGATATACTCCCTGGTTTTTCTAAAGACCTTGGTCAACACAGGCTTTTAGAGTTCCAGCAAGTCATTGCTACCTTAGCTCAACTCAGGTTACACCTTCTTCAGTCATCTTATGATGCCTTTGAACTTTCCTTGAGGGTCACTGCTTTCTCAATAGCGATACACCGCCTGGCCTGGCTTCGCACCATTAATATGGATCCCAACATTCAGGATCATCTGGCTAATATGCCTTGTGAAGGCAATGACCTCTTTGATGAATCTATAGATGCCGCCACCAAGAAATTGTCTGAGCATGAGAAATCTTTTGCTTCCATCGTCAGACCCCAAAGCCTAAGCCAGCTCCTTCCAAGCCTTCTCGACCTCTTCCATCCTATCAGAGGCGTTATCCTCCGAGGGCAGCTCCTTACACTCGAGCACCTCCCAAGAAACAGCAACAACAGCAGAAGCAACAGACACCTCAGCCTTCTGCTGCACCCAAGGCTTTTCAGCCTTTTTGACTGTCTCAAACAGAGTATAACCTCCATTGTTCTGCCTCTGTCCTCTTCTCTTCCCATCGGAGGTCGTCTCCATCATTTTTACCATCGATGGGAGACCATTACATCCAACCTCTGGGTACTGTCAATAATCAGGGAAGGATACTCTCTTCATTTCGCTCAGATTCCACCAGAGCTTCTTCCAAGAGAGTATCCTTCCAATCCATCCCAGACCGCCCTTATTCTTCAGGAAGCTCAAGCTCTGCTTCATCTCCATGCCATCGAGGAAGTTCCCTTGGAACAGCAGAGCAGGGGTTTTTACTCCCGTTACTTCCTAGTTCTGAAGAAGACGGGTGATCTGCAGCCCATAATGGATCTCGGGGTTCTCAACAAATTTTTGGTCAAAGAAAAATTTTGCATGTTTTCCCTAGCATCCCTTTATCCCCTTCTAGATCAGAACGATTGGTTATGTTCTCTAGATCTCAAGGAGGCTTACACTCACATCCCAATTCATCCGGCCTCCCGTCAGTACCTCAGGTTTCAGGTGGGGAATCTGCATTTTCAGTACAGAGTGATACCCTTCGGCCTGGCATCATCTCCAAGTGCCTAGTGGTAGTTGCAGCAGCTCTGTGGAACCATGGTCTTCAGGTATTCCCCTACCTGGACGACTGGCTCTTCAAAGATTCAACATCTCAAGGGGTTATTGTAGCGACCCAATGGACTGCGTGGTTTCTACAAAGCTTGGGATTCGAAATAAACTTCCCCAAATCCCACCTTCAGCCCTCTCAAAACCTACAGTTCATCGGAGCTGTTGTGGACACTGTCCAACTCAGAGCATTCCTTCCTCAGCAGTGTCTGAATGCTCTCCTTCAGCTTTGCCGCAAAGTGTCTTCCCTTTTTTTTTTATTTGTAAGTTTATTCATTTGTTACATCATATAACAATTTACCAGCAAATATACACTATTCAAAGTAAAATAAAATTACCAAACTTAAAGTTTTATCAAGTCCACATTATTATTGGGGCTGAATATCAACTGAAAGAATCACATCAATTAAGGAATAAGGAAGAAAAACATTCTCTGAAATCAGGTACAATCTAGTCTTTTTCTATATCGCTTCACTTATTCTCAACCTCTAAAGTTGTTGCAGGAATAGGATCTTTTTTAGATTTACCTTGAAGAAATATTTCCAGTTGGCCTGGATCAAAAAAGATATATTTTATATTCTCATAAGTCACCAAGCACTTACATGGGAATTTGAGAAAAAATAGGGCCCCTACAGCCAAAACAGAAGGCTTAAGTTGCAGAAAATTTTTCCTCCTGTATTACGTCTGTTTAGAGACGTCTGGAAAGACATTTAATTGTTGCCCACAAAACAAAGCACTTTTATTTGCAAAATATAGTTTAAAATATCTTGCTTTTCTAATATTGTTCTAAAAGTTACCAACAATGTTGCTCTCTTGGCTATATAATCTTTAGAAGATTCAAGAAATTGGGATACATTTAAACTATTCCCCCCTCTTCAGATAGAACTTTAGATCCACTTGGATAATAAAGATTATCAGATACAAAACTTTCTATCTGAGTATAGCAAAGAACATCTTTCAGATACATTTTTAATAATTCAATAGGAGACAAATAATGTGATATAGGAAAATTCCAAAATCTTAGATTCCTAGATCTCAATATTTTCCATTTTTTCCATCTGTAGGTGTAATGAAATATTATCTTTAATATTAGATGTTGCACATGATTGCACATGATTGCATTACAGATACAGATGCCTCCAATTTATCCACTCTTTTTTCAGTTACAGCCAATTGAGTTTCTTGTTCAGTTACCTTATTAGAAATATCTGTTGAAAAATGACAGTTTTACCACTGTGCCTTGTAGTGAGTTCTCAATTCTATTTACTACAGACCAGACATCTTGGAGTGTGATAACTTTATTACTAGAATCAGGCCTAGAATTAGGCCCAATAGGCATTGAAACAGGAGAAACAGAAAAAGTTTTTTTTTCTATCAAATACTTTTTTGAAACCAGCTCAAATGGTTGAGGAGAAGTTAATTTTGTGTCTTCCCTTTCTTCACTCTCAGTGAGACACATGATGGTACTACTCATTCACATGGCCTCGATCGTTCACATGACTCCTTTTGCCAGGCTTCACCTCAGAATTCCTCAGTGGACCCTGGCATCTCATTGGGCACAGGCTTGCGACTCACTCCTTCGTTGAGACAGTCTCTCGACTAGTGGATGCTCTATTCCAATCTCTCCAGAGGTTTACTGTTTCAGACACCCCCTCAGAAGGTCCTTACGACAGATTCCTTGATTCCTTGGGGGGCTCATCTCCACGTTCTCCGTACTCAAGGCCACTGGTCCAGCATGGATTGTCAGGGTCACATCAATCTGTTGGAACTCAGAGTGATCTTCAATGCTCTCAAAGCTTTTCAGTGTCTTCTTCACGACCAGGTAGTCCTTATTCGGACAGACAATCAAGTCGCCATGTACTACGTCAACAAGCAGGGAGGAACAGGATTTCTCCCTCTTAGTCAGGAAGCTCAAAGGGTGTGGGACTGGGCAATCCATCACAACACCTTCCTGAAAGCAGTCTACATTCAAGGAAAGAAAAACTATCTGGCGGACAAATTGAGTCATCTTCTGCAACCTCACAAATGGACACTCAATTCCTCGCCTCTTCATCACATTTTTTTCTCAGTGGGGAACTCCTCAAATAGATCTCTTTGTGTCTCCCCACAACCACAAACTGCCTCAGTTCTGCTCCTGGATATATTCTCCTCATCGCCTCGAGGCAGATGCTTTCCTTCTGAAATGGACGAATCTGTTCCTGTATGCGTTCCCTCCATTCCCTCTCATTCTCAAGACTCTTGTTAAGCTCAAGAACGATCATGCCACCATGGTTCTACTAGCTCCTCGGTGGCCCAGGCAATCCTGGTTCTCCCTTCTACTTCAGCTCAGCAGCAGGGATCCATGGTCAGACTGCACCTGGAATACTGCGTCGAGCATTGGTCTCCATACCTAAAGAAGGATATAAAACTGCTAGAGAGGGTGCAGAGATGAGCAACGAAGCTAGTGAAAGGTATGGAGAACCTGGACTACAAGGAATGACTTAGGAGACTGGGGTTGTTCTCCCTTGAGAAGAGGAGACTGCGAGGGGATCTGATCGAGACTTTCAAAATACTGAAAGGATTCGACAAAATGGAGCAGGGAAAGCAGTTATTTACAATGTCCAGTGTGACACGGACAAGAGGACATAGACTGAAGCTGAGGGGGGACAGGTCCAGGACGAATATCAGGAAGTTCTGTTTCAAGCAGCGAGTGGTGGACACCTGGAATGCTCTCCCAGAGGAAGTAATTGCAGAATCCACCATTCTAGGATTTAAGGGTAAACTAGATGCACATCTCCTTAAGAGTAGACTCTAGGCACCCAAATCACTACTTTTTGAAAGAAGAATATTCACATATGACATCCGTTGACAGTAAGAAGTAATCCTACTGCTGTACAGCACTTCTTTCAGAGTAACTTCACTATTATATTTAAGGTCCTCAGCGGGCCACCACACACTCAAATCATTTCATAGTGTGGGGCTTTATGCTCCCATTCGTCACTGGACCCATAACTATGATTATAATTTTTGTTGAAAATTTTTTTTTAATATATATTAATACTAAAAAGTACTTAGCTTATGGTTTTGACGCTAGCCGGGAGGGTTCAGAAACATCAGCCACCAACATGTTTCGCCCATATGATTCTAGGGCTTTATCAAGGCACCCTCTCCCTATACAAAAGTAGAAAACATACCTAAGTATGACTTAAACCATAAAGCATAAAATAAGCCAATACTAAATATAAACTCTTACCGTTCATAGTCAGTTTACTCCCGCCATCACGTCTTATACGAAATGGCGGTCGGGTTCATTCACAGCTGATTTATACGTGACCCAGACGTCGACGTCCCAGGTGATCAGGGACGTCAGAGTCTGACGTCAAAACTTACGCTATCCATTTCAACATTTATTTTATATCATATATATTATTTATCATAAGATAATATACAGAAACCCCCAAGATCTAACCTCATATTAGGGATGCCCACTCCAGCTCGTTATTAAGTCCATAAGGGACCACCACAAAAGCGAAACAACCTCCCTAGTCTTCAACCTGTCGTCCACCACAGTCCTAACACCGGATCAAATGGAAGTTTTACAGCTTGGACTGGGTTATGTGATCCAGGATAAACCGGACTTTTTCCTATTAAAAATAGCTTTCCACAAATTCATCAGGAAATTGAGCCTTAAAATATTCTTTGCATCCATCAAGGAGCCCTTTGAAGGGGAAGATCTTTCTGTCATTAAAAAAGAATCTAAGTGGGTCCCTCCAGGATTGATGGACCCGATCCTGACCACTTTTAAGGATTTGGTACTGGATGGCATTACTAAATATGAGACATCTTCTAAGTCTTCGAAAAACCAATATAATCTATCATATCAACAATATCTGGCGATATGTCAACTCAGGGATATGGATCAGATAGTCATTACAAAAGCTGATAAGGGGGGTTCTATTGTGGTTCAAGATACACAACAATATCAAATGGAAGCAGAACGACAACTTAATGATAGGATAGCGTACATTAGGTTATGTGAAGATCCCACTGGCCAGCTCATGAAAGACATTTTCACTTACATTACCCAACATTATGAATTGGGCCATATAACCATGAGGGAATATCAATTTCTGCTGGAAAAACATCCCAGGACCCCCTCTATCCGCTTTGTTCCTAAGATTCATAAATGTCTTACTAATCCCCCAGGTAGACCCATAGTTAACACGAGAGATAGTCTGTTAGAACCTTTGTCTAAGTTCCTGGATGTCTTCCTTAGGGAAGAAGCAGCTAAGGTGCCATCTTATCTCAAAGATTCCTCCCACTTACTTAGGACTCTCCAGGACGTTACGGTACCCCATGGTAGGGTCTTTTTAGTTACCCTCGATGTGGTATCTCTATATACCAAGATCCCCCAGGATGAGGCTTTAACTGTCATTGAAGGAGTACTAAATGATAAAGATAAACATCTTAGAATACCCAACTTTTTCCTAATGAAATTAGCTCAGTGGGTTTTGAAGAACAGTTTCTTTGAATACAAGGGAAGCTTTTTCCAACAAGTAGAGGGTGTGGCTATGGGAGCCACTTTGGCCCCCTCGATAGCCACCCTTTACATGGGAAAATTTGAGATGGATTTCATTTATCCTTCGGAATTTTTCATAAATATTCCCTTGTGGAAACGTTATCTGGATGACATTTTCTCCTTATGGGAAGGAACTGAGGAAGAGCTACAGGAATTTTTTGGGTGGATTAATACTAAGAACTCCAATTTACAATTCGTTCCTAAATATAGCACAGACAAGATCGAATTTCTAGATATTCTCATAAGCAGGGATCATATGACATTTGTAACAACTCTGTACAGGAAGGAGGTGGCTCGCAATACCCTTTTACACTTTGACAGCTTTCACCCCTACCATTTAAAACATAGACTCCCCATCAGCCAATATCTGAGAGCCAGGAGGGTATGTTCCACGTTAGTCGAGTTTAAAAGGGTGGCTAAGGATTTGGAAGGACGGTTTCAAGAACGGGGGTATCCTAAGAGTTCTACTAAACAGGCTTATCTTAGGGCTCGGTATGCGCAACGGGATTTACTCCTCATGGATAGTCCTAGAGCACAAGAGGAAGGGCGGTTAGTATGTATCCTCCCTTTTTCAAAAGCATCTGGGGTGTTGATTTCCTACATAAAACAACATTGGCACATATTGAATCTCCACCAGTGTTTTACTGACCTTCCCCTATTTGCCTATCGTAGGGGTAAAACCATTGGTCAGACCCTTAATAAACGGGTTAACCAGTATGACAGCAGGACTGGTGTGGGTCATATCAAATGTCACCATTGCCAATGGTGTGAATCAAGGTTGGAAGGGCCTCAATGGACTGACCCCCAACTAGGTTACCTGGTGAGATCTAGGGCCGACACAACTTGTAAAACCATGAGGGTTGTATATATAATTGTATGCCCCTGTAATCTTGTGTACGTGGGGCGCACCAAAAGAGCTATTAATGTGCGCCTCAATGAACACAAATCTCGCATTAACACTAGAGCGGTACAAGCCCCTATTGTCCAACACTGGCTGGATAAGGGCCATGGGATTGAACATATTAAATGGAGGGTTATAGATCAGATACTTGATAAGGAATTAGAGGGGGATTGGGAGAGCAGACTTAATCACATTGAACAACGCTGGATTTATCGCCTTAATACGGTGGTCCCTTATGGACTTAATAACGAGCTGGAGTGGGCATCCCTAATATGAGGTTAGATCTTGGGGGTTTCTGTATATTATCTTATGATAAATAATATATATGATATAAAATAAATGTTGAAATGGATAGCGTAAGTTTTGACGTCAGACTCTGACGTCCCTGATCACCTGGGACGTCGACGTCTGGGTCACGTATAAATCAGCTGTGAATGAACCCGACCGCCATTTCGTATAAGACGTGATGGCGGGAGTAAACTGACTATGAACGGTAAGAGTTTATATTTAGTATTGGCTTATTTTATGCTTTATGGTTTAAGTCATACTTAGGTATGTTTTCTACTTTTGTATAGGGAGAGGGTGCCTTGATAAAGCCCTAGAATCATATGGGCGAAACATGTTGGTGGCTGATGTTTCTGAACCCTCCCGGCTAGCGTCAAAACCATAAGCTAAGTACTTTTTAGTATTAATATATAAAAAAAATTTTTTCAACAAAAATTATAATCATAGTTATGGGTCCAGTGACGAATGGGAGCATAAAGCCCCACACTATGAAATGATTTGAGTGTGTGGTGGCCCGCTGAGGACCTTAAATATAATAGTGAAGTTACTCTGAAAGAAGTGCTGTACAGCAGTAGGATTACTTCTTACTGTCAACGGATGTCATCTCCTTAAGAGTGGCATAGAGTAATACGGGTAAGGGTAAATTAAATGCACATCTCCCTTGAGAAGCATACAGTGATATGGGGACTAAAACTATGCCAGGGTACACCTGGTGGGGCCTCCGCGTGTGCGGATCACCGGACTTGGTCTGATCCGGAGATGGCAATTCTTATGTTCTTATACCTTCTACCAGTTTTTCCATCTCTGCTTACACAGAGTCAAGGATCTCTTCTTCATCCCAACCTGCAGTCTCTGCACTTGATAGCTTGGTACCTCTCAACATAACCCCTCTTCAGTTTTCTCAACCTGTTCGGGCCTTTGTAGAGGCTTCCAGAAAGCCTGCCACTAGACAATGCTATCACCAAAAATAGACTAGATTTTCTACGTGGTGCATCTCTCATAATAAGGAGCCTCAAGATGCCTCTTTGTTTTCTGTCTTGGATTATCTTCTGCACTTATCTACCTCTGGCCTCAAGTCTACATCTATTCGAGTCCATCTTAGTGCAATTGCTGCTTTCCATCAGTCTATTGAAGGGAAACCGCTTTCTGCTTATCCTGGGGTTTCCAGATTTATGAAAGGACTTTTCAATGTCAAACCTCCTCTCAAACCGCCTTCAGTGGTTTGGGATCTCAATGTTGTTCTTGCTCAATTGATGAAGCCTCCTTTTGAACCAATAGATATGGCTCATCTGAAATATCTCAGTTGGAAAGTGGTGTTTATCATTGCCCTCACATCTGCTCGAAGAGTCAGTGAGCTGCAAGCTTTAGTTGCTGATCCACCTTTCACAGTTTTCCATCATGACAAGGTGGTCCTCCGTACTCATCCTAAATTCTTACCTAAAGTGGTTTCAGAATTTCATCTCAACCAATCCATTATACTTCCAGTATTTTTTCCAAGGCCTCATTCTCATCCTGGAGAATCAGCTCTTCATACCCTGGACTGTAAATATGCTTTGGCCTTCTACTTAGAACACACCAAATCACATGTCTGCTCCTCAACTTTTTGTCTCCTTCGATCCAAACAAGTTGGGACACCCGATTTCTAAGCAAACCATCTCCAACTGGATGGCTACTTGTATCTCTTTCTGCTATGCTCAGGCTGGACTGCATCTATAGAGTCGAGTCACAGCCCACAAAGTCAGAGCCATGGCGGCTTCAGTGGCCTTCCTCAGATCTACTCCTATTGAGGAAATTTGCAAAGCTGCCACCTGGTCCTCGGTTCATACTTTCACATCTCATTATTATATGGATGTTTTCTCTGGACGGGATGGCCATTTTGGCCAGGCAGTATTACAAAATATATTCTCCTGAATTGCCAACACTCCCACCATCCCATTCTGGTTAGCTTGGAGGTCACTCACATGTGAGAATAGGCTGCCTACTTGTCCTGGGATAAAGCACAGTTACTTACCGTAACAAGTGTTTTCCAGGGACAGCAGGCAGCTATTCTCACAACCCACCCACCTCCCCTGGTTAGCTTTCTCTGCTAGCTATCTGAACAGAGGAGACGCGCCCTGTGCTGGGCGGGAAGGCACTCGCGTATGCGCAGTGCGGCAGATTTGAAACTTCTGAGTTTCTTCAAGCAAGTCTGCTTGCGAGGCTGTCTGCATCCAGGCTCCGTGGATGATGTCACCCACAGCTGCTTGCTGTCCCTGGATAACACCTATTAGGTAAGTAAGTGTGCTTTATGTGCCAATACAGGGCCTTTATGTACAAGCCTGCTATTCAGTGTTGGGGGGGAGGGGTTAAGATAGATATTGATAGTTCTTTAGCACAGGCCTATATTATTTGTTTAAAGGCCCTTCACTTGTGCTGAAATAACTTGCAGCTACAGCACACGAAGGAGTTATGGCAGTGGCGGGGGGACTGGGCGGGGAATGAGGTGCCTTCCCCACCCCCCTTAAAAAAAAAACGGTGCTATGCTAGGCAGATGCTCCCACTTAGTGGTAGCACCAGCCCTGAAAACAAGTCCTGTAATGATATTGCACATTTTTAAAAGGTGGTGTTTCCACTTCCCAGCACTGGCTCCCTAACATTAATCAAATACCAAAGAAAACACATTTCCCTCTCATTAATTCCTCCTGCAGCAGGCCCACTTAAAATAGCTCTAGAAAGAGAGGGAGGCGTTGTGAAATCAGTGGGTCATTAATTGTTGTAAAATCAATCAGTCAGTAAATACAAGGTTTCCACGGTGCAATACATCACTTTCATGCATGGCCCATAAAGAAGGGCATCCTACTTATTAAACACGTCTCACGGATATTTCTTTGCCTGGTTTATTAGGATTTTGCTGACTCATTTTGGGCAAACTTATTTATTTAGAAACATGTGAGTGGTTTCTCATAAGCATTCGATCTCTAAAAAAAATGAATCAAGCTTAGATATATGGCAGAACTTCTGCCTATGGTACAAAGAAGGGCCTAGGGAATTAAAGGTCCCTTTATAAGGCAATGCCCAGTATCTCCTTATTTATTTTATTTATGGAATTTGATATACTATTTCTGTGGACCAACCAAGTGATCTCTGAGCAATATGTTCCCACGATCGCCACCCCAATGAAGGCTTATCACATGTCAGACCATTCAGAACATGCAGAATAAACAGAAGAATCTTATCATTTAAGAATAGCCACACACACACACACAAAGCTCTGCCACCACCATTGATTTCTTTTGCTAGATTTTTCCAATTTTGATTTGTAAATCCTGATATTTTCTGATCGTTTCCTATTCTTTTTCTCCAACCCAACTATCACCTAGTATAGACATTTCAATAAACCATGTTTTTTTTGGTTCTAGTATTATTATATATAGCATATTATAATCTAAGGGCCCTATTCTATATAAGTGCGCTAAGTTAGTTGCATTAAATAGACTCACACTTTCTTAAGCAGCGTTAGGCATTGCTGGGTATCCTAATATTTGACTGCACCCTATTTATGCCAGGTTTATCATGGCTTAATGCGTGTGCGTAAGTTGCGTGCACAACAATGCCTAAGTTAAAAAAAAAAATCCTCGATGTGGCTACTTAAATGATCAAATAGACATCGGTAATCATCATTATAGCTATATTCAGCCACCCAATAATATTTAGCCACCCAATAATAAAAAACTGCCGATACAAAAGATTCCTTGACAGAACTCTTGCGTTTCAAGCAAACCAACAGAACGGCTGGCTAGGTAATCTTATCACGCACTCTTCATCCTACCTTAACTTCAGAAAACTAGTCAAAACCAACCTGTTTAACCGATTTGTAACCAAGAACTCTTAAAGACTTTTCCCCTGTATTCTACTTGCTTGTACTTGGCGTCCCTACAATGTGACTTTCACTCTGTTTCTCTTCCTCCCCACAAATAGAAACATAGAAAAAAGCAGCATAAAAGGGCTATAGCCCACCAAGTCTTCCCATTCCAAGTATCCCCTCCCCTGAATTTACTCCCTTAAAGATCCCACGTGAGTATCCCATTTTCTCTTAAAATCCGTCACGCTGCTGGCCTTTATCACCTGGAGTGGGAGTCTGTTCCAATGATCCACTACTCTTTCGGTGAAGAAGTACTTCCTGGAGTCGCCATGAAACTTCCCTCCCCTGATCTTCAGCGGATGCCCTCTGGTGGTCGAGGATCCCCTGAGCCAGAAGATATCATCTTCTGACTCGATGCGTCCCGTGATGTACTTATATGTTTCAATCATATCTCCCCGTTCTCTTCTTTCCTCAAGTGAGTACAGCCGTAATTTTTTAATCTTTCTTCATACGTGAGATCCTTGAGCCCCAAGACCATCCTGGTGGCCTTTCGCTGAACCGACTCGATCCTCAGCACGTCCTTTCGGTAGTGTGGTCTCCAAAACTGAACACAGTACTCCAAGTGAGGCCTCACCATGGCTCTGTACAACGGCATCATAACTTCAGGTCTCCTGCTGACGAAACCTCTGCGGATACACCCCATCATTTGTCTTGCCCTGGAGGAAGCCTTCTCCACTTGATTGGCAACCTTCATGTCTTCACTAATGATCACCCCTAGGTTGTGTTCCGCCGTGGTCCTAACCAAGGTCTCACCATTTAGTACATAAGTTCTACGCGAGTTTCTCTTACCCAGGTGCATTATCTTGCATTTTTTTAGCATTGAAGCCTAGCTGCCAAGTAGTTGACCATTGTTCCAGCAACAGTAGGTCGTTTGTCATATTATCAGGTAATAAGCTTTTGCCTACTATGTTGCAAATTTGGTGTCATCGGCGAACAGTGATACCCTTCCTCTAAGTCCTTGCGTCATATCTCTTATGAATAAGTTAAATAGAATCGGGCCCAGGACCGAGCCCTGAGGCACTCCACTGATCACGTCCGATGTTTTGGATGGGGTACCGTTCACCACCACCTTCTGAAGTCTACCGCTCAGCCAATCCCCAACCCATGTAGTTAGAGTGTATCCTAATCCTATCAATTTCAGCTTCAGTAATCTTCGATGAGGGATGCTATCAAATGCTTTACTGAAGTCCAAATATACCACGTCCAGTGACTCTCCGGCGTCCAGTTGTCTAGTAACCCAGTCAAAAATGCTAATCAGATTAGATTGGCAGGATCTACCCTAAGTGAACCCGTGTTGGTGTGGATCACGCAGTTTTTCTTCATCTAGGATTGTGTCAAGATTCTGTTTGATCAGTGTTTCCATGAGTTTACACACTATAGACGTGAGACTCCCTGGTCTGTAGTTTGCTGTCTCTGTCCTGCAGCCCTTTTTGTGGAGTGGGATTACGTTGGCGGTTTTCCAGTCCAAGAGGACCCTTCCTGTGCTTAGGGAAAGATTGAAAAGAACATATAATGGTTCTGCCAGGACTTCCCTTAACTCCCTGAGCATTCTGGGGTGTAGGTTATCCGGTCCCATGGCTTTGTTTACTTTGAGTCTTGATAGTTCGTCATAGATGCTACTGGGCGTAAATTCGAAATCTTGAAACGGGTCTTTCTGGTTATCTCCCGTCTGCAGCTGTGGACCAGCTCCCGGCGCTTCGTGGGTGAACACTGAACAGAAGTATTTGTTTAGTAGTTCTGCCTTCTCAGAATCTGATTCCGCAAAGTTACCGTCCGATTGCTTCAGGCATACTATCCCGTCTTTGTTTCTTTTCCTGTCACTAATATAGCTGAAGAAAGATTTATCCCCTTTCTTAATTTTCCGTGCTAGCTTTTCCTCCATTTGGAGTTTGGCTTCTCTGACTGCTGTTTTGACAGCTTTAGATCTGTCTAGATAGTCCTCTTTCGCCCCCCTCTCTGCCTAAATGTTTGTAGGTGATAAATGCGTCTTTTTTCTGTTTAACTAAGTCTGAAATTTCTTTACTGAACCATTGGGGTCTTTTGTTTCTCCTGCGTTTACTTACTGTCTTTATGTATCGGTCTGTTGCTTCGTGTAGGATGGACTTCAGAGACGAACACATATCCTCCACATTGTCAAATATTGCTTGTTTATGTAGCTCCTGATGGACAAAATCTCCCATGCTGTTGAAGTCTGTGCCTCTAAAGTTGAGAACCCTTGTTGCTGTGTTTGTCTTAGGGAAACCTTTCTTGAGATTGAGCCATACCATATTATGGTCGCTGGAGGCCAGTGTGTCTCCTACTGAGACTTCCATGATGCTATCTCCGTTGGTGAGAACTAGGTCTAGTAACGCCTGGTCCCTGGTGGGCTCCAATACCAATTGCTTGAGACGTGCACCCTTTATGGAGGTTAATATTCTTTTGCTGCTACCCGTAGTCGCAGAGAGTGTGTTCCAATCTGCATCTGGCATGTTGAAGTCTCCTAGCATTACTGTGTCCCTGCACAGTGTGATGTTCTCTATGTCCTCGATTAATTCCATTTCTTTGTCCTCCTGTTGCCTGGGAGGTCTATATATCACCCCAAGGTATAGGCATTTTTCATTCCCTCTGGCCAGGTTCACCCAGAGGGATTCCCCGGTGTATCTAACATCTGTGATTCTGGTGGTTTTGATGCTTTCCTTAGTGTATAGCGCTACTCCTCCTCCCAATTTACCCTCTCGGTCGCAACGAAGTAGGTTGCACCCTGGTATAACCATATCCCACCCATGCGATTCCGTGAACCAGTTTTCGGATATCGCTATCACGTCAAGATCGCGTTTGTTATCTCAGTCTCTAATGCTAGAATTTTGTTGCCCAAGCTGTGTGCATTAACATACATAGCCCTCCATATCTGTGAAGAGATTCCTTTACGAGCTAGTGTGGCTCCTAAATTATCAGTGATATTTCTCCCTGAATTATTGTGGATATCATTGGTACTTACCTTAGACTTGGTAGTGTGAGTGCGACTTGCCTCCTTAGGGTGGTTTCTTACTGTTCTGGGATATAAGTATGTACCCTCCCTCAACTTACCTAGTTTAAAGCCCTATGGAGTAGGCGGGCCAATCGATGTCCAAATACGTTTCTACCTCTTCTGGTTAGGTGGAGTCCGTCTGGTCCTTGTAGTCCCTGGAGCGTCTCGCCGTGGTTTAGGAATCCAAAGTTCATTTCTATGCACCATTCTCGGAGCCATTCGTTAGTCCGTTGAATACGCTCTTCTCTAGCTCTGCCTTTGTTTCTTACTGGAAGAATTGATGAAAAGACCACCTGTGCTCCTATCTGCTTCAACTTCTTTCCCAGCGCTCCAAAATCTCTGGGGATGTTCTCTGTGGCATTCCTAGCAGTGTCATTTGTGCCTACATGGATGAGAAACATGGGAAAATGATCAGGTTTTAGAATTTTGTCTAGGCTAGTGGTAATATCCTGGCTCCTGGCTCCAGGGAGACAGCAGACCTCTCTTGACTGCAAATTAGGCCTGCAAATTGGTCCCTCGGTGCCCCTTAGCATGGAGTCACCAATGACTACCACTCTTCGTTCCTTCCGAGGGGGCCGGTCTGCGTGCTCTGGATTTGACGTTGTGAGCTGGGTATCCTCATGAGTCCCTTCTGCTATTTCCTCGGTGGTTCCATCCTGTAAGATCTGAAATCTATTTCTGAGAGTTAGCTGTGGTATTGATGAACGGCTATCCTGTTGAAGAGAAAAAGAAGAAGAGAGTGAGAATGAGGTGGGTTTACTTCGCATGCCCGTAGAGGATGTTACTAGTTGCCAAGGACCAGCATCTCCAATCATCTCCTTTACTCCAATCGTTGTGTTTAGTGCTGTAGGTTTGGGCGTGTCGAGGATGGACCTGTCGTAGGTTCTCTCTGTGATGTGTGACAGTTCCAGGATGGCGTCGTCGATGAAGGCCTCGTCATCCCTGATGCTCCTCAGGCGCTTTACCTCTTCCCTGAGGCTCAGTAGTTCCTGCAAGATATCCTCGCCTAAGTTTCCTAGCTCCTCTGTCTGCGTAGAGACTGTAATGCACTTTGGGAGGGGAGGGGAAGGTCTCGGTCTGCACTGAGACCTCTGCCCTCTGATCCATGTCGCCCTCTGCCTTTTGTGTACAGACCTTGACCATCCCCTGGGTCCCTCCGGATGCTGGAGTGTCGATCTTGATAGTAGCTTTGGTACTCCGTGTCCTCCCTGCCATTTCCAAGTTAGAGAGATTTATTTCTGTAAAGAGAAAGGTTGAGATGTCAGAGAGTATGCAAGGAGAAAGAGGAAGATAGAGATACTAGAGAGTTTGGGAGTGTGTTTGGTTGTATATGAGAATGAAAAGTTTAGATTAGGCCTTGTACAAGGCCCTTCTCAAGGCTCTTCGCAAAGGCGCCGTTGGCTCGTCACCTTTTATGGGGGGAGTTTGGCTGGTGACGTCAGGGGTGGGCGGAGTTAGCTCTCGCCTCTTCCCCTGCTAGCACCGCCTTCTCTGCTCCTCTCTCTGCTTCTTCCTGCTAGCACACTCTCCACTCACTGTTTTGCATGTGCTCAGGACTAGGCACAGCTCCTACAGTCTCCCTTCGGCTGGCCTTGCACTGTGCTATGCATGTATTCAAAGACATCACTGTTATTCTAAAAATTCATTGTATTCAAGGACTTCATTGTTATGTCTTCGCTGACTGTCCAGCTCTTCTTATTTTAAACCGCCTCGAACTACTTTGGCTTTGGTGGTATATGAAAAATAAAATTATTATTATTATTATATGAACACTGAATTCTTAAAGCAGCTCATAATCAAAACATGCCATATTTATGATTCACGCTAGGATCCTCAGATTGCTGAGTGAGTGGTTTAATTCATTAGTAACAACAATCTTCATTGGTCCTTTATATTTACTTTTCACCTTTATTATTTCTCAGTTTCATTATGGCCCTCTTTTACTAAGGTGCGTTAACCGATTAGCATGTGCTAATCGATTTAGCACATGCTATATGCTAATGCGTGCATGTTAGTCTATGGATGCGTTAGCATTTAGCACGCGCTAATTCAATTAGCTCACGCCGGTTAACACACCTTAGTAAAAGAACATAAGAACATAAGCAGTGCCTCCGCCGGGTCAGACCACAGGTCCATCCTGCCCAGCAGTCCGCTCCCGCGGCGGCCCAAACAGGTCAAGACCTGTCTGAATCCCCAGAGGGGGTCCCCTTGCCACCCTGGTTTCCCATTTAAGTCCTAGCTTCCCATCGAAGTCCTAACCCTCCAGTCTTGCACATGCACGACCTGGTTGGGTTTCTATACTTATTAACTGGTTAGCTTTCTATACCTGTGATACATCCCAGCACCTCTCTCAGTATCCCACGATCCCTTTATCCCTCAGGAATCCGTCCAATCCCTGTTTGAATCCTTGTACCGTACTCTGCCTGATCACTTCCTCCGGTAGCGCATTCCAAGTGTCCACGACCCTTTGGGTGAAAAAAAACTTTCTTGCATTTGTTTTGAACCTATCTCCCTTCAGTTTCTCTGAATGCCCCCTCGTACCTGTTGTCCTCTTCAGTCTGAAGAATCTGTCCCTATCCACCCTCTCCATGCCCCTCATGATCTTGAAGGTCTCTATCATATCTCCCCTGAGCCTCCTTTTATCCAGAGAGAAGAGCCCCAGCCTATCCAACCTCTCGGCGTATGGACAGTGTTCCAGCCCTCTTACCAGTTTGGTTGCTCTCCTTTGGACTCTCTCAAGTACCGCCATGTCCTTCTTGAGGTACGGCGACCAATATTGAACGCAGTATTCCAGATGTGGACGCACTATCGCTCGATACAATGGCATGATGACTTCCCGCGTCCTGGTTGTTATGCCCCTCTTTATGATGCCCAGCATCCTGTTGGCTTTTTTTGAGGCTGCTGCGCACTGTGCAGATGGCTTCAGTGATGCATCCACCAGCACACCCAAGTCCCTCTCAAGACCGCTGTCTCCCAACAATGCCCCCCCCCCAATTTGTAGTTGAACAACGGATTCTTTTTCCCTATATGCATGACCTTACATTTTTCCACGTTAAAGCGCATTTGCCATTTGTTTGCCCAGTCTTCCAGCTTGTCCAGGTCCCTTTGCAGGTCCTCACACTCCTCCCTGGACCTAACTCTGCCGCACAGTTTGGTATCGTCCGCAAATTTTATAACCTCGCACTTTGCCTCCTTTTCTAGGTCATTGATGAATATGTTGAAGAGTAACGGCCCCAGCACCGATCCCTGTGGCACACCGCTCGTGACTCCCTGCCAGTCAGAATATTGGCCCTTTACTCCGACCCTCTGCAGTCTACCCGACAACCAGTGCTCGATCCATCTGTGCACATCCCCTCCCACCCCGTGGTTCCACAGCTTCCTAAGCAGCCTTTCATGTGGCACCTTGTCGAAAGCCTTTTGAAAATCGAGGTAAATGATGTCTATGGGTTCCCCATTGTCCACCCGACTGCTTATTCCCTCAAAGAAGTACAGAAGGTTTGTTAGGCATGACCTTCCCTTACAGAATCTGTGCTGGCTTGTTCTCAGTAGGCCATTTCTCTCGATGTGCTCGCAAATGCCGTCCTTGATCATAGCTTCCACCATTTTCCCTATTATTGAAGTCAGGCTCACCGGCCTGTAGTTCCCGGGGTCACCCCTCGATCCCTTTTTGAAGATGGGTGTGACCTTTGCCAATTTCCAGTCCTCTGGTACCTCTCCAGTTTTCAAGGATAGGTTGCAAACATGTTGGATTGTGCCCGCTATTTCTTGTCTTAGTTCCTTCAGAACCCTTGGGTGGATCCCGTCTGGGCCCGGTGATTTGCCGCATTTTAACCTGTCTATCTGTTTGAGGACATCCTCCTTACTTACCTCTATGTGCTCCAATTTTTCAGCCTGTTCCCCACTCATGAGCTCCTCTGAGTCCGGTATATTAGATGTGTCTTCTCTCGTGAAAACCGACGAGAAGAACGTGTTCAACCTCTCAGCTACCTCTTTATCCTCCTTAATCGCTCCCTTCCTATCCCCATCGTCCAACGGCCCCACCTCCTCTCTCGCTGGTCGCTTCCCCTTAACGTAACTGAAGAATGCCTTGAAGTTTTTCGCCTCCCTGGCCAGCCCCTCTTCGTATTTCCCTTTTGCTTTTCTAACCTCTCGGTGGCATTCCTTTTGGCATTTCCTGTGCATCTGGTGATTTTCCTCTGTTGGGTCCTTTTTCCATCTCCGGAAGGATACTTTTTTGTCATTTATTGCCCTCTTTACTTCTGTTGACATCCAAACCGGGTCCTTTGACCGCTTGTTCTTGCAGCCTTTCCTGAAACTGGGATTTCAGTAAAGCTTTTGACAGTGTCCCGCACCGTAGACTATTAAACAAGATGAAATCGATGGGGTTAGGTGAGAAACTAACTGCATGGGTCAATGATTGGCTGAGTGGAAGACTTCAGAGGGTGGTGGTCAACGGCACCCTCTCTGAGACATCGGAGGTGACTAGCGGAGTGCCGCAAGGATCAGTCCTGGGACCATCTCTTTTCAACATATTCATAAGGGATTTAACCCGGGGGCTTCAGGGTAAGGTAGCACTGTTCGCCGACGACGCCAAACTGTGTAACATAGTAAGTGAAAGCAGTATCAAGGGTAGTATGACGCAGGATCTGATCATGTTGGAAAACTGGTCCTCAACATGGCAGCTGGGCTTCAACGCTAAGAAGTGTAAAGTCATGCATCTCGGCAGCAGAAATCCATGCAGAACATACACCTTGAATGGAGAAGCACTAGCTAGGACTTCAGAAGAACGGGATTTGGGAGTAATCATCAGTGCAGACATGAAGGCTGCCAAACAAGTGGAGAAGGCCTCATCTAAGGCAAGGCAAATGATGGGATGTATCAAGAGAAGCTTCGTCAGCCGCAAGCCTGATGTCATAATGCCACTTTACAGAGCCATGGTGAGACCTCATCTGGAGTACTGTGTGCAATTCTGGAGGCCACATTACCGTAAAGATGTGCTTCGAGCCGAGTCGGTCCAGCGGATGGCCACTAGAATGGTCTCCGGACTCAAGGGTCTCTCATACGAAGAAAGACTGGGCAAATTGCAGCTCTATACTCTAGAGGAGCGCAGGGAAAG
This sequence comes from Geotrypetes seraphini, assembly GCF_902459505.1. Lineage (NCBI taxonomy): Eukaryota > Metazoa > Chordata > Amphibia > Gymnophiona > Dermophiidae > Geotrypetes > Geotrypetes seraphini. The sequence continues at coordinate 45,852,659 of NC_047101.1, forward strand.
GGGGGACATGATTGAGACATTTAAATATGTCACAGGACGTGTCGAGGTGGAAAACGACATCTTCCTTCTCAAAGGACCATCGGTCAAAAGAGGGCACGAACTCAAACTCAGAGGAGGGAACTTTAATGGTGACACCAGGAAGTATTTCTTCACAGAAAGGGTGGTGGATCACTGGAACAAACTTCCGATGCAGGTGATCAAGGCCACCAGCGTGCTCGACTTTAAGAATAAATGGGACATCCACGTAGGATCACTACGAGGGTCGAGCTAAAGAACTAAGTCATTAGCACCCAGACTTAATGGGGTGGGTCAGTAGAGTGGGCAGACTTGATGGGCTGTAGCCCTTTTCTGCCGTCATCTTTCTATGTTTCTATGTTTTGTGCTTCCTGCAGGGTGTCCCTGAATAGGGTCCAGGCGCTTCCTACAGTCTCCATCCTAAAGATGTTTCTGAACTTCCTCCCCACCATTTTCCTCATAGCAACATAGTTCCCTTTACTGAAGTTGAGCGCAGTTGTTGCGGTCCTCCTTACTATGAGTGTCCCCCTTTCTAATGTGAATCTGATCGTGTTGTGGTCACTGTTGCCTAGTGGTCCTCCCACTTCTACCTCTCTTGCAGGCCCCCCTAATCCGTTTAGGATGAGGTCAAGAGTAGCACCCCCTCGCGTCGGTTCCCTGACTAGTTGCTCCATGAAGCAGTCCCTCACAGCTTCTACAAATCCTGTTTCCCTAGTGCAGTTGGAGTGACCCGTACTCCAGTCTATCCCCGGGTAGTTGAAGTCCCCCATCACTGTTACACTTCCAGTCCTGCATTCCTGTCTCAGTTCAGTTTCCAAGTCGTGTCCAACTCCTTCTGGCGTACCAGGTGGGCGATAGTACAGCCCCAGTTTTATGCCTGCACCCTTGTTTCCCGGCAATTTGATCCATAGTGATTCCAGCCCCTCTGCCTTCGTTGCCATATCCATCCCGACCGAGTAGATAGAGTCCTTTACATATATTGCTATGCCTCCCCCCTTTTTGTGGGTCCTGTCCCTCCTGTAGAGCTTGTACCCCGGCAGCGCCACATCCCATTGATTCTCCTCTGTCCACCATGTTTCTGTAATTCCAATTTTATCCAGGTCCTCCCCCTTGGCCATGACCTCTAGTTCACCCATCTTGGCCATGAGGCTTCTTGCATTTGCGTATAAGCACCGCAGGTCCCGTCGTTTTTCCTCCATCTCCGCATTTACCTGGGCCGCCTCCCCTTGAATTATGGGCAGTTCTCCTGTTTCCTGTGCTTCTGCTTTGCCATCAGCCTTTACCCTCGTAGCTTTCGGCTTCCCCACTTTCCCGCCACCCCACTTCCCCGCTTTTCCTCTGGGTTTTCTAGCCCTACCGGCCCCCTCTTGGGCTATCATCCCTTGAGCCTCAGTTTGATCCCCTTCGCCTTGTGGCACCCCTATATTGCCCTCAGCTTTCGCCCTCGTGCCACCCAGTCCCCTTGTGTCTCCATGCCCCTTAGTCTCCTCCCAGCAAGCTCCCTTTACCTGATGTTTCCCTCGCTGTCTGATCATAAGATCCACCGGTCTCTCTACTTCCTTCTTGCAGTCATCCCGTTCAGCATCTGTTCTGGATACCGTTATCCGAAGCGTCAACATCAGATCAAAAGGGGGGGTATATGTTTTAAATTTAAACTTAGCTTTTCGATCAGCACACACCCCTCCTGATGTGTTCAACTGCTTCTTTAGGGGGTGGGGATATGTTCAATTGTTCAAACAAAAAATAGGTATATGGTCTTCTCAGCTGACATAATCTCCAAAATGTTTTACTTCTCAGTGCTATCTGATCTAATCTAAACCTTAGGTTTGTATACCACATCATCTCTACATTCGTAAAGCTCGACACGGTTAACAAGAGTTAGGGTAGAAAGGAACTCCAGTGGAGGGAAGAGGCAAAATGAAGAGAAAATTTAGAGGACTAGAATAACCAGAGGGAGGAGGAGTTACATTTTTGAGAATAACCAGGTTTTCAGATGTTTACGGAAGAGTTAGAGGGAGCTCAGATTCCTAAGAGGGGAGGTAAGGTTGTTTCAGAGCTGAGTGAGTCTGAAAGGGAGGGAAGAACCTAGTTTTCCTACAAGTGAAATGCCTTTTAGAGAGGGAAAGGAAAGTTTCAGGTTTTGGGTGGATCTGGCGGAATTGGGTTTAGAGGAGTTCCAAGAAAGAGGAATGAAGGGAGGGAGGATACCGTGTAGGATCTTGAAAGTGAGGCAGGTACATTTGAAGTGGACTCTGGAGATAATCGGAAGCCAGTGGAGCTTGGATAAAAGCGGTGAGACGTGGTTGAATTTGCTTTTTGCGAAGATGCTTAGCAGCGGTATTCTGAATCCGCTGGAGTCTTTGAAGGTTTTTCTTTGTTAGGCTATGCTTCCCTTGTAAGTAGAAGATCCAATATAATACCTAAGACCTTCAATGTGATCTTGAAATAGATGTTAGCATTACCATCCCTCAGACTAGTATAAGGTCTGGTATCATAAGATGTTCCTAACCAAAGCAGTTGCGTTTTCTCTATTTAATTTCAACCGATGACACGTAGACCTCCAAATTAACAAGTGTGCAATCAATTTGCATGCTTAAAAAAAAAAGTTCTAGCACATATAAATTGAACACTCAGTGAATGAAAAGGTATTATAAACACAAACAAAATATCCCCAAATCAGGAAAAATGTGTTTAAAACTAGCATGAACCGTGTTCACCCCTAACCGTTATTACAGGTCTTGCTACTATGGATCCAAGCGATAACCTCTCAAACAGCCACTGTGGCAAAATGGTAAACCTGCTTTACTCTAACAGAGTGGCTCTACATTTCACGCTAGAGAGGTTTGCATTTTGCAGCTTATCAGCCATTTTTCCTCCCCCAGAATCTATCAAACACCCTTTTTTTTTTTTTTTAAACCTCAACTTCACCTCTTTCCACTGCATATTAAGTGATAAGTTATTCCTGTAGCTTAGTGTTTTATAAATATCAGACTCTGAATTTCATTAACAATCAAAGGTACATAATCACCATTCTAGTAATTCTCTGATTCTCCTCCCTTCTCCCCTACACACACGCACGTGCAAGCAAACCCCTTGATGAGGAAATCTCATTTCCCCAGCCGACAAACTCACTTTGCCAATAAATTTAGCATCTCTTAACTCCTGACCTTCACTACTTGGAATGTTTGTGTAATTCCAATGCAGGGTCTGCTCTTTCTAAATGAACTCTATGACAGCCGCCCTATCTGACAAAAGACCAGGAGGCCTCTGACTACAAAACCTTTGTACATGTGTGTTTGTGTGTGTATTTCTTGTCTTCGTCTTCAGAGAGCACCGCCATGTTGAGCGACATTCCCAACATGCATCTTAAGGTTTCTACATTAGCCCTAAAGGTTGAAAATATTCTGTGTTTCTCAGCATGGGCAGAGGGAGAAATGTTGGGTGTGGCAGTGGAAGGAGTTGGAGAGATGCACCCTGGATCCCCCTCTCTCTCTCTCTCTTTCCCCACTCCCTTTGCAGCAAGGGAGAGAATGAGAAAAAGAGAGATGGTGGACAGTGAGGTAGAGGGAGACATTGCACATGGGTGTGGAGGAGAGACGCTCTCTGATACAGAGTTTTTGGACTGACTATTTTTCCCAGGAGGGCTTTTACCTATTGATATTGTATCCAAGAGTTGAACAAGATAACTATAACCTAATCGCCGATAGCATGTGGTATCATGTGGTAGCATCTACTGGATGTCTTTGTACCCCTAAGGCAGGCTTTAATGCCGAAACACGGACCGTGTCGGGTCTGCAACTAAATTTGTACTCAGCATTTGATAAAAGACGGTTTTATAGACTTTCAATAAATATTTATCCATTTGTTTATCCCTGGTTGATGGGTACAGTTCCATCCCCGCTTCTTCGTTTTCTGTCCATTTGTCATGGGGTTTTGTTCCTTGTTTTTTGCTGGGCAGAGTTTGGGGAAGACATGGGGGCTTCCCCTCACCTCAAATGTGGTGAGTGCTAATGCTAAATTAGTCCCTCTCCTCCTACTGTTAATATGACTTCTTTACCTTTTGCCCCTCTGCCACTACTATTTATTATTTCTATAGCACTACCAGATGCTCACAGAGACGGTCCCTGCTCAAAAGAGCTTACAATCTAAGTATGAAAAACACACTGGACAAAAAATTGTATAAAGATTTTTTAAAAATAAATTATTAGCATAGCAGAGTGCTCCCCTTAGAATGGAGTCTATTGCTTCTAAAGCAGTGATCTCAAACTTGCAGCCCACCAGGTACTATTTTCAGGCCCTCTGTATGTTACCATTATTCTGGAACGTTGCCCGCCTCACTGCTGTAACCTCACGCAAGCGCTTTCCTGGATCTGTACATGATTGTGAGGTGGAGGACATTCGTGTACAGACGCAGGAAAGCGCTTGCGTGAGGGGAAGCGGGCAACGTTCCAGAACATAAGGTAAACCATTGGAGGCAGTGCAGCTTGTGCATGTAATCTCGTGAACTCTCGCGAAATTCGGCACCTCTCCTGGCGGTGACAGCTTGATGTAACATACATAAAATAAATCAAACAGGACTTGTACAAACAACAAAGATTACAGATCATTCCCTGTAAACAATTGGTTCACAATTCTACACAATACATTAATCCTGAAACCAGAATTAGGCAGAAAACATCTTTCATTGGAATGCTTCTATAAAAAGTGTAGTTTTGAGCATTTTCTTAAACTTCTGACTATCAGACAGAGCTCTTTGCGGTCCAGTTAATTTGTTCCACCACGCTACTCCTATGATAGAAATAGCAGAAGCTCCCGTATTCTCATAATCAAGTCTAATCCAAAACTGGGGTTCTGAACTACACTTCTCCCTCCCGATTCACAGGTTTAGGACACGCGACTTCGGTTATTCACGAGTTTCTAAACCCAGACCCACCCCCTCCTGCCTCCTGGACCTCTCCACACCTTACCTGGAGATCTAGCAGAGAAGCGGGGCCGGAGTGCTCTTCCTACTGCTGTGAGTTCCTGTGGTCTCACGAGACTACAGTGGGAACTCACGGCAGCCATTTTTGTGGAGGCTCTGCACGGGGCATGACCTTCTGTTGTACAGGAGTTAAAATATGGAACTCCCTTCTGGGCCGTGAAAAGGGTAGTTTTTTTTTTTTCCAATTCTTTATTCATTTTCATATCTCATAACAAGTATACAATAATCATTCAATATTCATACAATTCACTTGTATACTTCATATAATATTAAATCTTATATTATCCCCCCTCCCCCTTTCCCTTCCACATATATCAACATTTTATTTGAATCTCACACATTATACCCTCCCAATCCCATATCATATTATTCTTCTATTAAAAAAAAGTGTCTAATCATTCGAATATTCAATCAATGGCCCCCAAATTTTTTTAAACTTGTTATAATTTCCTTTTTGCATAGCAAGAATTCGTTCCATTTTATAAATATAACATATAGAATTCCACCAAAAAGTATAGTTAAGTCTTGTATAATCTTTCCAATTTCTAGTTATATTCTGAATGGCAACTCCTGTCATAATCATTAGTAATTTATTATTATTTGCTGAAATTTGACTCTTTGCTCTCATCATTGTTCCAAACAAAATTGTATCTTAAGATATAGCAACTGGATTTTCTAGAAAATAATTAATTTGAGACCAAATTGACTTCCAGAAGGCGTTAATACAAGAACAATAAAAAATTAGATGATCCAAAGTCCCTGCTTCTAGATTACAGTGCCAACATTTATTAGATCTAGAGCTATCAAACTTTTGTAAACGTACTGGGGTCAAAAGAGCTCTATGCAACAAAAAGAACCAAGTCTGTCTCATAGATGCTGACACTGTACATCTAATTCTCCAAGACCAAATTCATGGCCATTGTGAAAAGGGTAGTTTTAAAAAATTACTCAAGACGCAATTATTTGTAGACGCCTTTTTCTAGTCAATATTTTTTTTTATTGTTGTTGATGAATCATTCTTGTCCCTTTGTATAAACCTTTGGTGTTACTTTGTAGATATGTTCTCTGAGGATTATTTGTTTCTTTGTCTAATTATGTTTTTTACAGTTTTATGTATGTAAATTATGTAAACCGTTTAGTTTTAAATGCAAATCTCTCTCATGCATATTTATTAGGGATATCTGGAAAACCTGACTGGCTGGGGGTCCCCCAGGACAGGTTTAGGAAACACTGATCTATACCCTTCTATCCCCTTTTCCTTCAGGAAATCATCTATCCCCTTCTTGAAACCCAATAGCGTACTCTGTCCTATCACACCCTCTGGAAGCGCATTCCAGATGTCCACCACCCTTTGGTGAAGAAGAACTTCATAGCATTGGTTCTGAATCTGTCCCCTCTCAATTTTTCTGAATGCCCTCTCGTTCTTGTAGTTTTCAAAAGTTTGAAGAATCTGTCCCTTTCCACTTTCTCTATGCCCTTCATGATCTTGTAAGTCTCTATCATGTCCCCTCTAAGCCTCCTCTTTTCCAGGGAAAAGAGCCCCAGTTTCTCTAATCTTTCAGCATATGAAAGGTTTTCCATACCTTTTATCAAGCACTTTGCTCTTTTCTGAACCCTCTCGAGCATCGCCATATCCTTCTTAAGGTACGGCGACCAATATTGGATGCAGTACTCCAGATGCGGGCACACCATCGCCCAATACAATGGCAGGATAACGTCCTTCGTTCTGGTTGTAATACCTTTCTTGATAATACCTATCATTCTGTTTGCCTTCTTAGAGGCCGCTGCGCACTGTGCTGACGGCTTCATTGTTTTGTCCACAAGTACCCCTAAGTCCTTCTCTTGGCTTCTTTCACCCATTACCAGCCCTCCCATCGTATAGCTGTACATCAGGTTTCTGTTTCCTACATGTAAGACTTTATATTTCTCTACATTAAACTTCATCTGCCATTTATTCGCCCATTCTCCCAGCTTGTTCAGGTCCCTTTGTAAATCTTCACAATCCTCCTTAGTCCTAACCCCACTAAAAAGTTTTGTGTCATCTGCAAATTTTATAACTTCGCACTACGTCCCTGTGTCTAGGTCATTCATAAATACATTGAACAGCAGCGGTTCGAGTACCGACCCCTGCGGAACAGCACTCGTGACCCTTCTCCAGTCCGAGTAGTGGCCCTTCACTCCTACCCTTTGCTTCCTGCCCGCCAACCAATTTTTGATCCATCTATGTACGTCTCCTTCCACCCCATGGTTCTTCAGTTTCCATAGTAGGCATTCATGGGGTACCTTGTCAAAGGCTTTTGGAAATCCAAGTATACGATGTCCAAAGGGGCCCCTTCATCCATTTGTTTGTTAATTCCTTCGAAGAAGTGCAGTAAGTTCGTTAGGCACGATCTTCCCTTGCAGAAGCCATGTTGGCTTATTTTCATCAGTTTGTTCCTTTCTAGATGCTCATCGATGCTATCTTTTATCTGTGCTTCCGCCATCTTCCCCAGGACCGAGGTCAGACTTACCGGTCTGTAGTTCCTTGGGTCACCTCTCGATCCTTTTTTAAAGATGGGTGTAACATTTGCTATCTTCCAATCCTCCAGGATCACCCCTGTTTTTAGGGATAGATTATAAACCTGCTGTAGTAATTCCGCTACTTCTTTCTTTAGTTCTTTCAATACCCTAGGGCTGGATTCCGTCCAGGCCAGGATATTTGTCAGTTTTTAATCTATCTATCTGCTTGAGTACGTCTTCAAGGCTTACCTCCAAGGATTTTAATTTTTCTGCTTGATCTCCTTTGAAGATTTTTTCAGGTTCCGGCACATTGGATGTGTCCTCTTTTGTAAATACTGACGAAAAGAACCTGTTTAGTCTATCCGCCACTTCTTTTTCCTCCTTCACCACTCCCCTCCTATCTCCATCCAGCGGTCCCACCTCCTCCCTTGCCAGCTGCTTCCCTTTAACATATCTGAAGAACGGTTTGAAATTTCGTGCTTCCCTGGCTAGCCTCTCTTCGTATTCTCTTATTGCTCTTCTAACTACTTGGTGACATTCTTTTTGATGCTTCCTGTGCTCTTTCCAGTTTTCCCCGGTTTTGTCCTTTTTCCACATCCAGAATGAATTTTTCTTATCTCCTATTGCTTTCTTCACTTCTTTAGTTATCCACGCCGGGTCTTTTGTTTGGTTCTTTTTGCATCCTTTTCTAAATTTGGGGATATACAGATTTTGCGTTTCGCTCACCAAGTCCTTAAATAAAGACCAGGCTTGCTCCACCATCTGTGATTTCTTTGAGCTGTTTCTAAGTTTCTTTCTTACCATTACTCTCATCGCTTTGTAGTTTCCTTTCTTGAAGTTAAAAGTTGTCGCTGTGGTTCTCTTCCCCTTTGATGTTCCTGCTTTGACTTTGAACTGGATCTTATTGTGATCGCTGTTTCCTAACGGTCCCACTACTTCCACTTCCTTTGCAGGTCCTCTTAGCCCGTTGAGGATTAGATCCAGAGTGGTATTTCCTCTCGTCGGCTCTCTGACGAGCTGCTCCATGAAGTAGTCCTGTATAGCCTCCAGGAATCCGGTTTCCCTAGCACATTTTGAGTATCCGAGATTCCAGTCTATCCCGGAGTAGTTGAAGTCTCCCATAACAATGGTGTTACCGTTTTTGCATTCTCGCCTCATCTCGGTTTCCATTTCTTCATCGTTTACTTCGGTTTGCCCAGGTGGACGATAGTACAGGCCCATCTTTATCTCGGGCCCATTCCCTCCTGATATATTAACTCATAGTAATTCCAATTTGTCGGTCGTCGCCACCATATCCACTCTGATCGAGTGTATGTTATCCTTTATGTATAGGGCTATTCCTTCTCCTGATCTGACCTGTCTTTGCAATAGAGTTTGTACCCCGGTAGTACTATGTCCCATTTGTTTTCTTCATCCCACCATGTTTCAGAGACCCCAATGATATCTAGGTTCTGTTTTTTGGCCATGACTTCTAGTTCTCCCATTTTGTTCCTTAGGCTCCTTGCAATAGTATACAGGCAATTTAAGTCCTAGTATTTTCTTGTCTTCATTTTCTTTTCCTGTTGTGCGTTCTTCTTATCATCCTCTTCTTGTCCTGTCAACTCTTGTTCTATGCCCATTTTGTTTTCCCCCTGTGCTATGTTCTTCTTATCATCCTCTTGTTCCATCAACTCTTGTTGTTTGCCTGTTGTGTCTTCCCAGCATTTTTCCCACTTAGTATCTTCTCAGGATAACTTCTTCCGAATCATCGACACCTGATCGACTATCGGCTTTCCCCTTCTTCTTAGTTTAAAGCCTGCTCTATTCCTCTCGTGACGTTGTTTGCTAGAAGCCTAGTTCCCGCCGTGCTCAGGTGTAGTCCATCTCTCCTGAAGAGCTTGTTCTTGCCCCAAAACATCCAGTTTCTCATGAAGTGGAATCCCTCTTCCTCACACCATCTCCTCATCCATGCATTTATTGATTGCAGCTCCGTCTGCCTCTTCACATCTGCCCTTGGTACTGGTAGGATCTCTGAAAACGCTATCTTCTGAGTCCTCAACTTCAACTTCCTTCCCAGAATCTTGAACTGTTCGATCAGTGCATTCTTGCTGTAGTCTCTCCTGTTGACATCATTTGTCCTAATGTAGATCATCACTGCAGTCTCTTCCGTCTCTGCTCCTTCTAGGATCCTTTCAATTTTGTCTACGATGTCCTTTGTTCTTGTTCCTGGGAGGCAGGTCACTAGCCGATCCTCTCTCCCTCCTGTTATGTAGCTATCCACTTGCCTTAGGATCAAGTCTCCCACTAGGATTACAGACTTTCCCTTTTTCAGTTTTCGCTCCGGTCGCAGGTCTGTGTCCTCGGCGTGCTTTACTGCTTCCACTTCGGGGCACCGGCAAGACCTTGCCTCCCCTTCCTGCGGGATTCCTCTATGGGCTTCCTCTTCCTTGGAGTCAGATTGCTCTAGTCCTCCATTCCATGTGGGATCGTCCTTCCTACGATCTTCGTGTTCTTCCACCCTCCTGTAGGCTTCCTCGATGAACTCCTCGAGCTCCCTGACTTGTTCCTCGATGTGCCTCTCTCTCAAAGGGTCTTCAGCTGTCCTGAACAGGTCTTCTGCGATGTAGAGTCCCTCCAGTTCCTGAATCCTGTACTTTCAGTCGACTAATTTCCTTCTTTAAGCTTTTCAGCTCCTGACACTGACCGCATACATATGACTGCCTCCCCGAGGGGAGGTAATCGTACATATGGCAGTCCGTGCAGTACACTGGGAAGCTCATCCTCTGGATTCCCTCTGCTTCCACTGCTGTCCGCCTTCTTGGAGTACTCTCTATTTTTGTGCTGGTACCTTTTTGCTTGTGTGTGCTTTCTTCTGTGCCTGCCTCTTCTGTGCCTGCCTCTTCCTTACTTTCTGCGCCTGCCGCTTCCTTACCTTGCTGTCTTTTGCTTGTGTGTGCTGTCTTTTCCTTACCTTTCCTTGTGTGTGTTCTCTTCTGTGCCTGCCTCTTCCTTACTTTCTGTGCCTGCCGCTTCCTTACCTTGCTGTCTTTTGCTTGTGTGTGCTGTCTTTTCCTTACCTTTCCTTGTGTGTGTTCTCTTCTGTGCCTGCCGCTTCCTTACCTTGCTGTCTTTTGCTGTCCTTGTGTGTGCTGTCCTTACCTTACCTTAGCTTGTGTGTATGTGCTCTCTTCTGTGCCTGCCGTGTCCTTACCTTGTTTTCCTTCTCCAGTGTCATTAGGTGTAGTGACTCGGCCCTTCTTAAGGCTCTTCGCAAAGGCACTCTCACTAAGGTGAGCACCTTTGCCGCTCGTCTTCGCCGCGTGCCAAACGGTTGCGCGCTGTTGGCTCCTCCCCTTTTAAGGGGGAGTTTGGTTGATGACTGCCGACGTGGTGGGGGTGGGCGGAGTTTACTCTCACCGCTGCCCCTAGCTTCCTGCTCTTCTCTGTCTCCCTCCTCGGTGCCTCGTTTACTTTGCAACCTGCTTTTAACTTGCTCCTCTCTCTCCTGCTCTCTTCGCTTTTTAATACTCCCAAAGCCAGATATTGGAAAGGTCAAACTCTCTCCGTATGTGTTCTGCTGGTGATTGCAGAGAGTCAATACAGGTCCAATATAAGTTCCACTTCTGTTCTAGTTTCAGCTGCAAAAAAGCTCATGGACTTTGAGACTATGAGGCAGTTCCTATCGATTTAGGGTCAACTTCATTTCATCCCAGCATGGCAACCTTCGGTCTGTCCTAGTATGACGACTCTTACGTTCCTATAGAAATGTTTTTCTTTCATGCTGCTTATTCATCTCAGTAATAGTTCTAATATTCTATATCTGATATCATCTTCCTTAGAACTTGAAAATGATTATGACGTCATAGGCAACACTGTGTGGCTTCAAGTGAAGACAAGCTGATGGCTTGATTCATTGAGTAGAATCTTTTTTCATGCTAATGTTGCTGACAAGAAACAAGGGGAAGATAAATAGGGAAAACAAATAAAATGCCGGTTGATTTGTGCCTAATTACTATAATTTTCCAGCTGAAATGCTATGGACGTATCTCCACTTTTAGGCTATTTTCACATGTGATACATGATTTGGAGAAAAGATTCTTCTACTTTTTCTCTCAAGAATGGTTCCTTCTGGTGCTGTTTATCCTGTACACGTGACAGAGGCTTGCACCTGCTTTCTCAGTAATCTGCATAGCATTGACCCATAATGCTCTGCAATCAAACAGGTTGCAAAATATATATATATCCCTCAGATCTTTCATATTTGATCAACACTAATGTAATGAAAGATGCAAACAGAAATCTGCTTTGCGTATTTGCATAATAGCTTTATATTCAGGTAGCTCAGGTTTGATATAATGCCTTACTAGAAGGGAGACTGCCACGTGTGATACATTGGGCAGGTTTCCAACTGCACAGAGCAATAAAATTCAGTCTGTGCTGTAATAGGTGAAAAACTGGCTTCATTATTTTTGCATTCTTTATGCATATTCTCTAGGTTCTGCCTTTTTGGCAGGAAGGTCACAGATGATTTCATATTCACAGGACTGTTGCCAATGAGCACGACTCTTGTTTCCCTCCATCAGAGAATGACACGGGGACAAATTTGTTGCAGTCCCCTCAGGAACTCAATTTCCCCTCCCATCCCCGTAAGTTTTATCGCTACCCCTGTCTCTGCCCCATTCCTGTAAGCTCTGCCTTAACCGCACATGCCCCGAACACTTATAATTTTAAAGTGTTTGAGGCTTGTGCAGATGAGGACGGAGCTTAGGCATTGGTGGAATGAAGCATTATGACATCACAATCTGAGCTCTAGAATGTTGCTACTTAGGATTTTAAAGTGTTTGAGGCTTGTACAGATGAGGACGGAGCTTAGGCATTGGTGGAATGAGGCATTATGACATCACAAGCTGAGCTCTAGAATGTTGCTACTTAGGATTTTAAAGTGTTTGAGGCTTGTGCAGATGAGGATGGAGCTTGCAGGAATGGGGCAGGGACAGGAAAAGAACTCGCCAGGACAGGACGGAAAAATCTGTCCCCGTGTCATACTCTCCATCCCCTTAGCTGACTGTATGGGAGCCATAGGAAGCATTACCAGGTATTAAAAATGGTGTAGGTAATTTAATCCGAATGTTATAAATTAAGAAAGCTTCGTTGTTAAAGCACCACCAGCTTAGCTGATTACACAGGGCACTAAATTATAATTTGTATTCCATCCTTGTAGAAAAAAACAAAAACTTCTCAAAGCTAAGAACAGTGACTAAGGCCCTCTTTTACTAAGGTGCGCTAAACGTTTTAGCGTGCATTTAGCGCATGCTAAATTAACGCGTGCGCTAACTGCTGACGCATCCATAGGATAACATGCCCGCGTTAGCGTTAAGCGCGTGTTCAGCGTGCGCTAATATTTACCGCATGCTAAAAAGCATAGTGCACCTTAGTAAAAGTGGGGGTTAAAGTAAAAAAACTGCAATCCGAAATGCAATATTCAAAAAATGTAGACAGTCCCTGGGTGGGGTGAGCTTTGTGTGGCACATCTCAGGACCTCCAGATTTTGGAAGGAAGACTAAACTAAACTAAACCTTAAGTTTGTATACCGCATCATCTCCATAAAGGTAGAGCTCGACACGGTTTACAGGTAAATTTAATAAATGAAGGAAGGTCATAATAAGAAATTAGAGGTTATGAAGAGGATAGCTAGCTTTACATTTTCAATAGATAGCTTTACGTTTTGGAGAAGAGCCAGGTTTTCAGATGCTTTCGGAATAATTGCAATGAGTCTGGGTTCCGCAGCGGGGCAGGGAGGTTGTTCCAAAGCTCAGTGAATTTGAAGAAAAGGGGTTTCCCTAATTTACCTGCATACATGACGCCTTTTAATGAGGGGAAAGATAGTTTGAGTATGTGGGCAGATCTGGTAGTGTCAGGTCTTGAAGAATTCCAGGATAGTGGAATTAGGGGAGGAAGAATGTCATGTAGGATCTTGAATATTAGGCAGGTACATTTAAAGTGAATCCTAGAAATCACTGGAAGCCAGTGAAGTTTTGACGGAAGCGGGGAACATGGTCGAATTTGCTTTTTGCGAAGATCAACCTAGCCGCAGTGTTCTGGATCCGCTGAAGTCTTTGAAGATTTTTCTTGGTTAGACTTAGATAGATGGAATTACAATAGTCCAGTCTGGAAAGAATGATTGATTGTACAAGGACAGCAAAATGATGTTGGCAGAAGCAGGATCTCTCTCTACACCTCCTGTTGGGGGTCCTGAGGAGTGGGTAGACGATCAGATTTCATGACCTTATGAGGGGGGTGCAGAAAAGTTCTTAGTCCGACCAAGAAGAGAATAACGTGGATATGGGTCAATCAGTAATCTCCCTCTGTCACTTCCTATGCGCAGCACCCGGAAGTGATATCATAGGGAGAGCCGACGGAGTCAAGAAGAGCAAATTGTTGACCGCTGTGAACAACAGCTTCAACTAGAGGTATGGGGAAAGGGAAGGGGGCACACTTGTGGAGCGGTGGAATGGGAAGAGGCAGGAGGGTAGGGGGGCAGAGAGGAGGAGGGGTGCCAGCGCCCCCACCAACATGGCACCCGGGGCGATCACCCCCTCACTACGCCACTGTGTGCACTACATACTATTCTTTAGCAAGGTACCTAAGTGCATTGCCCCCAATTTCTATTTATGGCGCCTAAAATATTGGTGCTGACCAGAATGGCGCTTAGTGGGATTCTATGAAAGGCACGCACCATATACAGAATCACATTTAATGGTAGTATGTGCCACAAACATTTAAGCGCACCTGTTTAGACCAATGAAAATAAGGCCTAAATACCTGCAACTAACCCCTATCTTTACTACTGTGCGATTACCGATTAGCGTGCGCTAAATGCTAACGCATCCATAGACTAACATGCACGCGTTAAGCGCGTGCTAAATCGATTAGCGAACCTTAGCAAAAGAGGGCCTAAGTTGTGCGCAGATTGGGTGTATTCTTTAAGAATGCTCTTAACGTTTAGGAATGCCCATGATCCACCCATGCTCCTCCCCTGTTCACGCCTCTTTCTGAGATTTGCGCAGTAGAAGTGATACGCACCACTTTATAGAATGTGCTTAAAAAGTGCAAGTAACTTCTAATTAGTGCCAATTGGCATTCATTCTTAGGTGTTAATTGCCAATTATCGATGCCAATTGGCTTGCCAACTAAGGCACATGCACAAAAGAGCTATGCACACCAATTTACATATGCACCCTAAGACGCCATACACAGAATTTAGGCCTTAGTGTGTAACTTAAAGGGGCGGTACACTTGGATGAAATGTGGGAGGGTTATGGGCGTGTCTCCAACGTGCACCTGTAACTTATAGAATTTTATAAGTTATGTGCATTGCATTGCACACTCGGTGTGCCCAATTACAAGTTCATGGCCAAATTTAGACACACCAATTTGGATTTACACAGATGCCATTACAGAATTGGTGCTCAGTGTGAAGTATAAGTATGCTTAACTGGAGGCACCAAACTACAGACTTGCCCCTTGGAGTGTTGTAGGATCTTGCTGGAGTAAGTCAAAGAGTAGGAGCATGGGAATTCAAGCCACAATGTCCCTGGAGCCCAAGCCATTAGGAAGAATGTGCAGCAGGAGCCAGGAAGCAGAGAAGAGGAGGGAAGTGCACAGGAAGAGTTTGGAGTGAGGGTTGGAACATAAGAAAAGAAAAATAGCCACATTGGTTTCAGCCCAACGGTCTATCTAGCTGTGGCCAATTCAGGTTACAATTACCTGGAAGAATCCCAAAGAATAGCAAGATTCCAGAATCCCAAAGAGTAGCAAGATTCCATGCTACTGATCCCAGGGCAAGCAGTAGCTTCCCCAATGTCTGTATCAATAGCAGACAGAAGGAAGAGAGAAAGAATGCCTGGGGAGGGAAGAGAAAGCATGCTGGGGAGGGAATGGAAAAAAAAATGGAACAGAATGGGGGAGAGGGAAGCAAGTTAGAGCGCCTAGACGGGAAGAAAGCAAGAAAACAGGAGACAGACTTCTAGGGGAGAAAATCAAGGGAAGGAGAGAGTGTTGGGATTTGAGCTGGAAGGTGAGAGGAATGCTGAGGTCACCACAAATGTTTTCTGGCTATTTGCTGATACTATATAATTTCAGTCTAGAAGGATTTGTTTGCTCTGATTATGTTAATCCATGAATTCATACTTGACCAGGGGCCTAAAAGGTTTAGCTTTTAGGATAAGGACCATGAATATGCGTCAGGGACATTTGTATGCAGTGGAGGCAGACCTAAAATAGTTTGTATGCATACTGATTTTGTATATCCTGAATACCAGACTGCCTGGACAGACCTCAAGGACTGGGTTGAAACTCAATGTACTAGAGGAGTGTCAAGTTATTCTGTACCACATTTTGGTAATGAACACTGCACACTGCTGATAATGAAACACTAATTATACAAATCAGTCACTCAGAACATAAAAGATACTGCCTTGTTATGCAGCTTTTTCTTTTAAATGAGTTTTTGAAATGAGAACTTTCTCTTTTCAAAGCTTTATAACTAATTCTCCTAAATTTAGGCAAGACTGAAATTCATTTGCCTAGATGTAGGACCCTAAGGAGCCTAGTGATCAAACTCTGTGCTAACATCTCCTCTTCCCTGTACTAACTATGCCCCTGTTGCCACCCATTTTTCAAGCACTTATACGTTCTAAATTTCTGTTTTATTGAAATTAGATTCCAAATTTAATGTGCACAGCAAAGTTAGGCACCCATATCCTTTAAAGATTGACCTCCCTCCCTCCCCCCCCCAAGAGTTCTATGTCACAAATTCACCTCCCAGAAGTCTGCTCCTATATACAAGAAGTGAGCCTGGGCTTCTTCCTGCTCTTTATATTGTCACTAGCCTTGGCCTGATGACCTGGCACATCCTGATTGGTCCACTATGAATGCTTTTGCTCTGACTGGTTCCTGTAGTATGCATCTCTACTGATTAGCCTCAAGTGGTTATAGAAACACTGGAATTTCCAATCAACCTATCCTTGTTTGTTCTTCTTGGTGGCTGACACTTGCTAATCTAAGATGAGAATAGTCAGATCAGTCTAAAATAATTAAGTCCCCGTAATCACGATAGAATCGATTGTAGAAGACCAACGCTCAACCAAAGCATGTGCTGCTTTCCTACGAAACAGAGTAAAATGGTTTCTGACACTGAAGCAAGAAATACTCCACAGTCCAATAACCAGATCGCTCTCGTTGCCCTCATAATCCCCTGCAGTAACAATTTCATGTCTTAAAATGATTGCTGGGGCCTAAGCTCTACCCTGCCATGGTATTAGAAATATCTTTATTTAGCTGCTTTCTTCTGAGCCTTAATTGTTTCTCATGCCTGTTTGTTGATCAGCTCGTTCCTTTGTTCTTATCAGCCGATCAGTATTACACTGCTCTACATCATAAAGCACAATGAGAAAAAAAAAAAAATTCAATTAGATAAACCATATATTCTCAAAGCACACTGTTCTATTTGTGTTATTTTAGGATTTGGCTGCTGGACCCCTCAATGTGCTGCGTTTTGCTGTTTTTTTGTTACACGAAGGCCCTCTTTTACAAAGGTACGCTAAGCGTTTAGCACGCGCTAAATCAATGCGTGCGCTAACTGCTAATGCGTCCATAGGATAACATGCACCCGTTAGCGTTTAGCGTGCACTAAAAAGCTAAGCGCACCTTTGTAAAAGAGGGGGCAAGTTTTTCAGTTTTTCGAGTTTTTATTACAATTTGATACCATCGCTTATCAATTTTCTAAGCGAGTTTAACAATTTAAAATGGGGGGGGGTTCAAAATAAAAATGCCAATAACAATACAAATGACATAAAAGAAGATAAAACAAAATGAATTGAATGGCGTACTTAATATTAAAAAGACTAGACTAAAACGGTAGATGGGGTGGAAATACAATTAAAGATTAGGAAAGAGAGACATTGAAGGGAAGAACAAAGGGAGGGGAAATACTGCCTATTGTTTCTTTAGAAAGTCTGAAGTACGGAAGAATGAAAAGAGGTTAGGGAAGGTGCAGCATGTACGTTTTCATAAAGAGCAGTCAGAGGACAATTTTCAAACAACATCCCCCCCTCTTTTACAAAGGTGTACTATGCTTTTTAGCGCACGGTAAATATTAGCGCGTGCTAATCATGCGCTAAATGCTATCATGTGCATGTTATCCTATGGACACGTTGGCGGTTAGCACAGGCATTGATTTAGCGCGCGCTAGAACGCTTAGTGCAACTTTGTAAAAGAGGGCCATAGATTCTTGTCATCCAAGTCATTTCTATAAGAGGGCGCCTATTTATAGATACCATTGCACTGTTTCCTCTAAGCTGAGTGGTAGTCATCCAACTGCATTACTGCCATTAGGGGGCGATGTTTCAATATTGTGTTTTCAATTGCTAGGGACAGGCAGGCTCCCTGTAATCCTGCAGAGCTTGTGAAACAGCACTCCCCACAGGCAGGACTGTAGGTGGAGGACTTGCACTCAGCTTAGAGGGGATAGTGCATGAGCATGCTCTATATAGAGCCTATTCTAAGAGAAGTAAGCAGCTTCTTTTCTTTATAGAATTCTAGTACGTGGGACTTATTGAACATAGATCATGTTGGAATACCCGGCGTCTGGAGGAGCCATTGGTGATGCATTGTCTCGAGGCTCACCATGATTTTGGAGCTCTGCGATGTTTGGTGATTGAGCATGCTGCTCTCCCTATTCGACGTGGGGACTGGAGACGGCTCCTTTGACAGAAGGAGCAAAGATGGATCTATTTATTACATTGGGTTCATCCTGAGGGTTTAAATGCCCGGATCGAGTGGTCCGCCTTTTTAGGATCTTGGTAATCTCCTATTGGTGGCCTATGGACTTGGGGGCGGAGCTTATGTGTTTTTCAGCGCGTCGCTGGGGAGTGTCTTGGCGTCAGCAGTAATCGGTGAAGTGGTGTGAGAGCTTGAGGAGCACGGCTGATCTGGAACATTTGTGTGAGAAGCAGTGGAACTATCACCCCTGATGCAGCGATACCCCGTTGGGTGTAGTAGCTGCCCAGCATTGGTGTTTTAGCCATTAGCAGCTAAGTGCTTTTTTCTTGCTTCTACTTCCGATGTTATGAGCTGGATCGTAGTGTCTTTTTCTCTATTTCGCCCACTGGAGTCAACTTGTGGCGTGCTGGATACTGCTCTACAGGCTACTATAGTTGTTTTTTTCTGTAGTACATTTTTTGCCTCTATGCAGAATAGATGTTAGTAGGAGTGGAGTTTTTTGGCCAGATGACGCTGAACTGAGGCCTTTTTCTCCACTTCTTTTCTTTTTTCTTGTGTGATTGATGTGAAAGGTGATGTGAAAGGTGAAAGGTGAAAGGTGATTGGGGTGGGCTGACTTGATGGGCTGTGGCCCTTATCTGCCGTCTGTTTCTATGATGTGCTGCATGGATGGTATGTGTATCTGATTAAGGCCTTGTAGTGTTGTTGAGCGGGTTTCAGTTTTCATATAGGGTTCTGATATTGAGTGAATAAGTTGGGGCACTAGGGAACCCATGTAAAATCGAGATATAATTATTCAGTTCCGTTCCTCATGGCTGAAATTTCTTTTGTATTTACCGATTTACTGCTTTTGGCTTTTGTTTTGATGAAACATGCCTCAGGTAATGAATCAGGGCAAGGATGGGGTTCACTGGCTGAATATAAGGCACTGGGATTCCGGTACGTTCTTTACCTTGCACATTTAACAGCTGCATCACATGTAAGGCGCTGACCGACCAGCAGACTTTGAAAAGTGGGAAAGTTCAGGAGACATTTGCCTTTCAAAATTAACTTGTGGGCTGAGAATCAGCCTCCTTGTCTTTACTGCCCTGTTTTCCCATTTATTTGATTGAGTTTGATAGCTGTGGGGGGGAATCATTCAATAAATCTGCTGTTCAACAATATCTCTATTAAAAATGAATGATAAGCAAGCCTTGGCCTAGCTCAGCATATGAAGACAAAACACTACTCAAATAATTTAGAAAAAAATGGGAAAAGGTTGGTTGGAACAGCTTATAATGGGGGGGGGGGGGGGAGTTTCTGCTGATATGAACAGAAATAGAAAGCACTGGTTTTGCTATAAATAAAAGATATGAGAAGGAAGGACTCTGAGGTAACAAGTAATGGAGTGAAATTAGCCAAACAGAAAGCAGTGCCAGCTAATGCAGCAGCCAGACAAGCTCAGCACTAACTGATGTTAGGGAAAGGCAGCAGAGAAGAGTTCATTTTTTTGTACAGGGACAGTCAAATACAAATCAGTGATATGAGCAAGAAGATGATCTATAGCAGGGGTGCCCACACTTTTTGGGCTTGCGAGCTACTTTTTAAATGACCAAGTCAAAATGATCTACCAACAATAAAATTAAAAAAAAACACAAAGCACACTGTATGCATAGAAAATGTTAATCATCATTCCTATTCCAGGGTTTTTCGAAGAGGTCAAAGCAGATGACTCTAAGCACTATCACCTCAGTAACAACCATACAAAAATAGACAAATATACCCCCTCCCATTTTACTAAACCACGATAGCAGTTTTTAAGCGCAGGGAGCTGCGCTGAATGCCCAGCGCTGCTCTCGACACTCATAGGCTCCCTGCGCTAAAAACCTCTATTGCGGTTTAGTAAAAGGGGACCTTAGTGTAAAATATAGACAGCAGATATAAATTCAGACACATTTTGATCACTAAATTTAAAATAAAATCATTTTCCCTACCTTGTCTGGTGATTTCATGAGTCTCTGGTTGCACTTTCTTCTTCTGACTGTGCGTCCAATCTTTCTTCCCTTCTTTTAGCCTGTATGCTTCCTCTCCTCCAGACCTCATTCCTTCCCCCAACTTTTCCTTCCTCTTCCCTGCCCTTTCTTTCTCTCTGCCTCCCTTTCATTTTTTTCTGTTTCTCTTCTTTCCTTCTGTCTCCCTGCCTGCCCTTTTTCTTTCTTTCTCCCTGCCCTCTCCCAAGCCACTGCCATTGCCATCGGGGACCAGGACCCAAACGCCACCAATAACAGGCCCCAAGCTCTCCCTGTTTCGGCCAACCAGCATTCCTCTCCCCGACGTCAGAAGGCTGATCAGCCCAAGATCGTGATCAACCTATTGGGGGAAATGCTGCCGGGTCCTGCCTTCGTGGAAACAGAAAGTAGGCAGGACCCGGCAGGAAGAAGAACAAATGCTTCACTAACCTGTCTCCCGCATTAGCCCGTAGCGAACGCTTGCTTCAGGGCTCTCAACATGTGCGTGCCGGCTTCCCTTCTCCCCCCCCCCCCCGGACATAACTTCCGGTTTCGGAGGGAAGAGAAGAGAAGCCGGCACGCACACGTTAGAGCCCGGAGCATAAGTTCGCTAGGGGCTGAAATCTCCAAGCCGGTTTTTTGGGTTTTTTTTTAAATGTTCAGCAGCGGCAGATGACAGCTGGGCGGACCGCCCAGCTAAAAGGCCCTAGGGAGAACACTGGAGAGGAAGGCTGATCGGCCCGTAGATCAGGACGGCAACACGAGTGCGATCGACTCGAGTTGCCTTCCTGAGCTACTGGTCGATCGCGATCGACGCGTTGGGCACCCCTGATCTATAGGATATAAAAAAGACTTTTTATTATATATATATATACTGTATACAGTATATTTATATACCAGAAATGCAGTGCTATAGGATATGTAATATACTGGTTAACCAGAGATGTGGGAATATATATGAGACCCTTTTACTTAAATGGGGAAAAATCTGGGCTTAATGCATTTTATCGTGGGACTTTCCTGTGTACAAAGCCCAGATTTGATCCAGCATTTTTAGGGGGGGAGGGGTTCTAGAAAATTCTTTAACTAATGGATTGTAATTCACTGTGAATGTCCAGTATCTTTACTTTGTAAACCACACAGAACTAAGAGGTAGCTGCAGTATACAAGCATATTAAGTTATGGGAGAGAGGGGAAGAAATACAATGTATATAAAGGAGGGAAGAGTACAGTAGGAACTGTTATGCTCCCCAGAGGAAAATAATAATAATAATTTATTTTCTTGTATACCGCCCCACCAACAGTTCTAAGCATTTCAGTTAAAAATATAATTTCAAAAACACATTACTAGTGTAAATACAACATCAGTTAAAAGGTACAATTAGAATACATAGCCTAATAAAACACCATCGTAAATATATAATTAAAAATCAACGTTCTTGTTTATCAAATAGATAAGTTTTCAGTAATTTCCTAAATGTAAGATAAGAATAGGCTTGGGTAATCAGCGGACTCATCCAGGAGTTCATCTTCCCCGCCTGATATTCCAGTGTCCTGTCCAAAGAAGTCTTATAGCGACAGGCCCTTGGGTAGAGAAGATGAACATATCTGAATTTCTGGTACATTTTAATGAACTGAACATCTGGCCTGGAGTGCTTTACTCCGGGAACAAATTTTTCCCCGTCCCCACGGGAACTCAATTCCCGTC
This sequence comes from Geotrypetes seraphini, assembly GCF_902459505.1. NCBI lineage: Eukaryota > Metazoa > Chordata > Amphibia > Gymnophiona > Dermophiidae > Geotrypetes > Geotrypetes seraphini. The sequence continues at coordinate 45,874,611 of NC_047101.1, forward strand.
CCAGCAAATTCTCTTCCTGTCCCTGCCCCATTCCTGCAAACTCCGTCCGGATCTGCACAAGCCTCAAACACTTTAAAATCGTAAGTGTTCAAAGTTTATTAAGGCTGAGCTTACAGGAATGGGGCAGGGGACGGGGAAATTGAGTTCTGTGGGGACAGGGGAAAATTTGTCCCCATGTCATTAATGATTTTTCTCATGTCATATTTCAAATCAAATTCCTGCTTCTAGAAAAAGAAATGGTTGCAGGAATAGCAGGACACAGTTCAGCATTTACAAGACAGGATTAAAGGAGGGAGAATGTTAGGGGTTTATAGGACTCAATTTATCACCCTTCTGACTAATAGAAAAGCTTAAGCTGTGTTCTTTATTGTTTGAATTATTTTCTGCCTCTGGAACAGAGATTGTTGCAGACTAGAAACAGATCAGCAAAGGTCACCTTACTGACCTGAGGCCCGCAAACCATCAAACCTGCTGGAATTGCTTAGGGATGGTTTAGTTTCTATCATGCAAATATAACGATTTGAAGCAAATGACATTGCCTTTTTTTTTTTTTTTTTTGGGGGGGGGGGAGAATAGGAAGTGCGTAAAGGAGGTCATCCAGTCCAGCCTTTGGCTTTCACTTAAAACTTTAGCTCCTACATGTAAAAACCAGTTGTGCACTAAAATCATAGGGCTTAATATTCAGCTTACGGCAGTCGACAGTGCCAGAGCCACTCACAACCACAGACTGAACTGACCCTAGATATTCAATGTGGGGGGGGGGGGGGAGGAGGGGTCATGTACAGCTCCTAGAATTAGCAATCACCCGTAAGTTAACCGGTACTGACTGATATTCTGACTGCTCCTTAGCACTTAAAGTTAGGACAGACTTTTTGCTATCCTAACTTTATGCATGTACAGTACTTGGGCAGGTATTGGACTGAAAATTGCGCTAACTAGCTAAGTAGGTGCTTTGCCCATGCTCTTCCCTGCCCGCTCCTAACATGGACAGTTGGAAGATGGCCAGTTGGCATAGGGTTACCATATTTCATGTTGCAAAATCCCGGACGCATAGTCACGTACCCAAATTGCATTTGCAATTTAAAAGAATTAGCAGCAATAGTTGGCATTTTAACAATTATTGCTGTTAATTAGAATCAATTAAGGGTTATACATGTAAATTTAAACATAGGATCTATACACAAATTTTACATGCAAGTAAAAACAAAGGGGGCATGGAAATGGGCAAGTTGGGAGGCATTTCTTTTAATTACAGAATTAGGGTGGTGCAAATGGCCATTTAGTTGCAGTTTCCAGGTGTAAACACTATTCTATAAACTGTGTCTAACTTAAGTGAGGCTTATAGATTAGCACATTTTTCTGCATCTAATATTAAAATTCTGAAGGTTAATCTTGACTCTAATCTGAGCAAGGAAAAATGTGTTAGTGAAATACAATATATACTCAAATATAAATTGAGCCAGTATAATGTGTTGCTGGGAGCTGTCCACTCACCCTGAGTGGATTGTGGTGCTGAAAAGAACAGCTCCCAGCACAGAGAGCTCAGACAAGTAGCTCCTTTGGGAGTTGGGCAACCCTTGGGAGGAGGAATGCTGGCTTTGGCTTAACTCCCGGTAAGCCCTGAAGACCACTGCTGACCAGCACTGATAGGGGGCCCGGTGCAGTGGAGTATAGTGGCCAGGCTGACCACTCCTGACAGGGAGGACTAGTGCAGCAGAGAAAGCCTGGTGATAGGAGGATCCACAGGGACCTTATACACTGTCAGGGAAAGAGCTGAAGAAGTAGCCAGGGATGCAGTAGAGCCTGGAAAGAGGCTTAGGTTTGACATCCAAAGGTGGGATGAGTAAAGAAGGTGAGTCCTCAGTGTGTGCATCTGTGATAAGATTGCTGAGGGGCTGGGCGAGCCCTCAGTGCATGTGTTCAGAATAAGATGACTGAGCGACGGCCCTCAGGGCATGCCTCTGCAAGAAGATGACTGATGGGTTGGGAGAGCCCTGAGTGTGTGTTCGCAGGATAAGATGACTGAGCAATCAAGCAGCTAGGAGTTCTCAGTGCATGCACCTGCGATAAGACGGCTGAGGGGCAGGGAGAGTCCTCAATGAGTGAGCGCAGTATAGGATGACCGCGTGATGGAGTAGCTGGGAGAGTCCAAGGACCCTGGAATCATTGGCCACAGGACTGAGGAGTGGTCCGGCAGAGGGATTGGCTGGGACGGTGTTAACTAACAGAGGGACCGGTAAATGGCACCGACACTGCTGAAGACCTGGAGGGCTAATGGAGGGTCAGGAAGGACTCTTGAGAAGACCTGGAGGAGACAGAGTCCAGGGAAGACCCAGGGAGTGATCAGATGGGTTGTGATGGTCATGGATTTTAAGGAAATGAATGAATGTTGTGTGTTTATCCCTGTTGTGTGTTGTTTTTACAGAGACCTATGGTACCTAGGGGTGTGGATATGTGACTGGTATACCACTTGGCCCAGTCACATGATGACAGGCGTTAGTCTATAAGTTAGCGCCTAAGGGGCTCATTTTCAAAAAAGATAGACATCCAAAAGACAGCATAAACCAACACTTGGACATCTTACTAGTCAAAACATCCACGTGGGCATTGTCAAAACAGACTTACTAGATGTCTTTCTGGTCATTTTGTCTCCAGTTCGTCCAAATCTTAATCAAACCTTTAAAAAAACATCCTGTGCTTTTTTTTAGACGTTTGGAGATAGAACTGTCTTAAGAGTGTCTAAATGCTAAAAAGGTGCCCAAACTGATCAGATGATCACTGGATGGATTAAAGGCATGACTCCCCCTTACTCCCCCAGTGGGCAACGACCCCCCTCCCACCACCCAAATTTGTAAAAAAAAAAGTACATTCTAGCCTAAGCAACCAACTTCCTAAATTCTGAATGTTATTTTGCCACTGTAGCTGCAGAGTCTTATCTTATTTTGTTAAGTGCCAATTTGCAGAAATGAAATTCTTTGGTTGGACATTGTTTCAAATCATTGAGTGAACCATATCCACATCATTCTCTTCTTGATTGGGCTGAGAACTTTTCAGCACCCCCTTCCTACAGCTTCAGATGGTCACACAGACATCATTCTGAGCCCAGAGAGCAGAGGGGCACACTAAGGGTTACTGCAGTGAATTTCACATTAAAAGTCCCAGGTACAGCTGTCCCTTTAACTTCCCAAAACCTCCTGTACCTACATTAAGATGATGCCTGCAGACATAAGGGCTATTGTTATGGTGTACAGATGGGTACAGTAAGTTTTGGAGGGCTCACCATACAATATAAGCAAGTTATAAGGACATCTGTACCTGGGGTTTATAATGCGGCTTTCACTACAGTACTTCTGTACTCAGCTGTCTGAAGAGTTTGCTAAGAATGCAGGTTGCCTGGATATCGAGAAAATGTGTTTTTCTGTGTTTTTCATGTGGACGTCTTTATATTTGGGAATGGCCAAAAAAGATAGATATACTAAGGGCCAAAATGTCTAGATAAGTTATTTTAAAAAATAAAAAGAAAGATTGAAGTTGTGCAGTTTTGAAAATGAACATTTTCAAAGCTGGATTTCTGGACGTGTTTCCCAAAACGTCCAAACACAGACTTAGACATCCTATTGAAAATGCCCCTTCCATGTGCTTTATAACTACAAAAGAGGACTGCATGTATTCGCTGTTTCAGCAATCGCGGTTTCGATTATTTGCAGTTTTTAGCTTGCTGGCTCCTCCCCCCCAAATTACGTCAGCTTGCATAGAGAAATCGCTGATTCCAAGCGTTTACAGAGAAAAATCGCCGATTCCCAGCACTTTCTTCACCGTGTTTTGCCTCTCCTTCAGGAACAGGCCAGGTCTCCCACCATGTTATTTGCAGTTTCACCATATTCACGATGGTTTTTAATAGAAAATAGCGAATAACATATGAAAAAGTTATTTGTGGTTTTTCTGTATTCGCGGGTCTGTTAATCCCCTATCACAGCGAATACGGAGAGAGAAGTGTACTGTAAATTGTGTACCTGTCAACAGTCAGGCACTAACATTTACACCTACCTTTACATAGTATATGTTTGGCACTTACATATTGTTGCATAAATGTCAACTTAGGCTTTATTCTATAACAGAGTCTGGGTGCCCAGATGCCATTATAGAATATTATTTCAGTGCATGCACGGTTTTAGTATGCCTAATTTTTAGCACTCCTTACAGTTTTGCTTCTATTATGCCTGCTCATGAGCAGATGTCAATGTATGTGCATACGATACACATGATAGTGTATGTCTTATAAATGAAAGGACAGCAGTGACCATCAAATAACACAGAGGTGAAGCAGCCAAGAAGTTCGACTTGGTACAAACACACTTTTATTAATGAATGAATCACACTGACCTGACACAGCCGTGTTTCGACATATATTGCCTGCATTAGGGGTCTGTAAACATACAAAAACTGAACAAAATATATAAAATGACATTTAAAAATAGAAAAAAACTGCACATATTCAAATACAGAGGACAAACTAGGGGAATGGGCAACGAGATGGCAGATGAAGTTCAACGTTGAGAAGTGTAAAGTATTGCATGTGGGAAGCAGAAACCCGAGGTACAACTATACGATGGGAGGGATGTAATTGAATGAGAGTACCCAAGAAAGGGACTTGGGGGTAATGGTGGACATGACAATGAAGCTGATGGCACAATGCGCTGCGGCCGCTAAGAGAGCGAATAGAATGCTAGGTATGCCGTTCTATCGGGCGATGGTGCGTCCGCATTTGGAGTACTGCGTCCAATATTGGTCGCCGTACCTTAAGAAGGATATGGCGTTACTCGAGAGAGTTCAGAGGAGAGCGACACGTCTGATAAAAGGGATGGAAAACCTTTCATACGCTGAGAGATTGGAGAAGCTGGGTCTCTTTTCCATGGAGAAGAGGAGACTTAGAGGGGATATGATAGAGACTTACAAGATCATGAAGGGCATAGAGAGAGTAGAGAGGGACAGATTCTTCAAACTTTCAGAAAATAAAAGAACAAGAGGGCATTCGGAAAAGTTGAAAGGGGACAGATTCAAAACGAATTCCAGGAAGTTCTTCTTTACCCAACGTGTGGTGGACACCTGGAATGCGCTTCCAGAGGACGTAATAGGGCAGAGTACGGTATTGGGGTTTAAGAAAGGATTGGACAATTTTCTGCTGGAAAGGGGGATAGAAGGGTATAGAGAGAGGATTACTGCACAGGTCCTGGACCTGTTGGGCCACTGCATGAGCGGGCTGCAGGGCACGATGGACCTCAGGTCTGACCCAGCGGAGGCATTGCTTATGTTCTTATGTTCGTACAAGCTACCATTAAGGCATGCCACATACAAACACTAAATTATGTAGTTTTCTATCCTTTAACTTTCAAAACTCATACTTATCTCAGCCTTAAATCGTTGTCAATCTTGAGCTGCAAAGACATATACCATGCCAAATCACTTCCCTATAATACCACAATATTATGTGATAGTGCTTTGCTGTGTTTTTTTGTATATTTACAGACCTCTGACATCTCTTCGTTTAATGGTCACTGATGTCCTTTCATCAATTGTCTTTTTGGAGACTTCCTTCTGTTATTTCTTCCATATTTTATAAATACAGGTAAAAATTGGAACTCCACCCAAATCCTATCACTGAGCATGCTCACAGTTCAAGTTTCCACTGTCTTGCACTGTGGATACTGTTAGGTATAGACTAGATCAGGTTTCTTCAACCTTTTTACACCTGTGGACCGGCGGAAATAAAATAATTATTTCGTGGACCGGCAAATTACTAAGACTGAAATTTTTTTTTAAAACCATCGCCGCCCCATCCCCGAGAGCTCAGTCCCACAAACCATCTGATCCCATCTGCACAAGCCTCAAATAGTTATGATTTTATATTGAACATATTTTATTAAAGTATAAAAAGAAACAATATTCTATACAATTGTCATTTTATAAATACAAATAAAACTGGGCAAAGATCAACAAAACCCCTGTCTCCCCTCCCCTTCACATATATCCCCTCTACTATCAAGAAAACTGAATAAGCTAAATTATTACAGAATGCTACACAAATATCATGTAACAGAATACCACAGTCACACATGTCAGAGAGAGCCCTAAGCCAGCTGGAAGCTAAAGAAGCAGTGCCTGGGCTTTGCACTCCCCAGTTATGTCTAGCAAGATACATACTTCAAATCTGATATATTTGAATCACAAGATAGAAATAAAATTATTTTTTTTCTACCTTTTGTTTCTACCTTTTTTCTACCTCTTGTTTCTACCTTTTTTTCTACCTCTGGTTTCTGCTTTCATTGCCTTTTAACTCTCTTCCATCCATCGTCTGCCCTAAGAACATAAGAACATAAGAATTGCCACTGCTGGGTCAGACCAGTGGTCCATCATGCCCAGAAGTCTGCTCACGCGGCGGCCCTCTGGTCTAAGACCAGCACCCTAACTGAGACTAGCCCTACCAGCGCACGTTCTTGTTCAGCAGGAACTTGTCTAACTTTGTCTTGAATCCTTGGAGGGTGTTTTCCCCTATAACAGCCTCTGGAAGAGCGTTCCAGCTTTCTACCACTCTCTGGGTGAAGAAGAACTTCCTTACGTTTGTACGGAATCTACCCCCTTTCAACTTTAGAGAGTTCCCTCTCATTCTCCCTACCTTGGAGAGGGTGAATAGTGTTTTGCTCTACTAAGTCTATTCCCTTCAGTATTTTGAATGTTTCGATCATGTCCCCTCTTAATCTCCTCTGTTCGAGGGAGAAGAGGCCCAGTTTCTCTAATCTTTCGCTGTACGGCTGCTCCTCCAACCCCTTAACCATCTTAGTCGCTCTTCTCTGGACCCTTTCGAGTAGTACCGTGTCCTTCTTCATGTACGGTGACCAGTGCTGGACGCAGTACTCCAGATGAGGGCGTACCATGGCCCAGTACAGCGGCATGATAACCTTCTCTGTCTCTTCAGTCCAGCATCTGCCCCTTCCATCTCTCCTCCTGCCCCCCCCCCCCAAATTTGGTCTGGCATCCATCATCTTACTTCTGTTCCCCTCATGTTCTGGCATCTCTGTCCTTCCCTCCCCCCTGTGGTTTTTAGCATCTCTCTCTTCTCATTTCATCCACTCAGATCCGATATCGTTCTCTGCTCTCTCTTCCCTTTTCTTCTCTGGTCTTCCTTCTCTATTTTCTGCCTCCATCTAAATTAAATTCTTTCTTACTATTTAGTCCTGTTTCCCTCTTTTCACTGTGTCTACCCACAGCTTGTCACCCCTTTCCCTCACCCCTCCATTATCTTACTATTTTCTTCCTCCTTTATTTATCTCCTCCTTCCATCCAGTATGTGTTCTTCCCCACTTCCATTCAGCATCTGCTCTCCCCTCTCAACTGACATCCATCTGCCTTCTGCTCTCTCTCCCTTCTTCTCACTTCCATCATCTGTCCCCTTCTCTCTCTCATCTCCTCCATTCCATCATATGCCCCTTCTCTCTCCCCCCCTCCAACTTCCATCATCTGCCCCCCTTCCCCTCACCTTTGCGGGTCACTTTCTTTCCCCTGAGGTTGGCTCATGTCAGAGGGGAAGCTTTGGCCGAGCAGAACCGCTTGCAAGGAACAGTGGAACTTACTTGATTGATGTCGATGCTGGGGCTCGTTGCCATTTGAAGAAGAAAAAAAAAAAAAGGTGGAAAAAAGGGACCTGCAAAGGTGAAAGGAAGGGAAACCTCCAGGACAGCTGCTCTTTGCCCTCCTTCAGTGGCCCAAGAATCCAGACCAACAGCGGCAGCTCTGTGTGCTTTTAACTTCAGCACAGAGCTGCCCCTAAGCAGTAGTTTAGCCCGGTTTCATGAGGCAGCCTCGGGGCCTTTGCTAGGCCGGCCTGCTTTGATGATGCAATGTGGGCCGGCCTAGCAAAGCCCCGAGGCTGCCTCTTGAAACCGTGCTAAACTACTGCTTAGGGGCAGCTCTGTGCTGAAGTTAAAAGCACACAGAGCTGCCACTGCTGGTCTGGAGGTGCGGAGACAAGGCAGGAAGCATACGCGGTGGAAGGCAGGAGTCCCGGCACTGCGACTGCAACAGGAAGTTGCAAGTCAGTTGACGCCGGCCTTTTGTTGCGGCGGGGACCGAATCCTTTGCGGACCGGCAAGATTTTTTTGCGGTCCGGCACCGGTCTGTGGACCGGCGGTTGAAGAACTGTGGACTAGATAATGGCATGGGTACAGATTTGTCCCCGTCCCCGCAATAACTCAATTTCCCCTTCATGTCTCCGTGAGTTTTATTGCTGTCCCTGTCCCATTCCTATAAGCTCTGCCTTAACCGCACAAGCCTCAAACACTTATGATTTTAAAGTGTTTGAGGCTTGTGCAGATAAGGACAGAGCTTAGCCATTGGTGGAATGAGGTATTATGACATCACAATCTGAGCTCTAGAATGTTGCTACTTATGATTTTAAAATGTTTGAGGCTTGTGCAGATGAGGACGGAGCTTGCAGGAATGGGTCAGGAACAGGAAAAGAACTCACCAGGATGGAAAAATGAATTCCCGCGGGGACGGGAAAAATTTGTCCGCATGTCATTCTCTAGTATGGACCTAATTTTATAAGTGTCTATTTTTTTCCACAAAAAACAGCATTTTATACACAAAAATGGTTCATACAATTGAGAATTCTCACATGTGAGAATTCTCAGCTGGTGGCGTTGTCTGAAAGCAAATGCTTCGTTCAGACTTGCAGGTACATCTTAAAAGGGTGAGTTATGTAGTTTCAGTGACTCATCTAATGCTTTTTTTATCGGTCCAATAAAATTACCAAAATATACTAAGGTTTGAGCAAATGAAGAAGGATTTCATTGCATATACATGGGTAAGCATACTGCTGCTGCCTCCTGCTTCATATCATTCATGAAAACACCCCGGTACAGAATGGATGAAGCTACCTGTAATTTTAGCTCAGCTCAAAGGAGTCAGACAAAAGATATTATTCCCATTCACAGTGGAATAATTGCTTTTAAAAAGATGCTTACAGTTCATCATAAAAAGTAATATCCTGCAAGAAGAAAAAAAAAGTTATTAAAATGCTAAAACTTTACACAGTAAGTGGGGTTTAAAATATCAGTAGAACCAGCATTGAAAGTGGTTGAACAAAAGTTGCAGAATTATAACAGCAGTGAATTTTGGGAAAAGAACTTTCCAGCTATTTTGAATGGTGTTAGGTAGGTAATAATACAATAATAATAGCATCCATAAGGGGTGCTCCGAGGGATGATGTGAACTTCACAACTCACTGCTCTGCCGGTATCAGGTCCTCCTCTCTGCCGGGTCCTGCCTTTGTGAAAACAGGAAGTAGGCGGGACCCGGCAGAGTGGAAGGCCCAAATCCAGCAAGAGCAGCGAGTTGTGAAGGCTGCGCTACCGATGGGGGGATGACAAAGAGAGAGATAGGAGGGGGAGAAGTATGCTGTACCCAATTGGGGAGAGGGATGGAGTGAGAAGGAAGACCAGGGAAGGGAGAGGAGAGGAAAGAGAGATGCCAGACCATGGGGAAGGGAAGGAGGGGAAGGAAGGAAGATAGATTATGGATGGAGCGGGAGAGATGCCAGGGCATGGGGGGAGAGAAGGGGAGGAAGGCATGTCATACAACTGACACTGTAATTAGCAGTTTGCTGGTATGATTTGCTATATTGTAAAATGGTGCAAATTTTAAAATTAAGTTATATTTCTGTTGTGCCATATGTCATGATTGCATGGACCTTATTTTAGTTTGCTAGAAAAGCTGATCGTTTCTTGTAAGAGCAGGGATGTCCAATTTTGGACCTCACCAGGTCAGGTTTTCAGGATTTCCCAAATGAATATGCATGAGATCTATTTGCATACAATGGAATCAGTTCATGCAAATAGATCTCAAGCAAATTTATTGAGAAAATTCTGAAAACCCAACTGGATTGCAGCTCTTGAGCCTAGGACAACTCTGGTTTAGAGGAACTGAAACCCATCACTGTAATTTCTTTTAAAAAAAAGTCCTTTCTTACTGACAATGGTGGCTTTAAGCGGAGGGTGCTCAAGACTCATCCTTGGGGAAGGTCCCGACAGCCCCTGTAACACTGTAAGATGACGCAGTAATGCTGGGAGAGAGAGGAAATTCAAACATCAGTCTGGTTTTGAGTGGAGGGATGACTTTAGAAGTCCCTACCCTGAACAGCACCTGCAGTGGGGTGAGAGAAGACATGCAGCGTTTGGCTCTGCCAGGTCAGCTGTCGACATACGTAGGATGTACGTTTGATTTTGCGACTACCAGAAGACATACCAAGTTTGTCTATTAACCCATCCATCAGTGGCTAGTTTATAAGTAATGTAGAGGGGCAATTTTGATATGATGCCTAAATCCGATTTTGGATGTTTTGTGGAAAACGTCCAAAAATCCAGTAGAGAACATTACTATTTTCAAAGCAGGAAAGTGTTTATCTTTTTGTTTCACAAAAATAGTCATTTCTTAGATGTTTTTCTGCTCAGCATAAACATACATAAAGAAGCCATTGTGATGTATGAGGGGCCAACATTCATAATAGAGTGGCTATACAGACATCCCAGCAGAGCAGTGGGGCATTGAGTGAACTTCACATAACAGGTCCCAGATACACATCTCACCATAACCCTTTTATATTGCACTAGTATTTTAGCCTGTTACATTAACGGGTGCTAGAAGTCTGGCTGGCTCCCTTAGTCCCTTAGTCATCAGAGACGCAGCAGAGCAAATCAGGGCAGTAGAAGGCCCAGAAGCAGCGTGTGTAGAGTGCTGCAGACAGGTTTGGAGTCTGGACCGCGGGAAGGGAAGGGGGGCCAGTCAGATGTTGGGAAGGGATGGGAGACCGCGAAAAATTTACTGTTATTTTTCCGCGAGAGAGCAGGGAGTCCAGCGCTGGTGGCCAGTCCTGTAGTTAGGTGCTGGAAGTCTGGGGATTCGTGCATGCGCACTCCTGCCGCCACAGACATACACCTCACGGATTATGGAAAACGGAACACGCAGGTAGGAGTGCGCATGCACGGCTAGGGTTTTATTATATAGGATGGTAGGCCCTCCAAAGGTCACCCAAAATCTACTGTGTACAACTGTACACCACAATAATAGACCTTATACCTGCAGGTGTCATTATACAGTAGGTTTTGGGTGAGTTTTGGAGGATTCACATGCTCCATCACAAGTATAGTAGTTAGAATGGGATATGGACCTAGGCCTCAATCTCTATAGTCCACTGCACCGACCACTAGGCTACTCCAGGAACCTGCTTGCTGCCCTAACGCCCCTCCCCCCCTGGAAAGTAGCCTGGCGGGAGGGATGCCCACTCCCTCCTGCCAGAACACTCCCTCCTGACACCCCCCAACCAGCAGCACCCTTTGAACCTCCAGACCCCTCTCCCTGACAATCTCCAGACTCCCCAAACCTCTAGACCCCTACCCCACAGATCTAAGATCACCCTAACACCCCTCACACACCCTGTACCTTTAATGAAGAAAAGCCAGCTAGAAGGATGCTTACTCCCTCTGGCCAACAGGTCCACTGCTGCAAAATGGTGGGTCTTCCCCTTCCTGGTGCATCCTGCATGAAACGTCCAAAGTTGGACTTGGGCACATTATTGAAAATGCCCCCCCATGTCTTTAAATAACACCTAATTCAGTAAGCACCATTGAAAATGGCGCCTAGTGCATGTCATTCAAAGTTAGGCGCCATTTGTAGAATCCCACCTAGCAGTGCTCAAATCGAGTTAGGTGCCGTAGGCATCTACAGCTTAGTAGACCAGGGTTTTCTTACCTTAAGTTACTGGAACCTATCTCTACCCATGCCCAAATTCCACCCTTAACCACACCTACTTTTTGGATAGGCACCTCAGTGTAGACACCTTCATGGCACCTGACGATGTAGACGCCTACCCCAAAATTAATTTTTAATCATTTTTGACTGGTTTTTAATGGTGGTATTCAATTAACAGCAGCGATTGAACCAATTAAAAAAATTAAGTTAGACATTAAATCGGTAGGCGTCCCGATCTAGGCATTTAATGGTAGTCACCATTTATAGAATCAGGACCTTACTGTTTCCTATTTAGGAGGTACTAACTGCTCCCATGTTAACCCCGTTCTGACCAGTTAACCCGCAGTAATGTGAACACACTAGCTGGTTAGCACTTCTATGCCCACTCTCTGCCCATTCTCCAGCCATGGTCCTCCCAAAAATTAATAGAAAAAAAGCAGCACACAATTACCATGCACAAATAGGGAAATTACTGCAGGATGCTTTTATTCTCCCTCCAGTTAACATTTTTCAGTACGTTAACCAGGGCTTAGCACATCTTAATATAAAGACCACATAGATTTTCTCACACATGTATACTTTGGTGGAAAGGCGGGAGAGGGGAGATATGAGAATTGAGCGATGTCCTGGCGAAACCGTTGGCTGAGCTATTCAATCTCTCCCTAAGTAAGGGGAAAGTTCCCCTGGACTGGAAATTAGCTAATGTCGTTCCTCTGCATAAAAAGGGTTGCAGGGCAGAGGCTGCGAATTATAGACCGGTGAGTCTCACATCAATAGTGTGCAAACTCATGGAAACACTAATTAAAAGCAAATTGGACACGATCTTGAATGAAGGGAATCTTCGGGATCCCAGTCAGCATGGATTCACCAAGGGTAGGTCCTGCCAATCCAATCTCATCAGCTTCTTTGACTGGGTAACAAGAAAGTTGGACTTGGGAGAGTCTTTGGACATCGTGTACCTGGACTTCAGGAAAGCTTTTGACAGTGTCCCACACCACAGGCTGCTAAGCAAGATGGAATCGATGGGGTTAGGAGAGACACTAACTGCATGGGTCAATGATTGGCTGAGTGGCAGACTTGAGAGGGTGGTGGTTAATGGTACCCTCTCTAAAACATCGGAGGTGACCAGTGGAGTGCCGCAGGGCTCGGTCCTGGGTCCACTCCTTTTCAACATATTCATAGGGGATCTGACTCAAGGGCTTCAAGGTAAAATAACACTATTCGCCGATGACGCCAAACTATGTAATATAGTAAGTGAATGCAGTTTACAGAATTATATGGCGCAGGACCTGCTTACATTGGAAAGTTGGTCCTCAACCTGGCAGCTAGGCTTCAATGCTAAGAAATGTAAGGTCATGCACCTCGGAAGCGGAAATCCATGCAGGACGTACTTTTTGAACAGAGAAACTTTAACTAGGACTTCAGCAGAACGAGATTTAGGAGTAATCATCAGTGCAGACATGAAAACTGCCAATCAAGTGGAGAAGGCTTCATCTAAGGCAAGGCAGATATTGGGTTGTATCAATAGAAGTTTCGTCAGCCGAAAGCCTGAAGTCATAATGCCGTTGTACAGGGCCATGGTGAGACCTCATCTGGAGTACTGTGTGCAATTCTGGAGGCCACATTACAGTAAAGATGTGCGCAGAATTGAATCGGTTCAACGGAAGGCCACCAGGATGATCTCGGGGCTCAAGGGTCTCTCGTACGAAGAGAGACTGAACAAATTGCAGCTCTACACTCTTGAGGAACGTAGGAAGAGGGGAGACATGATCGAAACATTTAAGTACCTCACGGGACGTGTCGAAGTGGAAGATGATATTTTCTTTCTCAAGGGACCCTCGGCCACAAGAGGGCACCCGTTCAAACTCAGGGGCGGAAAATTTCATGGCGACACCAGAAAGTATTTCTTCACAGAGAGAGTGGTTGATCATTGGAACAAGCTTCCAGTGCAGGTGATCGAGGCAGACAGCGTGCCAGACTTTAAGAATAAATGGGATACCCATGTGGGATCCCTACGAGGGTCAAGATAAGGAAATTGGGTCATTAGGGCATAGACAGGGGGTGGGTAAGCAGAGTGGGCAGACTTGATGGGCTGTAGCCCTTTTCTGCCGTCATCTTCTATGTTTCTATGTTTCTATGATAGAGAAGTTTAAATACCTAGGTGATATAAATGCGCATGAGTTGAGTTTCTTTCATTTGAAAGGAAGCTCTGAAATGAGAGGGATTAGGATGAAGTTAAGAGGTGATAGGCTCCGAAGTAATCTGAGGAAATTCTTTTTTACAGGAAGGGTGGTTGATGCGTGGAACAGTCCGTTGGGTCTGAATTCAAGAAAGCCTGGGAAAGGCACGGGGGATCTCTCAGAGAGAGGACAAGATAATGGTTACTGCAGATGGGCAGACTGGATGGGCCATTTGGCCTTTATCTGCCATCATGTTACTATGTTTCTATGTACTACCAACTGGTTCTGGATAAATGCCACATGCGTACAGGAACTTAGTAAAGACCGAAAAAACCCAACCAAAACCAACAACTCAAGAGCTAGGCTGGTTTCCCTTTGCAAAAGAAATGTACAAAAATATCTATTTGGGTCAGTTTTTCACCACAGGGAAATATATTTATGGAGCAGGTGTAAAATACTACAAATCACCATGACTCCTCTTTTTATATTTATACCACTGTTGATGAATTTCACCAGTTTCTGGACAATACATGTAAACCTCCATTTACTTCTGCCGAGCATAAGCCGCCCACTTTGAAGAGCAGCTCGTAAGGACACATAGGACTGTTTTCACAGCTGCTAACTGCTGTGCCTCTACCATGGAAAAATAAATGCTTCAAGTTGCCAGTGCTGCCTGTCGGCTGCCTCTCATAAATGCTGAGCTATTTTTCAAGAAAACAAGATATACATACTATATATTTTGCAACTTAAACAATAAGCAGTGATTTGCACAAGAACTGGCAGAGTTCCCTTTGGCTCAAAAACATATTTTGGTCAGGATAAACTACAGTTTTATGAGGGAAATTGCTGACCTGGCAGAAACCTGACATAAACAAACTGAAATTAATACAAGGCTATGAAAGAATGTTGCATAAACACAACATCCAGTGGGCTCCACCTGAATGAATTATTTACACCCACTAGGTTGCCGCTGATTCTTTCTTAAGATGTCATTGTGTTTGGATATCTAACTCTCTCCTAACTTGGTTGGCATTTGAGTACTCAAATGTTGTCAATTAATCTACAAGTGGGGGGAGCAGAACAGTCTCAATTTAGGCCTCATATGGTCAATACTTTTTTTTATCAAGGGTGAATGAATGCAGTGGTTCCTGTGAACATTTTCCCAGTTATTCTGGCAACTCCATATCCACTGGGGATCCCTTGTCTGCTTGCTCATTGGATATTTCATCAGAACTCCACTCCTAATCCCAGAAACTAACTAAAATGGTTGACGGTCTACATCATAAGGCGTATGGGGACAGAGTTAAAGATCTCAATATATATACTTTGGAGGAAAGGCAGAAGAGAGGCGAAATGTTAAAGACATTTAAATACCTACATGGCATAAATGCTCATGAACATAAGAATTACCGCTGCTGGGTCAGACCAGTGGTCCATCGTGCCCAGCAGTCCACTCACGAGGCTGCCTCCAGGTCAAAGACCAGTGCTCTAAATGAGTCCAGCCTCACCTGCGTACGTTCCAGTTTAGCAGGAATTTGTCCAACTTTGTCTTGAATCCCTGGAGGGTGTTTTCCCCTATAACAGACTCCGGAAGAGCATTCCAGTTTTCTACCACTGTCTGGGTGAAGAAGAACTTTCTTACGTTTGTACGGAATCTATCCCCTTTTAACTTTAGAGAGTGCCCTCTCGTTCTCTTTACTTTGGAGAGGGTGAACAATCTATCTTTATCTACTAAGTGTATTTCCTTCATTATCTTGAATGTTTCGATCATGAGGTGAGTCTCTTTCAATTGAAAGGAAACTCCAGAGTGAGAGGGGATGGGATGAAGTTAAGACGTGAATCTATAGATGGTGCCATTTTTTTGAATAACTGCACCTAAGATGTAGGCGCTGCTCGCGTCATTTATATAATCTGGCCTTAATATTATTTGCAAAAAAAAAAGTGCTCCCATGTTAATTTTTTTTTTTTTAATGGCCACAAGCTAATGCTCCCATTAATGCACAGCCAGAAGTTCAACAAATATAGAAATAGAAGCGGGCTAAGTGTGTGGGAAAATCCTTGCATGGCTCATTAAATGGGTTCCTGAGTTTGCTGGGGATGGACAGAGACTGCTGGAAGAGACTACAGCTTTCTAATGGTATCCACTCTATATACTGGCTTCTTGAACTGGGGCAAAGAGATGGTAATGCTTTGGAACCCAACACACACTTGCATTGTTCGGCACAGAGTATTCCTCTCATGCTTTCTTTTTTTTATATATATTTATTTATCATATTTTCCATAAACATATCAAGTATCCACTTGTACAGAAAGATGAAGCTAATTAAAGAACAAAACATTTCCAATTATATATATAACCACAATCAATAAAAATAAAGCTTAACTCCAACTCAAGTCCTCAAATCATAGATCCAAGAAGTATAATCAGCGAGTATACTATAAGTAAATCATAGAAATATAAAGAAAGGAAAACAGGGAATTCAATCAACTGATAGAAGTGTCCAAATTAAACATTAAGCACTCATGTTGTCCCTGCTTTCAGGCATGCAGCCGACAAAAAGGTTGTCAGTTGAGTAGGATCAAAGAAAACGTATTTTTGCCTTTGATACAATATCACACATTTACATGGGTGACACAGATAAAAAGGATGCTCCACGAGCAATAACTCCCGGTTTTAAGATCAAAAATTCACAACAACGTTTTTGAGTATCTCATGCCAGGTCTATCGAAATCAGGGCTGGATTTAGATGAAAAGAGGTCCTAGGCTATTCCACTTATGAGGCCCTTTCACCTCCCATTTTTAAGTTTGTAAATTACATGAGAGATAATAAAATACATCATTACTCTGATATATATCAATATGTTAAATGAAACATGTTGTTATTAGTACTAACCTTTATAAAAAATGTGACACAGATCTTGAGGCCCTAGGCTGAAACCTAGTTAGCCTATAGGAAAATCCGGCCCTGATCAAAATGTTTAGTGGCTGTTGGTCCTCTTGTGATTTTTGTGGTTTTTGGTGTTATCCTTCTTCTTTTCGTATAGGTAAATAATAAACCTGGGTAAACGGTGGCAGCAATTCTTCTGAAATTTCCAATATTTCCATCATATAACGTTTTAACATATCTCTCGGAGGTATTGTTGCAACTCTTATGCTTTCTTGGTCAAATGCTGCAGACAGCCTCAGCATAAGAGCAGCAGGGTTAGAGCAGTGGTCTCAAACTCGTGGCCTGGGGGCCACATGCGGCCCGCCAGGTACTATTTTGAGGCCCTCGGTATGTTTATCATAATCACAAAAGTAAAATAAACAGTTTCATGATCATACGTCTCTTATTATTATTAAAACTTAGCCAAAAGGAAAGATTTATAAACTATAAAGAGTTTTAACTCATGCAAAATTGTCATTTCTTTAATAAGACATTACCTATTTTTTTTCTGAGGCCCTTCAAGTACCTACAAATCCAAAATGTGGCCCTGCAAAGGGTTTGAGTTTGAGACCACTGGGTTAGAGCAACACGATGAGCAGAATATAAATTTTTTAAAGACATACATAAATAAAATAAGCATGATAAGTACAAGGGTGGACGTCAACATTTGGTAACTCTGTCATGCTGGCCTTCTTCACTCACTTCTTGGCAAACCAAAGCTGTTACAGAATACTAGCACAAAGTTGCTGTGGCATGCCGAAAGTATAGCGTGCCAACTTACCTCATGTCAATAACTGTTGTAAATTGACATGCCTATGTGTACCATGCAATGTGTGCAAATGATACTATTCTGTACATTGCATGTATCACTTGGTGACACGTCCATGACCCACTCATGCCCCACCCCTTGTATGTCCCCTGGCAGTTGCATGCTAAGTGTGCTGATTACAGAATAATACCTAGCACTTAGGTGCATATCCTTCAATTATTGGTGCCAATGACGCATAA
This sequence comes from Geotrypetes seraphini, assembly GCF_902459505.1. Taxonomy (NCBI): domain Eukaryota; kingdom Metazoa; phylum Chordata; class Amphibia; order Gymnophiona; family Dermophiidae; genus Geotrypetes; species Geotrypetes seraphini. The sequence continues at coordinate 45,892,528 of NC_047101.1, forward strand.
CTGCTAGACTCCTGTAACATACAGTAAGTGCATTATTGCCCCTTATTCTATAAATGGTGCTCAAAATCGCATGCACAATTTAATCGGCTAGCGAACCACTTAACGCTATTGGGTATTAACTATCAATCGTTGGCATTAATTAGCACATCTTGCTATGTGCTATCCATTAAAGATGCGTGCACACATTTTATAGTACCACCACAAGTTGATACTACTAAATTTAAGCCAAAATGGAGGAAAAGGTCTCAGTGACACCTTTTGGGGATCATGTGATATTCACCCCAAAGAAAATCTGGTGATAGATCTCAATCATCGATCAAAAAACGTCCATCCTGTCCTACAAACTGTTATTTAAGTTTGTTTGATCTATAATTTTCTTTGTTCTTTTCTTATATTTCAAATTCATACTCTTATGTCATCAAAACAATATAAAGTAAAGCCAGCAATAATCTGGACTAAATTGTTCAGCTATGTATATAAAGTGAACACTTATCTGAAAAAATGAGAATGTTCGTCTGCACAGGATAAGTGCCCAATATAGAAACAGAGTCAATGGTTTCTCCGACTCTGCTGAACTCAATTAAAGTGTTCAGTGTAATTGTCATCGACGGGTCCCGTTTCGCCCTAATGACTGGGCTTTATCAAGAAATGAGTACACATATCTTGCTGATCTATTTAGAATCACGTATACGTGATTCTAAATAGATCAGCAAGATATGTGTTTATATGAATTTAGGGACTCTGCGCCTAATTTACGTATGAGGATTTACAACAGGTTTTAGTTGGTGTAAATCCTCGCGGCCAAAATTGGGTTCAGATCCCGGCACTACACGCATCCAACTTAGAGCACCATTAACAGAATTGCGCTAAGCACTCATTTTTTTTTGGGGGGGGGGATGTAGTGCTTGGTGCCGAAATTAAGGAACCAGCAAAATAGAGGAAGTCCACAGTACTGGAAGACAAGCAAACCAAGAAGAAAGAAGCACGAAGGGCCAGATTCTGTATAGGACGCCTAACGATGTCTAACTTTATAATCCACATGCAACTTATTTATAAAATTGGCATGGTAATTGACCACGACAGTTTTCAGCTGATCAAAAAATAATAAATTACCAATTAAGAGTTCTGTGTAGGACAGCTAGTAACGTCTAAGTCAAGGCGCCTTGTGACGCCTAACCATGTGTACCTGAAAAGCAGGTGTGGTTAGGACCGAAGAATAGGTGTAGTTTACTTAGGCATTAGAAATAGGTGCCAGTAAATATACCGGTGCCTACCTCAAGGACGCCTAGCAACACTTAAGTCCGCTTAGGCACCACTAGGCGTGATTCTATAAGTGGTGGCATGTATTTGATTGACAACTGCACAAAGTGACACCTAAAATGTAGAATGTGGCCCCAAGGACTCCGAGAATGGCTAAAACATCAAACGTTCAATGAGAGATCCAGCAAAGGCCAAGTTTCAGCATCACACCTGCTTTCAGCGTGACTAAAGAGTAGCTGTCACTTGTTCGTGTTGTGATTACCATATTCGAGGCATTTGACAGTATTTAAGAACATAAGTATTGCCATACTGGGACAGACTAAAGGTCCATCAAGCCCAGTGCACAGCTTGTATTGAACAGTTTGCTTACTAAAACCTCCTCAAGCTTTGTACTAAAAAACCAAGGACTCCTCTGAATGGCCAAGCACTATTGAACTCATTATATTGGCAGGTATGTGAAGCTCCCATTCAGTTAACCCTTACTTCTGTAATTTATTTAAAAATTTATATACCACATAACTATGCAGTTTCCATATCACATGCATAAAATCTTGTTTCCCTACGATTATCACATATAACACACACAATCAAGCTTTAAATCTTACATTGCTATCAAAAGGAATTCTAAAAAGCGATTATCAACTGAAATATACCTTAGCATAATAAGGCATTGGCAAATAACTGAATGTTCAGCATTTTCTTAAAATTCATCCTCCCCACAAAACCACAAGATAGCAGGCAAGGCATTCCATAGTTCTACGCCAGCCACGGATATCATTGTTGCTCCGATCCTAGCATGCATAGTCGACATTCTACCTTCCAAACTTAATTTCATCCCATTTACGTCTCTAAGCTCTCTTCTCGGTTTATAGATCTCAAAGAGTTCTTGTAAGAGCTTTGGGGAAGCAGGATATAATGTCTGATGTATAATTGCAATAATCTTAAACTGCACTCTTTGTTGCATAGTGTAGTTTCTTCAACACGGGAGTTATATGGATACTTCTTGGAACCCCTGTGATTAATCTTGCAGCGGAGTTGCTAAGTATTTGCAAAGCCCTCAACTTTCCTTTCACAGCTTAGGATCAATGGCTGAATCAAAGTACAGAAATCATATGCTGGTAATATTGGCTTCAATCTATAAAGCATTTGAAGTTGTATGTATCCCACCCTGATTTTTTTTTCCATGAAAGTTTATTAAGATTTTGAAAAATACAAGAGAATATAAAACTGAAACATCAATGAGGTTCACAGTACATTAGTGCATGAATCAATACAAAACATAGAGTTACAATATGATTATTTTTAATATTTGGTTTTCCATTGTCAAACAACTATCTAAGCACACTTCCAGGATAGTTATCTCATTTTTTGCTGGTAGTTTTTCCCCGCTAACAACCACATTTTCCATCTCAAAATTATCTTTGGCCTTTCACCACCATTACCTCCATTTTGTTAACATTCAATCTTAGTGTCATCAGCCAAACTCTGTAGTTTTTGAACAACTTTCTTTAATAACATGAAATAAAGAACAAACACTTAAATTGATGACTTCAAGGCAGTTCAACTTTCACAGAATCTTCTCACTCTACCAGCCCATCCTATTCAAGGGGAAACTGGAGTATGTCCACATACCTTGTGGAAATAACACTGTTCTGTAGACTCAGATATAGAACCTAAGCTGTGTTAGAGTGTTAGAAATAAAGGGTGAAAATCTGGTGGGAGAACAATGCTAAACTCAGGTTCTCATACAGTCATGCAGTCTACAAATATGGCAACTTTCTCTCTCAGACTGAAGAAGGGCGGGCTTAAGCTCTGTGGTTGCAGCCTAGCTCTCTGGGTGAAGCAACAGAGGTAGAATGGTAGCAGCTCCAAAGGAGGGGGTGCCATAAATCCTTGCTCCATCCCTCTAAAGCTGCCTGTCTCTTTTCAGCGCTGAGGTAAAGATAAGAACTGCTTTTGCAGCAGGCCAAAAACAGGTTCACAGTAGATAAATTAAAATTCTAGCATATTTATTTGCTGTCATTTTTGAGAAATATTGTGTAGAGTAAAACATGCACCAATGCATTAGAAGAGGATGCCTCAAACACACATTTCACAATAGCTCCTTTTCTCTGTTTCACCCCAACTTATTGTAATAACAGACTGGTACTTATCCAGGCCCTGATCCCAGAATACGTACTAGACGGTATGTTTACACAACTATTTACAGAGCTGCTATACTGCTTGCACCGATATTAGGTTGGTCAATAAGCATTCGTATAACAGCAGCACCTTTTTTTTTTTTTTTTATTGTCCCCATGACCCTCCATACCCCAGAGCTGAATTTGTTTTATTTATTAGCCCTTCCAACTAAAACAAACCTTATATATCAACCAACAGAACCATGAATCTTTATAAAATAGTAAATGATGACAGAGATAGAGCAGCATTGCCCAGAAAGGTGGTTATGGTTGAATTTACCATGCCATGCATATCCCTCCCACTCACCCCCCCCCCCCCCCTCCCACTGGCCAGTTCTTTCTCGAAGGGAGTCACAATAAAAAAAGATCAGGGAGCAATGCAGAAAACCTCGGCTTGGGGCTATTGAGTTTCCATTTTATTCTCTGCTTTCTTGTTTACAGAAGAGTGAAGCACAAACAGAGATACATAAGAGACACATTCCCTCTCTCAGGCATTTTGCTGAATTTAGAAAGTTTCTACTGTATTGCACTATGGAAAAGGTTTCTGTTTCATGCACTGAAAAGTTATTCATCAGGCATATTGATTTTCTCATACACTGCACTAGCTGGAAGTCTAGAAATGTACTGTGAAAGTTTATGGGGGTGGGGGGTTGTTATTCAATGTTATTTAACTTGGTAGAAGAAGCTCATACTTGATTACATAGAGCTTCTGGCTCCGGTGCTGCTGACCACCATGGCCCAGACTCTCTAAAGCAGTGGTTCCCAACCCTGTCCTGGAGGACCACCAGGCCAATCGGGTATTCAGGCTAGCCCTAATGAATATGCATGGAGGAGATTTGCATGCCAGGCAACTCAAATATATGCAAATCTCTCTCCTGCATATTCATTGAGGCTATCCCAAAAACCCGACTGGCCTGGTGGTCCTCCAGGACAGGGTTGGGAACCACTGCTCTAAAGGACGCCTGAAGTTAGGTGCCTAGATTGATGTGCCTAACTTAATTTTTTAATCAGCTTAATTGGCGCTGTTAATGAACAATAATGAGTTCATAATTGGCAAAAAGTCAAATTAATTGAATAGCAGCACCTAGTTCAATGTGTACGGTTAGGCAGACTGGATGGGACCATTCAGGTCTTTATCTGCTGTCGTTTACTATATTCCTACAAGAAAGAGGGTGTGGTTAGGAGGGCAAATCTTGGGTGTGTTTTGCTTCTAAGTGCCTAAATTAGACTTAGGCGCTGATATTTAGACCAAGAAAACCCTGACATAAATAGGGAGTGCCTAAGATTTTGATGCCGACTGGCATCTAAGTCCAGTTTAGATACCGCTAGGTGTGATTCTATAAATGGAGCCTAACTGAATATTGACCAGCTTTATGCGCTGCATTCCGTGGCGCCTTTTAGGTGCTGTTTATAGAATCAAGGCCTATCTGTTACGGAGTTGAAATATGAGCACAAAAGAGAACCAAATATAAGCGAGATGAGATGGACTGCACTAAGGGATACGTGTATCCATGGATGGATCGATCATCTAAATCGCAATGGAAACGCTGGAGTAACAAATAATTAAAAAGACACCTTTATTGATTCTTCCAGTGAGTTCTCAGGCAAAGATATTGGTACAAATACTGGACTGAAACTTACCATCCAGGAACCACAGTCAGGAGGGGCTTAATCAAGTAATTTTTTACCTCTTTTGCCAATATCAATGATGCAGACCGTGTTGGTGTCAGCATAAGAACATCAGAATAGCCTTATTGGGTCAGACCAAAGGTCCATCAAGCCCAGTAACCCATTCTCATGGTGGCAAATCCAGGTCCCTAGTACCTGGCCAAAACCCAAAGAGTTAGCAACATTCCATACAGAATCTCAACGAATAGCAAGATTCCAGAATCCCAAAGAGCAACAAGATTCTAGAATCCCAAAGAATAGCAACATTCCATGATACTGATCTGGGGCAAGTAATGGCTTCCCCCATGTCTTTCTCAATAACAGACTATGGACTTTTCCTTTCTTAAAACCAGCTACACTATCTGCTCTTACAACAACCTCTGGCAAAGCGTTCCGGAGCTTAACTATTCTATGAGTGAAAAAAAATATCCTCATTGGTTTTAAAAGTATTTCCCTATAACTTCATTGAGTGTCCCCAGAATTGCAGTCATCAATAGTAGTATTTAATTTATGAAAAAAGCAACTTATGCTAATACAAATTTTAGTATCAATGTTAGAATTATCATTTGTTCCAACATACTGATATGATTCCTTTGACACTCATTGTCTATCTGCAAATATTACATTTACAACTTAGCTTTCTCTAATGAGATAGTGAGGAAGCATCAAGTACAGCTTTTACAGATAAGCATTACAAGTATTTACCATCCACATAGACTCCACTGGGTGCTATAAATCCAGTTATAGAGACTTTTCATCAGTTAGTTTCCTGGATGGAGAAACAATACAGGTTTCAACCTCACAATTTAATGAAGAATCAAAGGATAGCTTTATATCAGCTGCAAAATGATAATTCTGTGGTTATTTTGAGAGTGGACATGGGAGGGGGGATGGTAGTTCAAGATAGGGATAATTATGCGGTAGAGGGTTTAAGACAATTATCAGACACTTCATTTTATAGGAGACGCTCTTCTAATCCCCCTATGAGTACTAATTGCAAGTGCAAATGTTACTGTCTGAGGCAGCTACTCAAGGAATTTAAATATTTGTTTAGAATCCCACCGGTTAGACCCTTGATATATTTTATTCCTAAAATCCATATGAATTTGAGAAATCTGCCAGGTAGGCCAATAGTTTTAGATAAAAAGGAGTGTGTGGCGCAGTGGTTGGATCTACAGCCTCAGCACCCTGGGGTTGTGGGTTCAAACCCTGTGCTGCTCCTTGTGACCCTGGGCAAGTCACTCAGTCCTCTGTAGCCCCAGGTACGTTAGATAGATTGTGAGCCCGCCGGAACAGATAGGGAAAATCCTTGAGTACCTGATTGTAAAAACAGCTTAGATAACCTTGATAGGCGGTATATATATATAAAAAAAAAATCCTAATATTTGAGCCTCGTTCTCAATATTTAGACTTTTTTCTCCATCATTTGGTTTTGAATGCAAGCGATTCACATCTACCCTTTCAACTCCACTCAGTGTTTTATAGACCTCTATCTTATCACCCCTGAGCCGTCTCTTCTCCAAGATGAAGAGCCCGAGCCGCTTTAGCCTCTCCTCATAGAGAAGTCATCCCATCCTTTTGTCATTTTTGTCACCCTTCTCTGTACCTTTTCTAATTCCACTGTATCTTTTTTGAGATATGGCGACCAGAATTGCACATAGTATTCGAGGTGCAGCTCCACCATTGAGCGATACAAGGGCATTATAACATTTTCATCTTTTTTTTTTTTCCCCCAATCCTTTCTTGATAATTCCTAACATTTTGTTTGCTTTCCTATCCACTGCTGCATATTGTACTGAGGGTTTCAACATATTCTCAACGATGACACCCTTTTCCTGGGCAGTGACTTCTAACATAGAACCCAGCATCAGTTCAGGTTCCTCTTTCACACGTGCATCACTTTGCACTTGCTCACATTGAACGTCATCTGCCATTTTGGTGCCCAGTTTCTCAGTCTTACAAGGTCCTCTTGCAATTTTTCAGAATCCTCTTGCGATTTAACAACTTTGTGTCATCAGCAAATTTAATTTTCTCACTAGTTATTCCATCTTATTTTATTTTTCATAATGCTTCATTTGATTAAGAAGGGGATCACGAACAGATCGTAGAAGGTTATCATGCCGCTGTACTGGGCCATGGTACGCCCTCACCTGGAATACCAGCACTGGTCGCCATACACGAAAAGGACACAGTACTACTCGAAAGGGTCCAGAGAAAAGCAACTAAAATGGTTAAGGAGTTGGAGGAGTTTCTATACAGTGAGAGATTAGGGAAGCTTGGCCTATTCTCCCTTGTAAAGAGGAGACTGAGAGGAGACATGATCGAAATATTCAAGATAATGAAGGGAATAGACTGAGTAGATAAAGACAGGTTGTTCACCCTCTCCAAGGTGGAGAGAACGAGAGGACACTCTCTGAAGTTAAAAGGGGATAGATTCCGTACGAACGTAAGGAAGTTCTTCACCCAGAGAGTGGTAGAAAACTGGAATGCTCTTCCGGAGGCTGTTATAGGGGAAAACACCCTCCAGGGATTCAAGACAAGGTTGGACAAGTTCCTGCTGAACCAGAACAAACGCAGGTAGGGCTGGTCTCGGTTAGGGCACAGGTCTTTGACCTGGGAGTCGCCACGTGAACGGACTGCTGGGCGCGATGGACAACTGGTCTGACCCATCAGCGGCAATTCTTATGTTCTTGTACATTACTAGAGTACTCATTAGAAGGGAGTTTTTATATTAAAGATAGCAGTCTCCAGACTTTTTTTCTGCCTTTTCCTAATTTACTGTGCCAAATTAATATTCCACCTACTAATTAAGCTCACTAGTAGACAACTCTTTGCAAGACGGTGTGGCATGAGAGAAAGTTGGAAATACTGAAGGGCATTTTGGCCTTAGTCCTAACCTAACTATAATCATTATACACCCCCATCTGGGGTAACCCTCAGCCCTAAAAGCTGAAAGTTCACCTACATAACTGTGATTATTAGGGATCTGCATTCATTTGAAATAACCTAGAAAAAGCCAATGACATTTCCAATGTCAATGGCAAATGAAAACGAGCAGAACCCTCCCCCCAAAACCCCCTACATGTTTTTCCATGTGCCATCAATAATGTGCAATCTTCTGAAATGCACAAGGCCACCTTTTAAATTTGCTTGGTTATTTCATTGTGCAGTGGACTAGGGAAATCTTGTCAATTCACAACATACTGAGGGCTGGACAGGATCTTTCCTCTTCCTCCAACCGAGATTCAGAAATATCCTGGGGACAAATTGCAGAGTGTCAGCAGACAGGCTTCAACTTCTCACGGCCCTGGAGAAAGCTGTCAGCAAAATTTCATCAATCTTCATCTACGGGGAGCTCTGGCAGCAAGTCATATCACCTAACTGTCTAAATTAAAACTATCCGCCTATAGATTACATATATATGTAGCTGTTCTATAGTCTAGGTCTTTAGTCTTTAGTCTTTATTTGCATTTTAATACGGTGCCATTCGATACCATGCAGGTCAAGGCAGTTTACAATGCTCAATATAATAGTCACTATATAAAATGAAGTTATTTCCTTACTTTTCTTTTTCTGTCACCTCTTCCATCATTTTCATAAGAATAGCCTTACTGGGTCAGATCAATGGTCCATCAAGCCCAGTAGCCAATCCAGATCACTAGTACCTGGCCAAAACCCCAGGAGTAGCAACATTCCATTCAGAATCCTATAGATTAGCAAGATTCTGGAATCCCAAAGAGTAACAAAAGATTCTGGAACCCCCAAGGAGCAGCAACATTCCATGCTATCGATCCAGGGCAAGCAGTGGCTTCCCCCATGTCTTTCTCAATAACAGACAATGGACTTTTCCTCCAGGAACTTGTCCAAACCTTTCTTAAAACCAGCTACGCTATCCACTCTTACCACATCCTCTGGCAACACGTTCCAGAGCTTAACTATTCTCTGAGTGAAAACCAATTTCCTCCTGTTGGTTTTAAAAGTAGATTTGAAGACTGCATTTTGACTCTTATGTATATGGCAGATTGCATGGTATGAAATTACACCTCCCTTTGTGTTTGGCACCTAAAATGATAACCTTTTCTTTTGGGTTCCTTGAAAAAGATCCACGAAACATGGCCCACGTCGGGACCCGTTGAGACCCCAAAAGCTTAGGCCCTCTTTTACAAAGGTATGCTAAGAGTTTTAGCCCATGTTTAGTGCGCACGGGTTAAATCAAAGCGTGCGCTAACCGCTAATGCGTCCATAGGATAACATGCATGCGTTAGCGTTTAACGCATGATTAGCATGTGCTAATATTTATCACTCGCTAAAACGCTTAGCGCACCTTAATAAAAGAGGGGTTAAGTGAAAATCATTGCCTTTTCTGCTTCAATTGAAAATTCACAAGTTTTATTACAAAAATTAGCATGCAGATTGAGTAACAAAAAAACGTTAAAATGATTCCATACACAATGACTGGGTGGGTTTGGCTCTAGGAGTTTCGGCTCCTGGTCAGATTACACAATTATGAGTGTATGTGAATTTCACTTTAATTTGTACTTTAACTAGGACTTCAGCAAACTTTAACTAGGACTTCAGCAGAACGAGATTTAGTGCAGACATGAAAATTGCCAATCAAGTGGAGAAGGCTTCATCTAAGGCAAGGCAGATATTGGGTTGTATCAATAGAAGTTTCGTCAGCCGAAAGCCTGAAGTCATAATGCTGTTGTACAGGGCCATGATGAGACCTCATCTGGAGTACTGTGTGCAATTCTGGAGGCCACATTACAGTAAAGATGTGCACAGAATTGAATCGGTTCAGCGGACGTCCACCAGGATGATCTCGGGGTTCAAGGGTCTCTCGTACGAAGAGAGACTAAACAAATTGCAGCTCTACACTCTTGAAGAACGTAGGGAGAGGGGAGACATGATCGAAACATTTAAGTACCTCATGGGACGTGTCGAAGTGGAAGATGATATTTTCTTTCTCAAGGGATCCTCGGCCACAAGAGGGCACCCGCTCAAACTCAGGGGCGGAAAATTTCATGGCGACACCAGAAAGTATTTCTTCACAGAGAGAGTGGTTGATCATTGGAACAAGCTTCCAGTGCAGGTGATCGAGGCAGACAGCGTGCCAGACTTTAAGAATAAATGGGATACCCATGTGGGATCCCTACGAGGGTCAAGATAAGAAAATTGGGTCATTAGGGCATAGACAGGGGGTGGGTAAGCAGAGTAGGCAGACTTGATGGGCTGTAGCCCTTTTCTGCCGTCATCTTCTATGTTTCTATTATAGCCCGGGGTAGGGAACTCCGGTCCTCAAGAGCCGTATTCCAGTCGGGTTTTCAGGATTTCCCCAATGAATATGCATGAGATCTATTTGCATGCACTGCTTTCAATGCATATTCATTGGGGAAATCCTGAAAACCTGACTGGAATACGGCTCTCGAGGACCAGAGTTCCCTACCCCTGTAAAGCCTGTGAGTACTTGTTTAGAGATCTTCAATACCTTGAAATTCAGTCCTTTTGATCTCTATATTCCTTGCGATGTTATCTATTTGACAACTAACCCCCTCTTTTACTAAGGTGCGCTAAGCATTTTAGCGCATGTTAAATATTAGCATTGCGCTAAACGCTAACGCATGCATGTTTTCCTGTGGACGCGTTAGCGGTTAGCGCACGGCTTGATGTAGCACGCACTAAACGCACGCTAAAATGCTTAGCGCACCTTTGCAAAAGAGGGCCTACGTAGGAGACCAGTCTTGTACATCCTCGTGTTTCTAGAGTTGGTTTTTTGTTTTGTTTTTAAGGGATTGAGGCCTCCGGTACCTAGAATCGGGGTTCTGGTACTTGTACTTGCTAAAGTGCGGATGGCTGTTTTCAAGGCAGTTGCTTTCTGAGCTCTATGACCAACCCTCCTTGCACCCCAGAAATGATCAAAACTCAATAAACTGCAATAAACAGCTTTACCGACATATTTATTAATTGTACTGTACTCTGCAGCATCTAATGTTAATTTTTTTGTTTTTAAATTCTTTATTTATTTTTATAGCTTACATCAAGTGTAACAAAAAGTAACATCATTTTAACTTAAAGATATCACTTGAAATTCTATAATTAATCATACTCAATATATTTTATCCCATTCTCTCCCAACTCTTCAATATATCATAACACATATATCATATAATAAAGACTTTCCTTTCATTCAAAGCACCTAGTGAAAATTCAAAAAATTACCCCCTCCCAATTATTTCATTTGTACTAACCAATAAACAATTACGTTGGTCAATAACAGGTATTAGCATAAAGTATTCAAATTAGTTTCAAACATAAAGGAGCATTGGCCTTGTAATATTGGCAGTTCAGGTTAAATTCGTTTGATGTCTAAACAAAAGCCCTTTTTATATACATGTATTGGTTTTATGTCATTTATCTTGGAATGATGGGAATTTTGTGTCTGTCTAATGTTTGTATTTTATGTGAGCAATCAAAGGGCGACCAGGATAATATGCATATAACCAATACGTTAACCGCATAGTCTTATGCGTATATAAATTGTTAAATAAATAAATAAATAAATATGGTGTACATACAGGTCAATTCTGGAGGCCACATTACCGGAAAGATGTGCTTCGAGCTGAATCGGTCCAGCGGATGGCCACTAGGATGGTCGCCGGACTCAAGGGTCTCTCATACGAAGAAAGACTGGGCAAACTGCAGCCCTGGAGGAGCGCAGAGAAAGGGGTGACATGATTGAGACATTTAAGTACGTCACAGGTCATGTCGAGGTGGAAAACGATATATTCTTTCCCAAGGGACCCTCAGTCACAAGGGGGCATCCGCTCAAACTTAGAGGGGGAAAATTTAGTGGTGACACCAGGAAGTATTTCTTCACGGAAAGGGTGGTAGATCACTGGAATAAACTTCCGGTGCAGGTGATCAAGGCCACCAGCGTGCTCGATTTTAAGAATAAATGGGACATCCAGTGGGATCCCTACGAGGGTCAAGTTAAGGAACTAGGTCACTAGCACTCAGACTCATTGGGGTGGGTCAATAGAGTGGGCAGACTTGATGGGCTGTGGCCCTTTTCTGCTGTCATCTCTCTATGTTTCTATGTTTCTATAGTAGCTATGTAAGACGTTGGGCGCTATAGTTTTCTAGGCAATTCCATCAGCACTGGTTTGGATAAATCTTTAACTTGAGGTAAGAAACTTCTCAACCATGTGAGCTCTGTGTTCACTCCTCCCTCCGTATTCGCAGGGGTTAGGGGCAGAGCTGGCCCGCGAATAAGGGAAATTTGCAAATAACTTTTGGGCCACGCCCACCTCCTTCCTGCATCCCAAACCTTACCTTATGGTCTAGCGGTGACGCGGGGTAGGAGCCATCTTCCTACACTCCTGCCCTGTGCAGAGCCATCTTCAAAATGGCTGCCATGAGTTCCCGTTGATGACAAGTGGGAGGATGTGCAATCACCACATATTAACGCCAAAAATTAGCACACGGTAAGTGCAAAGCCCGTGTGATACATGCTTGCCCTGCATTTACCACACAGGGCAGATAGTTAATGCACAGGTACCTCATTATTCCCCCCTTTTACGAAGCCATGTTAGGCTTTTTTATGGTAAGCAATGAGCGTCGGAGCCAATTCCGCCACGGCCAGTGAAAAAAAACAACAATGCAGCTTCGTAAAAAAGGGGGTATATGCCTGGGTCAATAGTGTTGGACAGTGGTGTACCTAGTATATTTAACACCTGAGGCCACTCATTTTTAACACTCCACCCCCTCCTTTAAATTAAAAAATTATTTTTAGTAATCCACCAGGAAAAGACAATCATCTTAAACACTGCAATGAGCACTAGTGCATCAATATATTGATTGTAAAACTAAACAAGCCAGATTAGTTCAGATTGATCCAGCACAGTCAGTGCTAAAAATCATGTCGTTTTCATTCATGCAGAACACAGATACACCCTTGTCCAGGAATAAGTATTCACAAGCTAAAATTAGAAATACATAGTCAAAAGTTAAACTGAACCTGCCAGGAAGCCAGACTCTGCATATAGTGCAACACCACAGAAACAGAAATAGTGATGCATGCCGCCTAATACTGTACAAAATATAAAGATAGCGGAAATAAATTTGAAAACAAAGAGACAAATAATCACCACTTCACAAATTAACAAATATAAATAAAACAAAAGATGGTAAATAAGAAATTGCCATTTTATTGGACTAGTACATTTTTCAATTAGCTTTCAGATGCCAAAACCACCTTCTTCAGGTCAGTACATACTATCCTGTCCTGACGAAGGGGTTTTGGTCTCCAAATGTTAGTCAAAAAGATCGCCCTATTTCCATTTTCTATTTATAAATGTTTATCAACACAGCTACAATACTATGTTATCATAAAGCAACAACAAAAAATGAAACTTTTTTTTTTTCAACCTTTATTGTCTCTGGTTTCTGTTTTCCTCATTTTCTCTTCACTCTCTTCCTTCCATTCAGCATCAGACTTCTTTCACTACCCCTTCCATTCACTGTCTGCCCTCTCCCCCTTCCATATGGCATCTGTCTTCTTTCTTTGTCCGTTCCATAAACTGTCTACCCTCTCCCCCTTCCATGCAGCCTGTGCCTGTGTCCGCTCTCTCATTATATAAAGAGTTGTGTCAAAAAGATATAAAATGCCTTCAACTCATACAAAACACAGCTATCAAAATTATTTCGGGCTCCAAAAAATTTGATCATGTTACCCCTTTGTTACAAAAAGCTCATTGGCTGCCTATTTTACACCGGATCACCAAAAAAATTGCTCTTTTAACCTTTAAAACTATACAGACTAATACCCCTGCATTCATAGATAGATTACTGATGCCTTATGACCCTCCCAGAACTTTAAGATCATCCTCTCAACATTCCCTTAATGTCCCATCCTTAAAAATAATTGGTACTCGTCGTACTCTCATTTTCTCAGTCACAGCCCCATTAATTTGGAACTCTCTCCCTCTATACCTCAGAGTTGAACAAAACTTGCAGAAATTTAAAAGTAGCCTAAAATGCTTTCTCTTTAAAGATGCCTATAATTGATTTCTGGGAACGGACAATGAACACTCCATTGAAGATCACTGATGTAAAACCAACTTGTTTATTTCAGAAAAGGGCACAAGCAGAAACTGTGGACCCGACACAGCACTGTGTTTCGGCGTCTGAGGAACGCCTGCATCAGGGGTCACTGTGGCGTATATGTTCACAGATGACAGGTCTGGGATAAGAACATAAGAAATGCCTCCGCTGGGTCAAACCTGAGGTCCATCGCGCCCAGCAGTCTGCTTACGCAGCGGCCCAACAAGTCCAGGACCTGTGCAGTAATCCTCTATCTATACCCCTCTATCCCCTTTTCCAGCAGGAAATTGTCCAATCCTTTCTTAAACCCCAGTACCGTACGCTGCCCTATAACGTCCTCTGGAAGCGCATTCCAGGTGTCCACCACACGTTGGGTAAAGAAGAACTTCCTAGCATTTGTTTTGAATCTGTCCCCTTTCAACTTTTCCAAATGCCCTCTTGTTTTTTTATTTTCTGAAAGTTTGAAGAATCTGTCCCTCTCTACTCTCTCTATGCCCTTCATGATCTTGTAAGTCTCTATCATATCCCCTCTAAGTCTTCTCTTCTCCAGGGAAAAGAGACCCAGTTTCTCCAATCTCTCAGCATATGAAAGGCTTTCCATCCCCTTAATCAGTCGTGTCGCTCTCCTCTGAACTCTCTCGAGTAACACCATATCCTTCTTAAGGTATGGTGACCAATATGGACGCAGTACTCAAGATGCGGACGCACCATTGCCCGGTACAGCGGCAGGATAACTTCTTTCGTTCTTGTTGTAATACCCTTCTTGATTATACCTAGCATTCTATTCGCTCTCTTAGCGGCCGCTGCGCACTGTGCCGTCGGCTTCATTGTCATGTCCACCATTATCCCCAAGTCCCTTTCTTGGGTACTCTCATTCAATAACATCCCTCCCATCGTATAGCTGTACCTCGGGTTTCTGATTCCCACATGCAATACTTTACACTTCTCAACATTGAACTTCATCTGCCATCTCTCTGCCCATTCCCCTAATTTGTCCAAGTCCCTTTGCAATTTTTCACAGTCCTCCTTTGTCCGAGCTCCACTAAATAGTTTGGTGTCTTCCGCAAATTTTATTATCTCACTCTTCGTTCCTGTTTCTAGATCATTTATGAATATATTAAATAGCAGCGGCCCGAGCACCGAGCCCTGCGGAACACCACTCGTGACCTTCCTCCAGTCTGAGTAGTGGCCCTTCACCCCTACCCTCTGTTTCCTACCCGCTAACCAGTTTCTGATCCATCTATGCACGTCTCCGTTCACCCCATGGTTCTTCAGTTTCCAGAGTAGACGTTCATGAGGCACCTTGTCAAAGGCTTTCTGGAAATCTAGGTATATGATGTCTATGGGGTCTCCTCTGTCCATCTGTTTGTTAATTCCCTCGAAGAAGTGCAATAAGTTGGTCAGGCACGATCTCCCCCTGCAGAAACCATGTTGGCTGGTTATCAGAAGTTCATGTTTTTCAAAATGTTCATCGATTTTTTTCTTTTATCAGTGCTTCCGCCATTTTCCCCGGAACAGAGGTCAGACTCACCGGTCTGTAGTTTCCTGGGTCACCTCTTGATCCCTTTTTGGCTATGTTCCAATCCTCCGGGATCACACCTGTTTTCAGAGATAGGTTGCAAATTTGCTGTAGTAGTTCCACTATTTCCACCTTTAGTTCCTTCAGCACCCTTGGATGGATTCCATCCGGACCCGGGGATTTGTCAGTTTTTAGTTTTTCTATCTGTCTGCGCACATCATCAAGGCTCACTTCTATGGATGTTAACTTTTGTGCTTGATTGCCATTGAAGATTTGTTCAGGTTCCGGTATATTGGTTGTGTCTTCGCTTGTAAATACAGACGAAAAGAACATGTTAAGTCTTTCTGCGACCTCTTTCTCTTCCTTCACCACTCCCTTCCTGTCTCCGTCGTCCAGCGGTCCCACCTCCTCTCTAGCCGGCTGTTTCCCTTTAAAATATCTAAAGAACGGTTTGAAATTTCGTGCTTCCCTGGCTAGTCTCTCTTCATACTCTCTTTTGACTTTTCGAACCACACGGTGACATTCTTTTTGATACTTCCTATGCTCTTTCCAGTTTCCCTCAGTTTTGTCCCTTTTCCATTTTCTGGATGAATTTTTCTTATTGCCTGTCGCTTCTTTCACTATTTTAGTTATCCACGCCGAGTCTTTTATTCGACTCTTGTTGCACCCTTTTCTGAATCTGGGGATATATAGATTTTGCGCCTCGCTCACCGTGTCCTTGAAAAAGGACCAGCCATGTTCTACCGTCTGCCATTTTTGGGAAATGTTCCTAAGTTTCTTCTTTACCATTCCTTGGGAAAACAACTGCTTTTACACCTAAGCAGCAGCGGGTACATCAGCAACCACCAAGAGCCCACAGACCCGATCCTGCCAGGAGCGTGAACTCCTCCCCCTGCAGTCCATTGGAGAGATCAATCTGCCTGCTTTTAAATATCAGCAGCAGTGGAGATCAACTGCTTTTACATCTAAGCAGCAATGAGACCAGCCACAACCACCGAGAGCACTCAGACCCGATCCTACCAAGAGTGTGAACTCTTCCCCCCCTGCAATCCGCTAAGAAGATCGACTGTCAGCTCCGGGTGGCTTTCCCGCAGAGGAGAGAATCCTGCATTCACCGTGGACCTCATCTGGGGCAGCCTCCTTGGAGCGGCTGGGGCACGGGCAGTGTGTCTGGGAGGGAATGCATGGATGGGAGAACATCGCAGGGGAGGAGACATAGGCATCCTGGGACTGTCGGCCAGAAGAAGCCCTTTCTGGATACGTCAATCGCTCCTCCTAAACTTACTTGCTCCACTTCATCACTGACGCTGACCCATTCTGCTTCTATTCCTTTCTCTCCTCTCTTCTACCTTCCAAAGTATTTAGATCAATGCTGTCTTTTTAAAATGTTTATTTTATTTTTATTTTTCCTCTAACTCTACTTTTCACTTCACTATTACCCTCCAGGTACTTTAGTTAGATTGTGAGCCTTCGGGACAGTAAGGGAATTTTCCAAGTACCTTTCTTATTTCTAATCTTAATGTATATTTTCTGTAAACCGCTTAGAACCTAACGGATGTAGCGGTATATAAGAAATAAATTACATTACATTACATTCCCCTCATTGCTTCGTAGTTTCCCTTCCTGAAGCTAAAAGTTGTCGCTATGGTTCTCTTTCCTTTCAGTATTCCTACTTCCACCTTGAACTTGATCAAATTATGATCGCTGTTTCCCAACGGTCCCACTACTTCCACTTCCTTTGCAGGTCCCCTTAGCCCATTTAGGATTAGATCCAGAGTGGCATTTCCTCTTGTCAGTTCTCTAACAAGCTGTTCCATGAAGCAATCTTGTACAGCCTCCAGAAATTCTGTCTCCCTAGCGCATCTTGAGCTTCCAAGACTCCAGTCTATCCCAGGGTAGTTGAAGTCTCCCATAATAACCGTGTTGCCACCTTTGCATTCTCGCTTCATCTCGGCTTCCATTTCTTCATCGATATCTCCGGTTTGTCCGGGTGGACGATAGTATAGGCCTATCTTTATTTCAGGCCCTTTCCTTCCTGGTATTTTAACCCATAGCGATTCTAGCTTGTTGGCTCAGTCCAACTAACATGCCAGAGTAACCAAAATCACTGAAAAGCTATGGAAGCATTTTCAAAAAGCATCTGTGAACATATACGCCACAGTGACCCCTGATGCAGGCATTCCCCAGACGCCGAAACACAGTGCTGTGTCGGGTCCACAGCTTCTGCTTGTGTCCTTTTCTGAAATAAACAAGTTGGTTTTACATCAGTGATCTTCAGTGGAGTGTTCATTGTACGTTTTCACTTCTTTTTGTACTGTTTTATACCTGTGGGTTCTCTGTCCTGTTGGACTGTTTGGTGTATAATTGATTTCTTACATATGTATTTACTTCCGCATTACTTAATTTCCCTTCCCTATTGTATTTTCCTTTTATGTATTCTTTTGTAATAAATTGTAGTTCTTCCCTTTTCTCACAATGTTTTCATGTCATATGTATGTTTGTTTTGTTGGTCTTTGTTTAATTATTTAATGTTCGTCCCCTATCTATTTTAAATTACTATGTACAAAGCTTTGTACCTCTGGAGAAGTGTTTAATCAAAATTCAAATAAACTATGAAACTATGATTCATTCCAGCTTCACCCCTCTCTCCATTTTTATCTCTCCTTTCTCTGTCTCCTCCTTTCTCCCATACTCTGACATGTCTCTCCTCTCCTCTCCTTTCCTTCCTCACCCCACTCTACCCCATTGTCTGGCATTTCTCCTGCCTTCCCTGCCATATCTCCCCCCACCCCCACCCCCTAAAATTAATTGGCATCTCTGATCTCCTTGCAGTTTGGCATCTCTCTATCCTCACCCTTATCTTCCTTTTTTTACTTCCCTACCTCTACCCCATGATCTGGTATCCCTATCTCCTTCAATCTCTCTCTCCCTCTGGCATCTCTCTCCTCTCCTCTGTTTCCCTTTCCTCCTTTGTGGTCTGGCATCTCTCTCCTCACCCTTTCCTTTTCTTCCCAGCCCCCACTGTCTCCTCCCCTTCCATCTCTCACCCCTCCCCCTGTAGTTTGGCCTCTCTGTTTCCCTTCCCTCCCTCCCCCATGGCTTAGCATTTCTCCTCTTCCTTCCCTACTCTAGTGGTTCTTTTTTCTTCCTTCCTCCTTTCCAATTTGGTGGCTTTCTCCTTTACCCCTTCAACCGTGTGCAACATTTCTCATAACTCACTCTCTCTCAGCCGCTTGTAAGCTCTGGGCCGCCGGCAGCATTAATGAGTTGAACATGCTACCTCCAGCAGCTTCAGAAGCTTTCCCTCCACTTCAACTTCATGTCTCCACTGAGGCAGGACATTGCAGCAGAGGGAAAGCTTCTGAGCTGTCGAAGGCATCGTGTTCAGCTCATTAATGCTGCCAGTGGCCCAAAGCTTGAGTACCTGAATAAATCATTCTGAGCTCCCTTGGGAGAATGATATAGAAAATTAAATAAATAAAAAATGTACTGCCTTATAGAATAGCATGTAACCAGGTGCGCAAACAAATTCTAATGGATGCCAATTAATGTCAGCAATTGGTTGTTAGTATCCAATTATTGATGTTTAACAGCTCATGAGCCAATTAATTTGTGCATGCATCTCAAGCGCACGCCAAAATATGGCCACACAAATCTAGGTACCTTATTTAGAATTTGGTAGAAATAGGAAAATTCCTTAAAACATGGACATAGATAGATATACAGGCAGTCCCCGGGTTAAGAACGAGTTACATTTTTAAAGCTGTTCTTAAGTCAGATATGTATGTAACTCAGATTTTAAGATTCTTGCTGCTTACCTCTGCTCCCAGCTGACAAAAGGGCCAATTGTCCCTACCAGTATTCCCTCTAAGGTACAGTATGCACAATCACACTCTTTTCTTAATGTGGCCAAGCAACATTCCTGTGTGGCGGCAGCGAAAAGGGCGAACAGAATGCTAGGAATGATAAAGAAGGAGATCACGAACAGATCGTAGGTTATCATTCCGCTGTACCGGGCCATGGTGCGCCTTCACCTGGAGTACTGCGTCCAGCACTAGTTGCCGTACATGAAGAAGAACATGGTACTACTCGGAAGGGTCCAGAGAAGAGCGACTAAAATGGTTAAGGGGCTAGAGGAGTTGCCGTACAGTGAAAGATTAGAGAAACTGGGCTTTTTTTCCCCTCGAACAGAGGAGATTGAGAGGGGACAGGATTGAAACATTCAAAGTACTGAAAAGAATAGACTTAGTAGATAAGGACAGGTTGTTCACCCTCTCCAAGGTAGGGAGAATGAGAGGGCACTCTCTAAAATTGAAAGGGTTAGATTCCGTACAAATGTAAGGAAGTTCTTCTTCACCCAGAGAGTGGTAGAAAATTATAACGCTCTTCCGGAGTCTGTCATAGGGGAAAACACCTTACAGGGATTGAAGACAAAGTTAGACAAGTTCCTGCTGAACAAGGACGTACGCTGATAGGGCTAGTCTCAGGGCACTGGTCTTTGACCCGAGGGCCGCCGCTTGAGCGGACTGCTGGGCATGATGGACCACTGGTCTGACCCAGCAGCCGCAATTCTTATGTTCTTAATGTGTTCCAGGAGACATGTAGGAATCTATGCCACTGGAAATCAAACGAAACCACATTCTTTAAGTACGAGTTGTACTTAAGTCAGGCGTTTGTAACTCAGGGACAGCCTGTATACGAGAAATTCAGAGTGCTAGGTCACCATGGTGCCTAGAAATTGCACTCTGGTACCCAGGATTTCATACCTCCAAATAATTTTTTTTTTTACTTTTCTTCTTTTGCAGAGCTGCCTCTCTATAAACTTGAGCCACACTGTGTAGAAAGCTTGTAAAATTTCACAGTTACAAATCCCATAAAAGAAAAGCAGCAAACAGAGGAATCAGGGGGCAGCAGCGACAAAATGGCCGAGGCCGTTGCCTAGGGGGAATAGAAAAGGGAGGTAGGGAGGGGGGAAATCGAGGTAGGGAGAAATAGGGTCAGGGATGTAAGCATGGGGGATGGGGTGATCAGAGGAATGCGACCCGAACTGTAGCGGAGGCAGTAGTTCGGCCCTCACTATGGGAGCGTCTTGGCGTTCTCACCGGTTCTGCATGCTGGCTTCGGCGTTGGGCATGTGTGGCTCGGCTCCTTCATGGATTCCCTGTGTAGAGTGTCCAATGGTAGGTGGGAGTCGCTGCAGGGAGAGCACAGGCCAGTGGTGCATGGGCAGCGAGAGACGTTTGGTCCCTTCCTCGGGATGGCACCTCGCGCTCACATGGGAGCATGGTTGCGGTTGGCAGGCATCGGAGCACTGGGCAACGGCCGAGTGGATCGTGAGTGTGCCGCGTGGCCGATGGAAAGCTGCTTCTCCTGTTTCCTGGTTGGCACGGCCTGGCTGCGTGCTCGCCTGCTGGGCGGGGGAGCAGGAGCGTTCCATTGCTTCCTGAGCCGTAGCGGCAAAAGCGGAGTCGAGCAGCAACGTGGGGTTTTCGCTTCCCGAATCCAGTGTCAGCCTGAACAGCCCGATCAGGAGCAAAGGGACACCCCTGTTGCCGGATTGCCCACGGTTGCCTTTTGCGAGTAGCCAGACGCTGCAGCGGTTGAGTCGTGTGAGCCGCATGGGGCGGATTAAAGGAGGGGCCGTGTTGATGGTTTGGCACTCACAGCGCTCTCCTGGCCGTGCCGCGCCAGCTGCCTCTTCCTTGTCGACAGCCGCTAGCAAGCGAAAGGTAGGAGAGCTCCAGGTTCATTCCTACTTGCGTCCTTGCAGAGTCTGGGGGGAGGGATTCCGACGCATTGAGGCCGCATTGTCCGTCTGTAGGGGCAATACGGGGCGTTGGTATGAGTGATGAGAGGGTAGATTGGGCCCACGTGGGCGAGGAAGGGCGATTTCCCCTTTGAAAAAGGCCCCCAGCAGCACAGAGAGGAACGCAGGGGAGAGAGACAACATGATGGCGGCCACATGGTGCAGCCATTGCTGATGGTCTGTTCCCATCTCCCTGGCACATGTATTTCAGCACCTACCCAGGTCCTCCGCAGGGGAAGCAGGTAAGGACAGAGGAAGACGGCCAGATGCACGAGGCTCCCGGACTACAATCGGGTGATTCGGCCTCTGTCAGCTGCCCGTCAGGATCAGATTAAAGGGAGGCCCCTTTTTTGCGGGTCTGCAGTGTGGCCTGCCTTGCCGATCAGAGGTGTTATATGGAACCGTATGGGAGCCACGTGGCCGGAGCAGGGCTGAATAGCAGGGCACAGTGCTGATGGGACATGTAGGAGCACTGCGGGGGTGCTGAAGGCTGCGGTATCGGCTGTTCCCTTGAAGATAGAAGGTTGAGCAGGTCGGGAGGGCTGTTCCTCTTTTGAACGATAGGATATGGTAAGTGCAATGGTAGGTGCAAGTACATTTACCTAAACTAAAACCTGAATTTTTAAGACTGGATTCACGAATCATGCGATGAATGGTTTCTATGCGAGGGTCCTTGGCTTGATTTGGGCATATCCTTGAATGGCACAGAAAGGTAGGCCAGTCAGGCGTGCAGAAAGCTTGTGAAATTTCACAGTTACAAATCCCATAAAAGAAAAGCCGCAAACAGAGGAATCAGAGCAGCAGATAGTAAAAACTGTTTTATCTGTTTGCTTCTTGAGAATTCACAAATCATCACCTCTCTGTGATTCTAGCCATAAAAGAGAAGGAAACTATCAATTTAAAAACTATTTCAAAGGCAATTTTAACAAGTGGGAAAGCCCCCACTTTTTTTTCTGGATTATGATTAGAGATGTGTTTGATGGTATCACCTTGCCCAAGGAAGCACAAGTATGTCTTAATTATTAACGTATGAACTGTCATGTGACCAGGATGGGGGGGGGGGGGGAGTGAAGACGGTATTAATGTAAAGAAAAAGCGAGAGTAGCTAATTCTGCTTCTCTCAAATTGTTAGCAGGATTGGGAGGATTTTAGGCAGTTTTGTCACTGACAATCTGCTATAAGATCATTTTAGAAAAGCAGGTCATTTATCTGGGTTGGGTTACAGAAAAGGGAATTCTTCCTAAATGTTGACACCCTCTTTAAAGTAATTTGATTTCAGAGATTTGTAATATGTAAAAGGGGAATCCCTGAGAATGCAGACCTGATTAGATCGCCATGACTCAACAGATGCCTCGGGGCTCCTTTTACAAAGCCGTGCTAACGGTTTTAACGCGCGTCCTGGATTAGTGCGCTAGCCGAAAATCTACCGCCTGCTCAAAAGGTAGCGGCTAGCCTGCGCGGCTTTGTAAAAGGAGCCCTCCGTGTCATCCACATTACGTTCACCTCCATGTGCTCAGATACCAAAGGCCTTTGAAATGTCTAAAGTGAAAGCCATCTATTTAGATTTTCTCTCGTCAGGAACCCAAACATCAAACGCCATCTTTTTGGGAAAATTAAACAGAGAACGACCACCTCTTAACACCACATACTAGGGTTAAAAGCTTTAGAAAGAATTTTGCTTGGACTCTTGGAATAGATTTGTGCATTGTGAATAATCCGTGCATGTTTCTGTCTTTTGAACCCCCTTTGCAAAAGTTCAGTCATGTTAACTCTCTCCTTGTGGGTCAGCAGTTGTTCTGTCAGGCTGAAATATGGGCCAAATTTTATAGGAGATACAGAATGACCTATGTTGTGCCTGTTGCTTTTCAACTCACCACTAGAATAATTTTATCTCTATGTCTGTATCCATTGCATTTATACAACAGGGGACCCTATTTCTAAAAGGTGATACCTATCACAAAATTCATTTCAAAATACGGGGCCCCTCTAGTCACCTTTCCGACATCTCCAAAGTGCTTTTTCATTGTACTGAAAAATGCTTTAGAATTTCTACTACTTTTTCATTTGTATGAGGTTATATTTCTAGTTACTGGGCCAATTTGATACCACAGTGGAGGATTTGCTCCATGCTGTTAGGGTTGCTTTTTTCATGTATTGTATAAATTAATGATAGCATTTGAAACAGGATGTATTACTCCAGTTCTAGAGTTATAATAATAATAAACTTTCTTCTTGCATACCACCAAACCATTTACTTCTAGGCGGTTCACATTCAAGAGAGACTGAACGGTTCAGTGACGATACATTCTTAGAGAATACAGAGTATAATTGACGTTTAATTTACACATTTTTCAAAAAGATACGTTTTCATAGATTTTCGAAAGGTGCAATAAGACTGAGTTTGGGAAATTATTGTACTTAACCAATTGTTCAATTTGCCTGACCAAAATGCAAACGTTTTATCAAGAAATCTTTTCTAACGGCAATGTTTTAGGGCTCTTTTTAATAAGCTGCGTTAGGACATTAAACGCGCTGAAATGCCCCGCACGCTAGACCTTAACACCAGCATTGAGCTGGCGTTAGTTCTAGCCGTGTAGCGTGCAGTAATATCCTGCGTGCGCTAAAAACGCTAGCGCACCTTAGTAAAAGGAGCTCCTAATGTAGGATATGTAAAGAAATTGATTCTTCGAGCAGACTTTTTTTTTTATCCCATGTAGTTCAAAACATGAAGATAGGTAAGCTGGAGCCAAGCCAAACAACATTTTGAAGCAAGTACAGTGGAACCTCGGTTTGCGAGTAACCCAGTTTGCGAGTGATTTGCAAGACGAGCAAAACACTTAGCAAACTTTTGTCTCACAAACTGAGCATGTTCCGATACACGAGCACATCCCCCCTCTCTAACCGGCATCGCATCCCCTGAACTGGCATCGCAACCCCCCCCCCCCTGCGAGAACCGCATCGCACCCCCGTGCTGAAAGCGACATCCGCCTGCCCTCCCTCCCAAACATGCTCCTTACCCCATCTGCTGCTTGTGCGAGTGAAAGAAAGCACCCGCCTGGGCTGGGTCTTGAGCATCTGCGCATGCTCAAGGCCTTCTGGCTCTAATTCTCTCTGAGAGAACTTGAGCCAGAAGGCCTTGAACATGCGCAGATGCTCAAGGCCCAGCCCAGGCAAGAGGCGGGAGCTTTCTTTCACTCGCACAAGCAGCAGAGGGGTAAGGAGCTTGTTTGGGAGGGAGGGAGGGCGAATGCCGCTTCCAGCACGGGGATGCGATGCAGTTCTCGCGGGGGGGAGGGGAGGTTGCAATGCCGGTTGGGGGGGGCAATGCTGGTTAGAGCGGGGGGGAGGGAGTGATGGAGCAGCACTGGTAGCCTCAAGGGGGGAGGAAGTAGAATGAATCAGAGCCAGATGGACAAAGGGGAACCCATAGACATCATTTACCTCGACTTCCAAAAAGCCTTTGACAAGGTACCCCATGAGCGACTACTTAGGAAGCTGCGTAACCACGGGGTGGAAGGGGACATATACAGATGGATTAAACACTGGTTGGCAGGCAGAAAACAAAGGGTTGGGGTGAAGGGCCAATACTCGGACTGGCGGAGGGTCACGAGCAGTGTTCCGCAGGGGTCGGTGCTCGGACCACTGCTGTTCAATGTATTTATAAACGACCTGGAAATGGGAACGAAGTGTGAAGTTATAAAATTTGCGGATGACACCAAACTCTGCAGCAGGGTTAGGACCGCGGAGGAATGCGAAGACCTACAAAGGGACCTAAACAAACTGGAAGAGTGGGCAAATAAATGGCAAATGCGATTTAATATAGAGAAATGCAAGGTCATGCATATAGGGAAAAAGAACCCGATGTTCAGCTACAAAATGGGGGGATCGGTGCTAGGGGAAAGCAACCTTGAAAAGGACTTGGGTGTGCTAGTGGATACAACAATGAAATCAACAGCACAATGTGCAGCAGCCTCAAAGAAAGCAAATAGAATGTTGGGTATTATTAAGAAGGGTATCACAACCAGGACAAAGGAAGTCATCATGCCGCTGTATCGGCGATGGTGTGCCCGCACCTGGAGTACTGTGTCCAGTATTGGTCGCCGTACCTCAAGAAGGACATGGCGATGCTTGAGAAGGTCCAGAGAAAAGCGACGAAAATGATAAAAGGTATGGAAAACCTTCCATACGGCAGACAGGTTAGAAAGGCTGGGGCTCTTCTCCCTGGAAAAGCAGAGACTCAGAGGAGACATGATAGTGACTTTCAAGATCATGAAAGGCATCGAGAAGGTAGACAGGGACAGATTCTTCAGACTATGGAGACCACAACTATAAAGGGGCACTCGGAGAAGCTGAAAGGGGACAGGTTTAGAACCAATGCTAGGAAGTTCTTTTTCACTCAGAGGTTGGTGAACACCTGGAACGCGCTGCCGGAGGTTGTGATAGGACAGAGTACACTAAGGGGTTTTAAAGAAGGATTGGATAAATTCCTGAAAGATAGGGGGATTGAGGGATACAGATAAAGGTAGAGATGGGATATAGAGAGAGTATAGATAGAGACCAAAGGGGATTTAAGGGTTCAGACAAAGATCACCGTACAGGTCATGGGCCTGATGGGCCGCCGCGGGTGCGGACTGCTGGGCGCGATGGACCTCCGGTCTGACCCAGCAGAGGCAACTTCTTATGTTCTTATATACGAGTAACTTGGTTTACGAGCATGCTTCTGGAACAAATTATGCTCGTAAACCAAGTTTCCACTGTACAAGCAAATTTAAATAGCACCTTAGCTTCGAAAGGCAACCAGTTTAGCCCAAGGTCGGTTTTGGCGACAGGTGGAAGGCTCCTGAGGAAGGGACTTTTTCCCGAAACTAGGCTTAGTAGAGCCTGAAGAAATCTTCTACAGTTAGGACTTACCTGAGCGTCTCCTCAAGAAAAGATCTAACATTGAAAAAAAAACTTTTAAAATGAGCCAAGGGGGCACATTTTGAGCTAAATACTTCTTTTTCAAACTGATTTTTGATTCTGTTATGAGAAATTAGGTTGGAGCTTATTGGATATATATTAATTTAAGTTAGAAGTCGTTTGATTATGGCGGTATAGAAAAATAAAGTTTTTATTATTATTATTATTATTAAAGTTCACTTGAGAGCACTTTTGTGTTAATTTCACTACACACACGTGTATAGCTACGATAGTTTGGGCGTGGCTTGGAATATAGCCTGCCAATTGATTCAAGCCTAGACTTCAGCCTTGTGCAGTCGTCTTTATAGCTTAACAATCACACTGAGGAATTAAGTAGTTTATAATAATAATAATTTTATTTCTTATATACCGCTATACCATGAAGTTCAAAGCGGTTTACAATAAAGATACATTTTGTCAGTACATGGGATACAGGTGGAAAGAGAATATAAGTTGGTCTCAAATCTTGAATTGGGATGGTAGAGAAGAGGGACGTAGAGAGGATGAGGTGGGTTGGGAATTTAGAATTTGTTTAAACAATCGAGTTTTCAGGGATTTTCTAAAGTCAGCGTATGTAGTGGTCTTAAGTATGGGTTTTCCAAGCCACGTGTTCAGCCTGGCTGCCTGGAATGATAACATTCTTTCTAGAAACTTTTTGTATTGGTTAGATTTCAGGGAGGGGTAATTGAATAGGTTTGTTCTGCGAGTGTTCTTGTTGGAACCGTTGAGAGAGAACTGGGAGACTAGATAAGCTGGAAGAATCCCAAAGGGTGTCAGGTCAAAGGCGCGCCCAGACAATTGAGCGCAGCGTGCGCCGCTGCGCCACTCTAAATTACTGTTTTTAGCGCTCCGACGTAGGGGCGTGGGGGGGGAACCCCCCCACTTTACTTAATAGACATCGTGACGCATTATGGGGGTGTTATGGGGGGTTGTAACCCCCCACATTTTACTGAAAACTTCACTTTTTCCCTGTTTTTAGGGAAAAAGTTCAATTTACAGTAAAATGTGGAGGGTTACAACCCCCCAAACCCCCCATAACGCCTGCGCGATGTCTATTAAGTAAACTGGGGGGGTTCCCCAGCAAAACCCCCCATCGGAGCCCCTAAAAACTGTAATTTAGAGCGGCGCGGCAGCGCGCACTGCGCTCAATTGTCGGCGCGCTCTTTTGTCTCTCGCGCCGTTGTCTATGATCCATCCCAAAGAGAGCTAAATATTTTAGTGTTATATATTTCTTTTTATATATCTCCTATTTGCTCCAGCCTTCTTCAGGTACGAAGATAGTGGATTATTTTTAGGTTGGCAGAGCCTGTGATTCGAAAGAGGCTGCTCCTCTTTTATTGACTTGGTGACAAAGTTCTTTCAAACAACAACACACCATCACCCCCATTGTGCTTTGGAGTGTAGGAAAAGCCACAAAGCATCTCTTGAGTTTCCCTGTATTACAGCTGAGTTCACCTCCGAGTAGCTTTACTGTGAAACCAGTAAGGTAAACTGTTAAATTGCAGAATAATTAGGTTAGAAAAGAATGGAGTACCCAAGTAATAATAAGACCAATGAAGCCCATTACTATATCTCATTTGAAACTGCAAGAGCGTTAATTTATCTGCCTAGAAATGTGTACAGCTAAAGAGGATGGAGTGTTCTACATTAAGAAGGATGAATTTGATATTCATAATTGGTTCATCAGCATCCTATATTAAGCTTGCCACATTATATCGGTTTTCTTTTATCTTTTTGGAACTCCTTGATATGAAATAGTAATAAGGGAGCAGGAAAAAGCCATTGTACAGATGTGTTGCCCTGCAACAATACCACATCTGTATCAAAATCTCATTATTTCATGGCTGCAATTGTACGAGGGATCTTCAAAACGTTTCAACACTTTTATTTCTTTAAACACTATTTATTAAATATCTCAAAAGCAAATTACACCCTGTTTTGTGATATATTTTTCCCATGACATTCTACAACACACCCTCTTACCATTTCTCCCACCCCCAAGCATTTCCCGCAAAAATCTGAAAGTGCATAAAGTTTTTGAAGAACCCCCATATTTATTTTTACTAAGGAGTCCTTTTATAGCTGTATTACCTTGAAGATCAGATTGAAGATCAGATTGTATCACCTTGAAGAACAGATTCCAACTGCTACAGGTCGGACCTGACAACGAGGTACAGAGAGATGATCAACAGGAGATTCCAGTTCCAGAGACAACAGGACGACCCACCCCTAAGAAGCGCAGAGTGGTTGTCATTGGAGATTCGCTACTGAGGGGCACCGAGGGACCAATCTGCAGACCAGACTTGCAATCAAGAGAGGTTTGCTGTTTGCCAGGGGCCAGGATCCGGGATGTAACCGCTTGCCTGGATAGACTCTTCAAACCTCAGGATCACTTTCCCATGATCCTCATACACGTCGGAACAAACGACACAGCCAGGAGCACCCAGGATAGCATACCGGCAGACTTCAGAGCCCTGGGTGAGAAGCTGAGGAGGATGGATGCACAGGTGGTCTTCTCCTCGATCCTCCCTGTAAGGAACAAGGGCAGAGCCAGGGAGGATCGCATCCAGAGGACTAACGACTGGCTGCGAGTTTGGTGCAGGGAGATGAACTTCGGGTTCCTGCAACATGGAGAGACACTGCTAGGACTACAGGGACCAGATGGGCTACACCTGACTAGAAGAGGGAAGAAAGTCCTTGGACACGGACTGGCATGCCTACTTCACAAGGCTTTAAACTAGGTATGTTGGGGGAGGGTACAAGCACAAACAACCTATCTGACGAGCTATGCCATCAATACTTTTCTGAGACTGGGGTAAACAAACACCACAATTCTGGGTCTGGGACTGAGACGAGTAAACACATTTCTAAGTATGGGGCGAGTACACACATTTCTAAGTCTAAGGTAGGTTTACATTGTAATTCTGGGTCTAGGGAGGATACACACATTGCAAGCTATACTGAAAGAATTAAGGTAGCTCAAACAGGTATTCCACCACAGGGTACGAACACTTTCAAACAAAGGGTAGGTACACATTGCTATACTGGGTCTAGGGAATGTACACAAACTCCAAGTAGTACTGAAAAGGTCCATGCAGCTCAAGCAGGAACAGCCCCAGGGAGGCATAGCAAACATACTACATGGAGGGCTATGTACGTCAACGCCCATAGTCTGGGCAACAAGATCCTGGAACTTGAGACTGAAATGAGAAACGCTGACCTGGATGTGGTGGCGATAACTGAGACCTGGCTCACTGACTCCCACGGGTGGGACATGGTGATACCAGGATACAACCTTCTTCGCCAAGACAGGGAGGGCAGAATGGGAGGAGGTGTAGCAATATACACTAAGGATGATATTAAAGTCACCAGAATCACAGATATCAGGTACACAGGGGAATCCCTTTGGGTAAATTTGGCCAGGGGGAATGACAAATGCCTGTATCTTGGCATAGTATACAGACCCCCAAGGCAACAGGATGACATAGATATAGAATTAATAGGTGACATAGAGAATATCACCTTACGTGGGGATACAGTGTTATTAGGAGACTTCAATATGCCTGATGTGGATTGGAACACACTTTCCTCTGCATCAAGCAGCAGCAGGAGACTATTGAACTCTATGAAGGGAGCTAAACTGAGGCAACTGGTATTGGAGCCAACAAGGGAACAGGCAATACTGGACCTATTGCTTACCAATGGCGAAAGTGTCACTGAGGTCTCAGTGGGAGATAAGTTGGCCTCCAGCGACCACAACATGATATGGTTCAAACTCAGGAAGGGTTTCGCCAAAACTAACACATCGACCAGGGTCCTTAGCTTCAAGAACGCCAACTTTGAGGGTATGAGGGATTTCATCCATCAAGCACTACAAAACCGAGCAGGAACAGATAACGTAGAGGAATTGTGGTCGACTCTGAAAACTACCATTCAGGAGGCGACCAATCGCTATATAAAATCAGTGAGTAAGCGGCGCAGGAACAATAAGCCACAATGGTTCTCAGCGGAGATCTCGGACCTCATAAAAGAGAAGAAAAAAGTGTTCATCTCCTACAAACATACAGGATCTCAGGACTCTAGAGAAGTCTATTTGACTAGGGCAAGAGCTGTCAAAACAGCAGTTAGAGAGGCCAAATTCCGAATGGAGGAAACTTTAGCAAAGAACATCAAGAAGGGCGATAAATCCTTCTTCAGGTATATTAGCGACAGAAACCGCAGCACAAGCGGGATAGTACGCCTTAGGAAACCAGACGGGAACTTTGTAGAAGCAGACTCGGAAAAAGCTGAATTGTTAAATGAATACTTCTGTTCGGTCTTCACCCGCGAGGCGCCGGGTTCCGGCCCTCAGCTACAGAAAAAGGATGGCTCAGTGGACCCGTTTAGTAATTTCAAGTTTACAACAAGCAGTGTCTACTGTGAGCTGACTAAACTCAAGGTTAACAAAGCAATGGGGCCAGACAACCTACACCCCAGGGTGCTCAGGGAGTTAGGGGACGTCCTGGCGGAACCACTATCCGCTCTCTTCAATCTCTCCCTTAGTACAGGTAGAGTCCCGTTGGACTGGAAAACGGCTAACGTCATCCCACTCCACAAAAAAGGTTGCAGAACAGAGGCTGAAAACTACAGACCAGTGAGTCTCACATCTATAGTGAGCAAACTAATGGAAACCCTAATCAAACACCAATTAGATAAGATCCTGGATGAGGAGAATCTACGGGATCCCCGTCAACATGGATTTACCAAGGGGAAATCATGCCAATCCAACTTGATCAGCTTCTTTGACTGGGTGACGGGGAAGCTTGATATTGGAGAGTCCTTGGACATTGTATACTTGGATTTCAGCAAAGCATTTGATAGTGTCCCACACCGCAGGTTGTTGTGCAAAATGAGTTCTATGGGATTAGGTAACACTTTGACAAAATGGGTTGGGGACTGGCTTGGTGGTAGGCTTCAGAGGGTGGTGGTGAACGGCACCCCCTCCGTAATGACGGCAGTGATCAGCGGGGTGCCACAGGGCTCGGTCTTAGGCCCGATCCTTTTCAATATCTTTATAAGGGACCTGGCTGAGGGGCTTCGTGGTAAAATAACGTTATTCGCCGATGACGCCAAACTGTAATATAACAAGCAAGAGCACAACGGACAATATGAAACATGACCTACTCCTATTGGAGCAATGGTCAAAGATCTGGCAACTGAGTTTTAATGCCAAGAAATGCAAAGTCATGCACCTTGGCAGTCAAAATCCATGCGAGACTTACACCCTAAATGGCGAGATCCTAGCAAGGACGGTTGCAGAACGGGACCTAGGGGTGATCATCAGTGAAGACATGAAGACTGCCAATCAAGTGGAACGGGCTTCATCTAAGGCTAGGCAGATCTTAGGATGTATACGTAGGAGTCATTATGCCGTTGTATAGATCTATGGTGAGGCCCCATCTGGAATATTGCGTGCAATTCTGGAGGCCTCATTATCGCAAGGATGTACTGAGGCTTGAGTCGGTCCAGCGAATGGCCACCCGGATGGTCTCCGGACTCAAGGATCTCCCGTGCGAGGAACGGCTGAACAAATTACGGCTATACTCACTCGAGGAACGCAGAGAGAGGGGAGACATGATCGAGACGTTCAAATACCTCACGGGCCGTATCGAGGTAGAAGAAGATATCTTCTTCTTCAGGGGTCCGACGGCAACAAGAGGACATCCATGGAAAATCAGGGGGGGGGAAATTGCATGGCGACACCAGGAAATACTTTTTCACCGAAAGAGTGGTAGATCGCTGGAATAGACTTCCACTTCAGGTGATCGAGGCAAGCAGCATGCCTAATTTTAAGAAGAAATGGGATCGTCACGTGGGATCTCTGCACAGAGTTAAATAGGGGAGGGTTATTAGGGTGGGCAGACTAGATGGGCCGCGGCCCTTATCTGCCGTCTTTTTCTATGTTTCTATTACCGCATATACTCAAACATAAGTCGATCTGAATATAAGCCGAGACCCCCCCTTTTTCCCCCCAAAAAGGAGGAAAAATGGTTGACTCGAATATAAATCGAGCAGCTTAATATTCAAGTGCCCTGCCCTGTCAGGCTCTGCACCTAGCCTGCTCCCTGCCAAGCTCTGCACCCAGCCTCCTTCCTTCCTTCCCTCCCCTGTCAGACTCTACACCCTGTACCCTTCCTTCCCTCTCTCCTTTCCTCCCCTGACAGGCTCTGCACCCAGCACCCTTCCTTCCTACCTTCCCTCCCTCCCCTGTCAGACTCTACACCCAGCACCCTTCCTTCCCTCCCTCCCCTGTCAGGCTTTGCACCCAGCACCCTTCCTTCATTCCCCCATCAAACTCTGTACCCTCCCTCCCTGCCCTAGCCTCATACCTCATCTGTCGATCCCCGGTGGAGGTGCAGCGGGCAGGAGCAAACTTTCTGAGTTCCTGCCCCGCTGCTAACCAACTGCTGCGAGTTTCTTTGGCAGCTGAGCAACACAAGCAGGAACACGATTTGCTGCTTCTGCATGGTGCTGAGCAGCATCCTTACTGGCTCCCTGTTTTGCAATTGATTTTTCCCACAATGTTCTATGACACGCCCTCTTACCATATCTCCCGCCTCAACCATTTCCCAAAAAATATAAATTTGGTATCAAAAATGATACATCACTATGCTCCTGTTTAAGTCATTGCCCCCCAAAACCCCCACTTTCATATATAATTCTTCATAAATACTTATTATTATTTTTTCTTTTTTTCGTACTTTTTTCAGAGAGACCATAAAAGTTATTTAAAATATCATGCATTTCATATGCTGTTTATAAATGAACGAGCAACAAGATTCACCAAAGAAATTCCACAGAAAAGCAAGAGAAACCAACACAAAAACGAAAGCTGTAACTGTGGAACCGATGATCTTGATACTTTTCACATTAAGGGGTGCAGATCAATAAAAGAACCAAATGAAGCACAGTGTGGACTGTCACACCCACGCTCTCTGCAAACACCCTGAGCCGTCGGGTAGCGACATGAAGCTTGTTACTGGCGTGGTCCCTTTAGAATTAGGGTCACCTTTCAAGTTGGTAGTCGCGGGCAAATGCCCAACTAAGCTTATTCTCCAAGGGTTTTGAGAAAAATCACACTTTGTCAGAATGGCCTTGGTGAAAACATAAGCTTTTATTCGGCCACCGGCCGTGGAATTACTGTGCCGCTTCAGGTTTTCCTGGTAGCATGAACATCATACAAAAACAACAGAAAAAGTTCATTTCACTCTTAGTCACCCAGTAATCAGCTCTGGACTGGGTTGGTAAACCACATACAGTCATTAATATTCCAGGAGGCTTGGAGGTGAAACAGTTAGCACAAATAACTCTCCATTGTAGCTTTACAGGAGAGACATTCTTGTTCATGATTGAGAAATATTCTGTGCTGTCTTCCAGTGCTCTTACACTCTCCAGCTGGGCTGGACTTTCTCCCTAGTCCCGAGCAGGCTTTTCCCTGAGAGGGTTAATTTCTTTATCCCTATGAGGCAGGCAGGCTAATTGAATTAGTTAGTTGCTATGGCACTATCCTTACAGCTGGGCACTTTCATGGAGTGTGGAAGTCAGGAAATTCTGGGCTTTAAACTAGCCAGCATTACAGCCTGGCATTTGGTTCAGCTGTGCACATAACCTGCAGAGGAGATTACTGTATCCTTTCCAAACTTCAGCAAAACAGCATGTGAAATTGCAGTACAGGATTATTTCCCGAGTAACTCCCACAGTCATTAGCTCAAAGAGCAAACAGCAAAATACAGCCTAGACAAGACCTCTGTTCACAGACCTTTTCCAGGATATTCAGCTCTCCATCTCCTCTGGCCAGCTTTCCTGTATAGCCCCACTTTCCTCCAACACCATGAGTTCTGGGGGAAGGAATTCGGTGGCCAAATTACCAGCCTGTTCCTCAATCATTTCCCAGTCAGTGCTGAGGAACTGCTCAGCCCCGTCCTGCCTCTGCTCTACTGCCAAGCCTCGTTCTGCTCCTCCTCCTTCCTCCCTCTGCTCTCTAACAGCCTGGCTTTAAGCTGAGGGGAAGAACCACTCCCCCTTAGCTTTGGATGGGGGAAGGGAATTCCTTCCTCAGCCCATGCCGTTTCTCTGAGGGGAAACTGCTTGTGAGCTTTCTGCCTTACAGGCAATGGAAAATAACAAGGCAGCTTCTTCCTGCCTGGCTTTGGGACTGCTTCAGGTAAGTCTAAGCCTTCCAGTTCTATTTCCATTTCATTGTCACTCACCAGGTAGTCAGCTAATTTATTGTCCTGGGCACTGACCTGGTCAGCCCTTCTGCACTGGGGTTTGCATACTTTCCTTCCTTTACCTGTGGCAAACCTTGGAAAAGACGTCCGTTTGTCACAGGACCCGACCCGGTCCGTGTTTCGATCACAGGAGACCTTCTTCTAGGGTCCTATCCGATGAAACCACAGAATTTGGTATGCTGTGAAGCAATCAGAAATACTGTGTATGTAAGAGCGTGATACATCCTATGCACCACAACATCTTTACTGTGTATCATTGGATGGTTTTATTGATCTGCACCCACTTGTATCCCATGTACTGACTAAACGTATCTTTATTGTAAACCGCTTCGAACTTCACGGTATAGCGGTATATAAGAAATAAATTATTATTATTATTAATGCGAAGAGTCTTTTAATAAACTAGTGTATCAAGATCATTGGCTCCACAGTTTTTGTCTTTTGTGTTGGTTTATAAATTCATGCAGTTCAAAAAGTATTATCAGCTTCAAGCACTATTCTTATCCTAGTATTAGGGTATTAGTAACTACCAATAGGGAAAATATGCTTTATAAACCCTATGAATAACACCCTTCATCAATTTTTAGGATCCTGAGCAACACCACTCAGGTGAAGATTTAACACATAAAGCTTGGAATAATAAGACTATTTGAACTCTGAGGATCCTAAAAATTGATGAAGGGTGTTATTCATAGGGTTTATAAAGCATATTTTCCCTATTAGTAGTTCAAAAAGTATTAGTCACTCATACAATTGCAACCTTAACTTGTGTATATCTGCATATGTTTATGTTTATGTTTATTTTATTAATTTGATGAATCGACTATCCATAATTTACTAAGCGATTTACAATAAGATATATAAGCATTTTAAAAAACATACAAATAATATTAAGTAAAAGGTAAAAAACAGACTCATAAACAGACGAAAACAAGAACACATAATGATAAAAGGGGAAAAGTTACATAATAAATGTTTTGAAAAGAAGAAGGGGAACATTCAAGGAAAAAACATAAGGAGGGATGACTTAACTACAGTAATTAAAAGTATTTGTGTTAAAGACTAAAAGCATCTTTAAAAAGGAAAGTTTTTAATTTATTTTTAAAGAGACTGAGTTCCTTTTCATCTCTTATGTATTGTGGCAAAGAGTTCCAAGTCTGGGGGGCCACAATTGAGAACATGTCATGACATCTGGTACCCACCACTTTTAAAGAAGGGACTGCCAGTAATCCTTGTGCTAAAGATCGAAGAGTGCGTGATAAATTATATGGGATAAGCATCCGATTTATAAATGATGGTTCATTTGTGGGTAGAGTTTTAAATACCAGCAACAAAATTTTATACGTGATGCGATGAGTAATGGGGAGCCAATGCGACTCGATCAAGTAAGGAGTAACATGGTCATACTTTTTACCATTGTGTAAAAGTTTGACTGCAATATTTTGAATTATTTGTAAATGTTTTTTTTTCTTTTTGTGTAATGTTGATTAGTAACGCATTACAATAGTCAAGCTTTGTTATAATCAGTGAGTGTATTAAAATATTTAAAGATTTAGGTTCCAGAAATTTAGAAATTGAACGGATCATTCGCAATCGGTAGAGGGAACAGCAGCTCGACTGGCGATGTTCTCTTCTTACTGACCTACAAATACACTCACTCAGCAGCCCCTCACTGTCTCTTTTCGCCTATCTCCCCCTCTTTTCCCCACTCAGCTGGTAAGTCCCTCCCTATCTGTGCCCGTCTCTTCAACTGCCAACTCCGTCCCTTCTGCCTTGCTGCACTATATGCTTGGAACAAGCTGCCCGAATCCCTATGGCGGGCTCCGTCTCTGGCAGCGTTCAAGGCCCAGTTCAAAGGCCACCTCTTCAAGAGTGCTTTCGACTCCAATTCCTCTCCCCAACACTATACGTCATGTCTGTCTGCCCAAGTTAGATTGTATGCTCTTCCAAGCAGGGACCGTCTATAAATGTCAAAATGTACAGTGCTGCGTATACCTTTCAACGCTATATAAATGATAATCTAATCTAATCTAATCCTTAGGTTTGTATACCGCATCATCTCCACGTTTGTAGAGCTCGACGCGGTTTACAGTAGGAGAAATAGGAAGGAACTACAACAGAGGGTTAGAGGTAGAAGTGTGAAGAAAATTTAGAGGACTTGGGATGCCAAGAGATAAGAGTTTCCTTGATTCCTAAGTTGGAGGGAGACTTACATTTTTTGAGAAAAGCCAGGTTTTCAGATGTTTGCGGAAAACTTGGAGAGAGCTCAAGTTCCGAAGAGGTTGTTCCAGAGCTCAGTGATTTTGAAGTGGAGGGAGGTCCCTAGCTTTCCTGTGTGGGAAATGCCTTTTAGCGAGGGGAAGGATAGTTTTAATTTGTGGGAGGATCTGGTGGTATTAGGGTTTGAGGAATTCCAAGAAAGAGGGATAAAGGGAGGGAGGATACCATATAGGATATTGAAAGTTAATAGTTGATAAGTAATAGTATGTTGCTATCACCATAAAGAAGAAATTAGAACTTATCTCGAATCTTTTTGTTTTTCTTCTTTAGGTCTTCAAGCCAAAAGAGTATTTCTGGTCCTATTAACTCCCCTCTTCCCCCCTCTTAAATTCAATCAATTTGTACCTCGCTTAATCTATTGTAAACCGCATAGAACTAAACGGTATTGCGGTATATAAACTGTTATTATTATTTGAACCTTTAGCGTTTTTTTCTTATATATTTCACTGCTGTTGTGCCACTGTACTGTCATTAGCCAGGGATTTCCCATGCGCTGAGACCACTAAGTTCTCCATTAGCACATGACCATTAGCGTGGAAGTACTTACCAACGTGCATTAACTATTTTTCAAAACATTTTTTGGAGAGGGAGCGTGCCAAGGGTGGAGAGTGGGTGTTCCTGTGCTATCTAGCTAATGCATTCTGATTAACATGCACTAACCAGGTAATGCAGACAATATAGGAAAACAGCACCTAAGTGCTCCTGCATTTACAGATCTCGCGCACTAACCAAAATAGTGCATGACTTGGTTGGTCAAATCTAGGACAGGAAGCTATGCATTATGGGAATCATTGTCATCATTGTGTTAGAACCTTTCATTCTTAGCAGCTCACAGCTAAACTTGTACCTCTCTCTGAGATCCTACAGGAAGCTGTGTTTTTTCACTTAATTCATCTGAACTACCAAAGAAAATGACCTCAGTCCATCTGTGATGTAATTCAGAGACTTTGTTCTAAGTTATTTCCATTTGATCCTCTGGAAAGATCAATGTTTTCTAGCTTGGAGTGTTCAACATCTTTTTGGGGTTTAAAATTAATCTATGAAGCTGGCTGAGTGTTTAGCAGGTAGTCATAAAGCATGATTTGTGGTGAGGACAGAATACTTTGAATGTTACAGTCCCATCGCTATACTAAGTGAGTGCCTTTCTTTATATATATTACATTTTTGCAAAAGCCACAGCTTCTGCAAATGATTAAGAAGTCTCTGTCTATGACAAGTACAAGATAATCAAACATGGACATACATATATTCTTATTAAATTCACCAACCGAGCAGCCGTAGTACAAATAATTGAACAAGATGAAGCCCAGGCTGCTTGGGTCCTCACATTAAAGATTCCACTCTGTATGAGCCCTGAAAGCATCCAACAGCCCTACTTCTTATTAAAACTGAATTATAATGTAACTAGGGCTTTCTAGAAAAGGAAAACATTTTCTTCACCATTTCACTCCCTATTAAATGATTGCTTCGTGCTATTAGTTCTCATTAGCTCTGGTTTTTGTTTTCTGGCATAGGATAATGAAATAATGTCCTCCGTCACAGCAGCAAAATATTGATCTGTTGACATTTTATGAAAAGACAAATGTTTCGAAAGCCAATGTTATTTTAACATTATATGTGTGATAAGGCAGCATGCAATGTCTACAAGCATAATCTCATTATCTTAAATATAGAAGATTTTTAATTGAACTTTTCCCCCTTTTGAAATTCTTAAGCTACTTTGTCATGTTTCTGTCTATGCCTGCTGCATTTTTGTTTATGCTTTTTTATTCTGTAAAAATTTTTAATTGCTTGATTTAATTGCAATTAAAACTTTGAATCGTAAGATTAATTGCATAAAGCGCCCCCTATACAGTACGATATAGATATAGCAGGGAGTGTGTGGCGCAGTGGTTAAAGCTACAGCCCCAGCACCCTGGGGTTGTGGGTTCAAGCCCATGCTGCTCCTTGTGACCCTGGGAAAGTCACTTAATTCCCCCCGTTGCCCCAGGTCCATTAGATAGATTGTGCGCCTGCTGGGACAGACTGGGAAAAATGCTTGAGTGCCTGAATAAATGCATGTAAACCGTTCTGAGCTCCCTTGGGAGAACGGTAGAGAAAATTGAAGAAATAAAAATGGATATATTTCAATTAAACTAAAAATAAAATCATTTAACATTTGTTGTCTTGTGATTTTCTTTCTAATCTTCTCATTTCCTGACTCTGTGCTCTCAGCACAGTTTTGTGCGCCACTAGCCGATCGCTGGGGGGATGGTGGGCAGCGACAACAGCAGCTCTCTGGGGAGGGGGGAGGGAAATACCAGCTATTCCAAGGTGGAGGGTGGCCAGGGGGAGCTGAACTGTTAAGAAGGGCTAGTGTTAGACCTGCTAGGGCCCAGGGCAGAAATTAAGGAGGGGGACCCCAAATTCCTCTCCTGGTCCCTCCCCAATTTTCCCACCTACCAAAGCCCTTCCATCCACTATTGCTCTCTCCCTCCCCACCACCATCTTTCCCTTTCTCTTCCCATCCAGCATCTCCTCCTCCTTTCCTCCCTCCCACTACTTCCAAATCTACCATTTCTCCCTTTTTCTTCCCAAATGCCCATCTCTTCAAACTGGTGGGCCTTCCACTTCCCAGTGCATCCTGCGATTCACTGGGAAGGGCCTAAGGCCCTGATTGGCTCAGGTGCCTAAGTACCCTCCCAGTTTGTTTGTTTTTTAATTGCTTTTACCACAGAATTTTTCAACTTTGGATATCAAGGCTTTGATCATGTTAACAATTTTAATGGCAGTGAATCGTTTTTCAGAAAGTTTTCAATATGACGGATTTAAACACGCTTTGAAGCCCTTCACCGTTCTTACTAATTAAGCAATCCGACTCAGTTTCCCTCTACGGGTTCCTTGAGACAGGCTAACGAAACGTGGTCCGCATTGGGACCCTTAAATAACCTCAAGAGCTAATTCATTCTTTTAGTTTTTGCTTATTTGATTCACTTATACAAGTATAAAATTGAAAATATGAGAACTCCACAACAAAAAAAAATTTTGAGCACATCATGAATCTTTATTTCATACACAATAATCGGACGGTGGGTCTGGCTATAGAGACCTCGGTCTCTGGCAAGATTACACATTTCTGAGTGTATGTGAAACACAATTTATGAACATTTTACTTTGTGTTTAAATAGTATATTGTAATTTGTTTTTTTTTTTAGAGATCATTTTGTCTTGGAGTGAGTTTTGAAGCCTTGTCATACCACTGAAGCTCAACTGGGTTCACTCTATTCATACTTACTAACCTAGTTCATGTGTAATGCTGTTTATGGAAGAAGAGCCCAGGAGAACATTGAGACTATCACCCTTTAGTCTTAAGTGGGACGCTTCTGGTTAGCAGGAGCTGTGAAGCAGAACATGCTGCCGACACCTACACATATTTAGCAGGTCTGCTTCCTAAGGGGGGCCCGCTGGGCATTCAGACCACTTCTCTGCCAGGATCCTTTGGGAAGCCATGATGACATTAGACATAGTTCTGAATTCACATTTCAGTTTGCTATTTCCCTCTTGATACTTCCTAGCCATAAAGCCTGTGGTATACATTAAAATTGATGCTTAACTCTCATAAAAAGGTTGGTTTGGTTGGGAGGGTTTTTTTTTTTTTTGTATGCCATCTCTCTAGGTCAATATTCTTAAGCATAGAAGTCTGGGAGCAGAATCTAGGGCAGCTTATACCAATGCAAAGAGTCAAGGGAATCATACTGAACACGCGTTGACGTGATCACGTGTTAACGTGCTCTACGTGCACGTGTCCTTCGTTCGCCAAGCGGCATCTAGCGGCGCGCTAAATTGTCATTGCGTGGGGGGGCGTGGCTGGAGCCCAAGCGGAATGGCGGCTTGAACTTTGAGCTCCCGCGATCTCCCTCAATGTGTTTGAATCAGCGTAACTGAATCAGCTTATAATTTCACGCAGAGCGCGAACACAGCCGCCGGTAGGGATCTACTATTCTTTTCTTTCTTTTTTTTTTAATATTCGCTCCCTCGCTGCGCTGCCGCGCCGCCGCGATGTCGGATAAAAAAGTAAACAATAGGCACAAGCCTGAGCCGCTCTCCCCCTCAAAAGCGCCACTTCCTGCCTCTGCCGGGGATACTAATCGCGAGATTCTCGCTGAGCTTAGAGAGCTCAAAGAACTGGCCACTGAAACCAAAGCATGCACAGATGAAATCAACGACAAAATCACGAGCATGTCGGCTGACTTTGCTCAACTGCAGTCTCGGGTGTGCACGCTGGAAACTAAAATGGAGGCGACCACGATACATGTGTCTGAGCTCCGGAAAAGGTCAGATCGTATTGCCATTTTGGAATGGGACCTGGAGGATAGTAATGATCGGTCCCGACGTTGTAACATCCGCATCTTAGGGCTCCCGGAGAATGGCCGTG
This sequence comes from Geotrypetes seraphini, assembly GCF_902459505.1. Lineage (NCBI taxonomy): Eukaryota > Metazoa > Chordata > Amphibia > Gymnophiona > Dermophiidae > Geotrypetes > Geotrypetes seraphini. The sequence goes on from NC_047101.1 coordinate 45,933,986, forward strand.
ATAGCGAGCTCATCAAGCACCTTGAATCACTGATCCCTCAACTCCTGGATCTTACCTTTCAAAGGGAATTTGAGATAGAGAGGGAACACAGAGTCCCTTCCTCCCACATGGCTGGTGATCGGCGGCCCAGACCTGTGGTATTAAAGTTACTCAGATATCAACATGTCCTGGAAATCATGCAGCGGGCTAAGCTTAGAGCCCCGATCAAACATGAGGGCTCCACCATTTTGTTTGTTCCAGATCTGAGCAAATCTACAGCCCGTCATCGCAAACAACTTCTCTCCTACCGGCCGCAGCTGAAATCTTTGAATGCAAGATTTGGCTTACTATATCCTGCTCGTATGAGGGTGACCCTGAATAATTCCACCAAAGACTTTCTCAATCCGGAAGAGCTGGCAACCTTTATTGAACAACATGCACCAACTCCAATCAATCAGGTTTGAATACAAGAGCGGTGAACATCTTGGTCTCAGGCATCTCAGGGAAAATATGTACTTTTCTATATAGTAGATGCTCAGTTATGTTTGCTTTTATTTGACTAGCTTTGCTTTACTATGACTGTGTTGAAATATTGCATTTTGGCTGTGTTTTTCGCTCTGCCTTTAAACTTAGTTATGTCTGTGTATGGAATCCTATATGATGAGGGGGCTTGGGTTCTTCCTTGCCTTCTGGCTACCTCAGCCGCACTCACACTGTTATGGTTTAGAAGTGGTTTTTTTCCCACTTCAGTTAATTCATGGTGTGCACCACTTGTTTTTCCTAAACCCAGTCTCATTCAGCTTGTACTGACTTATTTTTTGATATGTCTTTCTCTGTCCCTGCAGTTGATACACTTTTGTACTATTCATTCACTCACGCTCCTGAACATTCTTTTTTTCTACTATAATGTCTCTTAAACTCATCTCAATGAATACAAAAGGTCTCAATAACAAAGTCAAATTGAAGAAGATTTTAGCATATCTAGATAACCATAATCCTGACATCATTATGTTACAGGAATCTCATTTGGACAGCAATACATCTGCTAAAGTTCACTTACCATGGGCTTTACCCCCATACTATTCCCCTGCCATGGACAGGAAAGGCGGAGTACTCACTCTCATCAGGACAAATAGCAATATTGCTGTCATCTCCTCTGCTAATGACCTTAATGGCTGGTGGGTCAAAGTCCTGATTGATAATGCTGGGGAGAAATTCTGTTTATTTAATTTGTATGGTCCGAATGTGGATCGACCTGAATTCTTTCATGCCATTACCGAATCACTGTTGGAGGACACTACTGCAAAATTGATTGTAGCGGGCGACTTTAATATGGTCTTAAGTCCTACCAAAGACAGAAAATCTAAATGCCCATATAAAAAAAACAAATCTTGGTATGCATTACAAGATCTTATTAAAAATGTCAACCTACATGATATCTGGAGACACAGACATGCTGATACGGAGGCTTTTACTTTCTACTCTCCCCCTCATTCATCGTATTCCCGCATTGATTTCTTTCTTATAAGTGAATCGTTGAGTTCTTCTGTGGTGGATGCTGACATTCTACCAATAACTGTCTCTGATCACACTGCAGTTACTATTCAGATTAAAGGTTTAGCTCCTGCTCAATGCTCTCTTACTGGATAAGCAGTTTTGTGACTTCATCAGATCTCAGATCCAAGAATACTTCCAATTCAATACGCCAGACATGTTGCTGGGATGCTTTTAAAGCTTTTATCAGGGGTGTTATAATCAACCATACAGCTGCTAAACACAAACAATTGAAGGCAGACCGTACTCGTATTGAAAATGAAATTAGAGTCCTGGAAGCACAACATCAACAAACGCCTTGTGATGTCCAGCTTTTATTACGTCTGAATAAGGCCCGCTTTCACTATAACTCAATCTTAAGCACCAAAGCTTCCCATGCGATTTTTCAACAATCAGCATCCTATTTCGCTGAGAATAACAAATGTGAGCACCTGTTGGCCAATCTCCTTAAAAAACGAGAAGAAAAAGCACTTATCACTTGTATCAAATTGGATTCTGGAATAGAACTTAATGAGACCTCTGACATCTCCCAAGCTTTCATGGCTTACTATAAATCATTATATACTTCTGAATTGCAATCCCCACATCGGATTCAAGAGTTTCTGGACGACATCCCACATCCCTGTTTGGACGAGAATGACAACCTACGACTAAATGATCCGATAACTTCTGAGGAAATCTCATTGGTGATTCATTCTATGAGCCTTAAGAAGGCACCGGGCCCAGATGGTCTGACGGTAGAGTTTTACAAGGAGTTTCAGGACGTACTGATTCCCTTTTACTTACCGTTTATTGAACACCTTATTTCTTCTGGCAAGGTTACTGGCTCTTTCACCGAAGCTCACATCATTGTGCTACCTAAATCTGGCAAGGATCCACGATGTCTCACTAACTACAGACCGTTATCCTTAATAAATGTGGACGCAAAAATTTATGCCAAGTTGATATCCTCACGACTACAAGCGGTCATCACCAAACTCATCTCCCCAGTCCAAAGTGGCTTTATTAATGGTCGTTTTTCTAATGACAATACTCGGATTTTCTCTCACGTCATTGCTCAAGTACACAGTCAAAAGCATGAACTATTAGCGGTCGGGCTCGACGCTGAGAAAGCGTTTGACCGGATTGAGTGGCCATTCCTTTTCCATACTTTACGCTGGTTTGGCTTCGATGAAGCTTTTATCAACAAAATCAAGGTACTCTACTCTATGCCCACCACTAGAACATACATCAATGGCTCGTTGTCATCAGCCTTTCACCCTACTAGAGGCACCAGGCAAGGTTGCCCTCTATCACCACTACTTTTTAACCTTGCGTTAGAGCCCCTGATACTGCGCATCAGTGCTAATCCGCATATCTCTGGATTCACTTTTGGAGATCAACCTCAAGAGATCAAGATTTCGGCGTATGCCGATGACATCCTGCTATACATCATGCCTCCCTCTTTCACTCACTTGCTCACTGACATTGCGGCATATGCAGATGTTTCTGGTTACAAGTTAAATATGAGCAAGACAGAGGTGATGCCCTTAAACTGTCCGGCAGCGGAATCAGATATAATGGTACATGGTGTGAAGTGGACGGCCAGCTCCATGAAATATTTGGGAGTCCTGTTTGGACCTACAATTGAAGAAACCATACACCTGAATGTAGACCATATGCTGGATATTGTCAAGACATCAATCGCCAAATGGTCTCCGTTGACCTTATCTTGGTGGGGTAGGATTGAAACCATTAAGATGATGATCGCCCCCAAGATTAATTACATCTTATCCATGCTACCTTTTCACTTACCAGCTTCTTTTTACAAATCAGTGGACTCTATCCTTGTGAAGTTTTTATGGAAAAACAAACAACCCCGCATAGCTTTGGCTAAGTTGAAGGCACCTCGCAGTTCAGGTGGTGTGAATTTCCCCTGTTTTGTACACTACCATCATGCTTTTATCATGCGCCAGTGGGTCTTGGGGTACCACCTCTCTAATACTTATGATACTCCTGCCTGGTTCCCACTCGAATGTGCATTATATGGAGAACGACATTTGAAATATATGGCTGGCATTGTCCTGTCTAAATCTGACAAGCTGGACAAAATTCTCTTAGCCTATAAGACTGCTGTTGACAGTATTGACTCCACTTTCACATCCAGCTGGAAGGATTCATCTTTGGTCCCATTATGGAACAATAACTTATTCAAAATCTCAGATTCCTGTGTGTCATGGCGGGACTGGCAAAACCGGGGTATCTGGCTGGTTCGTGATTTGATGAAAGTGGAAGACTGGATGTCCTTTTCAGAATTCTCGGAAACCTGGGGTGTTGCTGGCTCTCAATACTTTAGATGGCTCCAGTTACATCATTGCATTACACATTCTTTGCCCAAAACCCGCATGCGATTGGACGAGCCTGAACTACACATACTACTTCGCACCATTCCCATGGGATTCTCCAAAGCTTCTATGTGGTACAAATTACTGCAGCGTGCTCGTTTTTCGAGCCCGCTAGAATCTGAAGTGAAATGGTGCAGAGACCTCAATCTACCCTCTGATGCTATTGACTGGTCTGCACTTTGGTTGATTTTCTTCACAGCTGTTAGATCGGCCTCACTTTTGCAATCTATTTTCTTTCTTCTTCACCGAGCAGTGTGGACCCCTGTGCTGTCTAATAGAATCAATCCTAATATGTCTTCCTTATGTTGGTCCTGCTCTCAATCGACTGGTTCATTAGAACATTTACTCTTTTCTTGTCCACATGTACAGGTCTATTGGAGTAAAGAGTGGGCAGTTACTTGTGACATTCTGGAGCTAACTGATACTCTGTCTTATCCCATCATCATTGTAATGTCTCAAGCTCTTTTAGAACCCATTGATACTGATGAATCCAGGTTGTTTACTATAATGATGTCTTTAGCGATTCAGACAGTTTTATTCTGCTGGAAGGACCTCACTAGGGTGGACTTCCATATGTGGTGGAATGCCCTGTGTCTCACGGGCAAGTATGAAAGAATATTTGCTGAAAGATCTAACACGATGGATAGATTTCTTGCTGTCTGGAAACCTCTTCTTCAATTCTGTAATGTTTAACCTTTTGTTTTCCGTTTTCATTGTATTATTGAACTGCTTAATCTACTCATCAATACTTCTATGTATATGTTTTATTATTCTGCGGGTGCTTGCTCATATCCCCTTATATGAAGTTTCAGTACATGCTTTCTCCTATTGGTGATGTACACTTTGAATTCTGTTACTTCTGGTTATCTTTTTTTGTAACCTGTAAAATTCAATAAAAGTTTTTGAACTAAAAAAAAAAAAGTTGTCATTGCGCTCAGTTATCTTGCGCTAAATTGTCTCGCGCTCTGTTATCGCTGCGCTCAATTGTCTTGCGCGGAGATATAGTTGTGCGCAATTGTCTTTAGCGCAATAGTCTGTGAGCACGATTGTCATTGCGCTGAGTTGTCTGCGCGCGATTGTCTTGCGCGCTTTTGACCTGTCACCACCAACTCTAATTTCAACTAAACTATTTATTCTCCCAAACTTTGGGGGAAATAGGAGAATTCAGTTTTCAACTTTGACTGACACGCAGAAGGTGCTGCTTTTCTAGGCTCCTACTGAATTATGCAACATTTATAGAATCCGGCCCATACTGTACAAATCTGGCCAATATTCAGTGCTATTTGCCAGAAATGGCGCTGCCTGGTTAAACAGAGCTTAAGCAGTTAAATGTGAACTTTCCGCGTGAGATAAATGGTTATCGCCACTGAATATTCCTGGTTAGCAGTTAAAAGTTAACCAGCTATATTCCATGATAACTGGCCATTTTCAGCACTGACCAGCAAAGCTTAGCGGCCAAAGCAGGCCACGTAAGTAGCAGTGAACGTAACTGGCCAGCGCTGAATATTGACTTAGCCAATTAAGTTTCTAGTGGTCAAAAATAAACTGGATATTCAGTGCCAGTCACTGGAATCAGCCCAGCATTGAATATAATCAGTCAGCACCAACCACGGGAGTTAGCCAGTCTGCCTCTCGCAGTCGGAATAACGACCGGATGTGACCACCTGCACTGCATATACATTTGGACATGAACTCATTTTAAACGAGACTTTTTACACTCAAAACAGTGTTTTATACATCTAAAACATTTGAAAAAATTACCCTCCATGTGGTGATATTGAGCCACTAAACAGTTAAGTTATACATTAAAATTTAGATCTGCTAAATAGCAGGTCTATTATTAAACATAATTGACACCAGCTTTGGTTCTTATACCTATTCAGTAGTGCTTTTTAAATGGATAGATCTACTGAATATAAAGATAATGTTACATGCTGGAGCCAGTGCTATTAACTGGTCAGGTGCACTAAAATTGCTTTTGAGGGAGTCTAATTCCTTTCACTCTAGCCTAGTGGTATTACTTATGCCATCAGCCTCACCTTGATATAATGAAAGCTTCCACGATTGACTTTTCTCATTTTAAATAAGCTAAAGCAAATATAACACACTGTATAATTCTAATATCTACCAATCTTCTGAACAGTAGGGATCAAGGCTGAGGAACACTTGGCCTCAGGGAAGACGTCAAAGAAAAAACATATCAGGACGAGTCTTCTGTAATCAGCAGGAGCCTTTGATTTTCGTTTCAGCCCCAGGCCTTTCCAGTGGAAACACTTGATCACCTTAACGCCAGAGCTCATGTTTACACCCCAAGGTCAACAACTGCTGGTTAACCAAGGGGACAGGCTGACGACCAAGCTTAATTTCCCCCTAATGTATGCTAAAACTTTTTACAGACAACAGGTTAAAATAAAAAAAAACGTAAAGATATATAATGCCAGTATATATATAAGACAGTAAACACAAGTTGAGCTTGTATCCTAAGAACCAACTCCCTAGTTCTAGATATGGTGCGAAATTTGCACACGCAAATGTATGCGTGCATCAATTTGTGCATGCAGCTTAACTGCATAATCGATAATTGGTCACTAACAATTATCAACACTAATTGGAATTCATGCACACATCTGTGCTGTGTATGCAAATTTTTACATAAGGATCCAAAAATGGGGTTTGGCCACTGAAGGGGTGTGGGCGGGTCAGGGACTTTTCTGGAATTTAGGCACAGTGTTACAGAAGTAGGCAGATCCAGACCTAATTTACTCCTTTTACTAAGGGCTCCTTTTATCAAGGTTCGGTAGGCGGTTAACGCACGGAATACTGCGCGTTCAACCGCTTGCCGCGCTAGTCGCTAACGCCTCCATTGACGAGGCATTAGTTTTTTGGCTTGCTGCGGGGGTTAGCACGTGATGAAATGTCTGACGTGCAAACCCCCGTAGCGCACCTTGATAAAAGGAGCCCTAAGTCGCAGTAAAGGTTTCTACCGCGGCCCGGAGTGCTAGATGCTCCGACGCTCATAGGAATTCTATAGATATCTTTATTAGATTTTCAAACTACAATTGTGCAACAAGTAATTCAATACATAAAATATCACAAGACAAACACAATAAACTTTCAGACATTAATATACAATTACATTTTTCACTACCCTCCCACCCAATACTCAAATAAAATAAAACCCACATGAAACTATCCCTATAATAATAATAATAATAAGTTTATTTTTCTATACCGTCATAGTCAAAAGACTTCTAGGCGGTTCACATTGAAAGAAGGCTGGACAATCAGCCAATTACAGAGTGGTTGAAGAGATAAATTACATAATAGTTTGGAGATACAGGGGGAGAGAATACATGAGAGATTGGGGTTACCTGAGTGGCAGTAAAATATCTTAAACTCTAATTGGCCAAGTTTTAAAGGGCTTTAGGCCCAAATTCTGTAACTGGCGCCTAATGTTAGGAGGCGCCCACCTAGATAAGCGCCTATCTCAATTGAATAACAATCTCAATTATGCTTTTTAATCAGCAAGAATTGAAACTTAGGCGCCTATCAAGAAAGAGCGATTCTGTAACAAGGCGCCTCTAAAAATGTAGGCGGCCTTCAAAAGAATAGGTGCTATGCGTGTTAGGCGTGGGCGTGGCTTCGTGTTAGGCGCCTTGTTACAAAATCGTTGCTCTTAAGCGTTCGCATGGCTGCCTAACTTTTAGTTCTGTCTAGAACTGGCCTATTTATTGGGTCCTCCAAAATAGGTGCCACTCAGCATGAATCACTAAATAGCACCCAATTTTACAGGAATCACACTGAATGTAATGTAATGTAATGTAATTTATTTCTTATATACCGCTACATCCGTTAGGTTCTAAGCGGTTTACAGAAAATATACATTAAGATTAGAAATAAGAAAGGTACTTGAAAAATTCCCTTACTGTCCCGAAGGCTCACAATCTAACTTAAGTACCTGGAGGGTAATAGAGAAGTGAAAAGTAGAGTTAGAGGAAAAATAAAAATAAAATAAACATGAATGGTGCCTAACTTTGGTTCATAGACAAAGGCGTGCCCGGACAATTGAGCGCAGCGCGGAGGTGCACGCCGCTCAAAATTACTGTTTTTAGGGACTCCAACGGGGGGTTTTGTTGGGGAACCCCCCCACTTTATTTAATAGACATTGCGCCGGCGTTATGGGGGGTTTGGGGGGTTGTAACCCTCCACATTTTACTGTAAACTTAACTTTTTCCCTAAAAACAGGGAAAAAGTGAACTTTTCAGTAAAATGTGGGGGGTTACAACCCCCCAAAACCCCCACAATGCCCCCACAACACGGCGCGATGTCTATTAAGTAAAGTGGGGGGGTTCCCCCCACGCCCCCCCCGTCGGGGCCCTAAAAACAGTAATTTTGAGCGGCGCGCGCCTCCGCGCTGCACTCAATTGTCTGGGCGCGCCTTTGTCCCGGCGCGCTTTTGACCTGACACCCCTAACTTTTGGGGTGCTTCTTATAGAGTTTGCCCTTTAGTACCTGACTTTAGGAGTTAGGCCCTTAAATTGGTCTCACTGAAAATTTACTGGAGTTGAATTCCTAAACTGACGAGGGGGTTGCTGAAAAGTTCTCAGGCCAACCAAGACGAGAATGATGTGGATATGGTTCAATCAATAATCTGAAACAATGCAAATTAGCACTTAATGAAATAAGATAACACTCTTTTCAGCTCCAGGGGCAAAATAACACTCAGAATTTAGGAAGCTGGTTGGTTGGGCTGAGGACTTTTCAGCACCCCCTCCTATGTAATAAAAGTGAGCCAAGTATAAGACAATGAAGCCATTGTGACATCACTGATGAGGTTGGCTCTTATTGGTGGAATGAGGCGTTATGACATCACAATCTCAGCTCTGGTTACCAGAGATTCAAACTCCACACTATGAGGGGGTGCTGAAAAGTTCTCAGCCCAACCAAGAAGAGAATGACCTGGACCTGGACCTGGACCTGGACCTGGACCTGACCTCAATCAATGATCTGAAACAATGTCAAAACAGAATGTCATTTCTGGAAATTGGCATTTAATGAACTAAGATAACACTCTTTTCAACTACAGGGGCAAAATGCTCAGAATTTAGGAAGTTGGTTCGTTGGGCTGAGGACTTTTCAGCACCCCCTCCTAGGCTTCTGCTTTCACTAGGCTTCCTGACCAGCGGGTGGTTCCTGGGCCGAGATAGGGTGGCCTTTAGGGAACCAGATTTACTAAGGCAGTTTCCTTCCCTTGACAAGCACTCTTAATCCATAAAGTGAAAACAAATCAGACCATAAGTCATTCTAGGGAGTCAAAGACACGGTAAGTGTTGCTCTAAATCCACAGTACACCAACAAATTATTTGTGCTGTCTTACAATTGGAAAATGTTCAAAGAATATAACACGTTAAGGAGGTAATTTTATAACGTCGTTCCCAGGGGTTTGCAACCACATATCACATGAATGACCTCTTATAAAATACTGATAGCATAAAAGTGCAGGGACCATGATATGATGACATGGATTTTGCCCGAGAACATGCACATGGATGGAATTTGGGTGAAGAGCATGATCATTTGCATAACCTCTTGTGCAGGCGTTATGTGATCCTGTCTGAATTCAAGACCACCTATGTATAGATGTGCTGACAATTGGTCACAAACAAAACACGTGTCTCACGCTTAAAGTGTGAGACTTGTGCAAGAAAGAAACCTACAGCTCTTATAGTCCTAAAAAACATATACAATATAATCTCATTATAACGGACTTCAAGGGACCTGGAAAAACATTCTGTTATATCCAAAGTCCATTACACTTCTCCCTCCGGATTCGCGGGGGATAGGGGCAGAGCCGGACCGTGAATGGCGGAAAACCGCGAATATCCGGCTCTGACCCACCCCCGCCTCCTCCCGCCTTCCTGGCCTTACTTGGTGGTCTAGCGGGCTTTCGGGGCAGGAGCGTACTTCCTACGCTCCTGCCCTGTGCAGATCGCCATTAGGAAATGGCTGCTGTGAGTTCCCGTAGTCTCTCGAGACTACGACGGGAACTCCCTACAACTATTTCCTAATGGCGATCTGCACGGGGCAAGAGCGTAGGAAGATCGCTCCTGCCCCGAAAGCCCACTAGACCACCAGGTAAGGCCGGGATGCCGGGGGAAGACTTAACGGTGGGTTTTTTTTTTTCTTTTTTCCCCCTCCCCAAAAAATCACGAATATGTGAAATTGCGATTGCTGAAACCGCGAATGGGGAGGGGGAAGTGTATATCCAGAGTTACATTTTTCTTAAACTTTATTTAGGGCAACTTGAAACAACGTACAATCGATGAACAACAGTCACTGCACAAGCATATCAGCAACATCAAGAACAAAACTCAGCAAAGATGTTCTAAAGCATTCTGTTGCACTGTCCTGGAAAGAAAAGTACTCTGTTAGTTTTTTCTGGGCTGCATGCGCCTTTTAGGCGGAGCCTGCATGTCCGTTATAGCCGAAGAAAACTACAGCTAAAAGCGGCTCTGGGGACCAAAATAGTTGTCCGATATATCCGAAAGTCCGTTATATGTGAGTCCGCTATATGCGATGATTTTCTGTATGTTTATAATGGCGCACGGCAGGGACCAATGGACCTCATCCACTATAGGTGAGGTTCCGTTATAAGCGAGTCCGTTATAACGAGATTATACTGTAGCATTGTCTCGTAGTGTATGCTCACAATAGAAAAGATCAACATGGGTTTATAACAGCGTATCTCAAATTGTGTGTGGCGACACACTAGTGAGGTTGAGAGTCACCCGGGGCAGTGGCACCCTTGGCCCTCTTCTCCACATTCCCCCCACCCCTCCTTCCTGATCCCCTCTGCAGCACATACACCCCCCCCCCCCCTTGCCTTCCCCTCATACCTCTTTAATTTTCCTGGCATGAGCAGCATCATGAACTTGTCAGCTTTCCCTATGACATCACTTCCTAGGCACGGGACACAGAAGTGATGTCAGAGAGGTACATCCTGTAGGCAGTCAGCTGGCATCAGCACCTCTGCTTCTCTTTGCGCCTCTTCCCTTCCAGCACCCACCACTGGTGGCTCAAGGCCCTGTCTGAGGGCTTTCATGCATATGTGGACATTGATGTGATGATGTCACCACGGTACACAGTCAAAAGCGCGCTGGACTTTGGTGCACTAACAATCCCGCAGCGACATGTGCATGCAGGACATATGCGTGCCACCGCTTCCACCACTTTTAAGCCTTTCGGTTAGCACTGTGAGGATGGGTGGAGGGGAACCCCTAAACCAGTATGGAAGATGTAAAGGTGAGGCCTCAATGGAGACAGCCACAGCAACCAATATCCTCACTCTTTGGATTCAATGACAGGATAGTAATGTAGGTTTCCAAAATCATCAAAGTCTATACCCCTGACAAGCAAAGTCAGGATAAGGATCTTCTCATTGCCTCCTGATATGATGTAACTTGTCAAAATACTTCTGTATCATTTCATCCAAAAATAAAGACTAGTAGACAGAAAATACATTTTTACTTATCGTTTTAATGCAGTGTCTCTAGCATGCGCTAATTTAGCACCTCCATGAACCCTTGAGAAAGCAAACAAATTCCCATCAATGGCACAAGAAACAAAATTAAAATGTTTGGACTGCATACCTATACTCATTGGATCTATGTGGATTTTACATGCCAGTAGTGGCAGGAGCTCCAAGGGGGTCAGTGAGTGTCGGCATGCAAGCAGTTCGAACAGACCCACGACTCACAGATAAGAACAGAGACTGATCATTTTAAACAACTGAACAAAAGAGAACTAACTGTAAAAATGAGGCACGATTCAAAGTATTAAAAATACAGACAGTTATATTTATTTTTAAGCCAAATGTGTGTCTCGTATTTCAACCAGCGTTGTGAGTCAAATCCTTTAATCTCTCCATAACCACGGTGCAAGGGAAAGAATACATTGCAAGTCGAAAACGTAACCCGACAATAAGACAGATTTCTTTTAAAGAAAAGCATTGATTTTTGTTTTCTTAATTCCAAATGTTACACATAAAATAGAACAGTGAGGACCACTGATTTCATGAACCCAGACTGAAATGAGACCGTGATAATGTGTGAAGGAGAACATTGGCCCCTTGGGATGATGTCAGTGAGCAAATGTTAGACTCATCTAGCTAAGGCTGCTCCCTCCTGATGGCCCAGTTGTTATATCCCTATACATTCTTGACTCAGCCATTAGGCTCATTGAGTGTAGGCGGGTAGCTGAAGCACAAGCAGTAGAAATATAAGTAGCCATGGATGTTTCTTTAATGCACAGAGTACAAGAGGCAGAGAAAGAGAAGACTCAAAGCATTCCCCTTTTAAATTGTGATTTTTATCATTATTTTTAAGCACGGTCTTCCAATGCAGTTGGTGGTCTCCAAAATGGCATATCTGCATATTATAGAAAGATGATACTATTTGCTTCTCAAATAAGAACCATTTTGAATGGAATGTAGCAGTATGGCTAAGGTGATCATACGTCCCGTTTTGAGCGGGACAGTCCCGTTTTCGGATCCCCTGTCCCATTGTCCCCACACACAGCTTCGGGACGCCAAAATATCTCGTTTTCAGGGACATCTTCCCAAAGCTGTGCACGGGGACAACGAGACAAGCGATTGCTTCATGTCCCTCCCCTGCCGCACCAAAAAAAAAAAAAGCCTCCCTCCAGGCCCAATTTAAACTTCTCCCTGATCCACTGCCGCTGCTCTGCTGCCACTACTCGCACCCGGAAACCTTCTTCCCGACGTCAATTCTGATGTCAGAGAGGACGTTCTGGGCCAGCCAATCGTTGCCTGGCTGGCCCAGAATGTCCTCTCCGATGGCAGAATTAACGTCGGGAAGAAGGCTTCCGGGTGCGAGTAGCGGCAGCAGATGAGCAGCGGCGGTGGACCGGGGAGGAAGTTTAAATCGGGCCTGGAGGGAGGCTTTTGTTTTCCGGGGGGGGTGGGAAGGAGGTAGGCTGGCTGGCTGGCTGGCTCTGGGGGAGGGAGGGAGGTAGGCAGGCTTTGGGGGAGGTAGGCAGGCAGGCTTTGGGGGAGGCAGGAAGGCTCTGGGGGAGGTAGGCAGGCAGACTGGCTGACTTTGGGGGAAACAGGCAGACTGGCTTTGGGTGAGGTAGGCCGGCAGGCTTTTTGCGAGGGGGTGGGACAAAGGCTAGAAGGCAGTGAGGGGACATAGGAAGGAGGGATGAAGGAAGGAGAGAAAATGGCAGAGAAGGGGGGGGGTGTAAGTAGAAGAAAGACTAGAGAGATAAAGGCAAGGACCAAAGTTGAAAGACAGGAGGCAGAAGCAGGACTTTGGGAGGTGCAGACAGAGGGGGAGAGCCCCTAAGGAAGAGCAGAGAGAGGCAAGATCATAACAGAGGAGGGAGATAGGGAGACCTGGAACAAAGGTACAAAGGAGAACTGACACTGGATCTGGGGGCACTAAAGACATAAGAAGGAGGCACTGGGGGCACTAAGGACATAGGAAGGAGGCACTGGGGGCACTTAGGACATAGGAAGGAGGCACTGGGGGCACTAAGGACATAGGAAGAAAGGAGGGAGGGAATAGAAAGGGACAATTGTTGGGCCTGAGTGCAGAAAGAAATGAAAGATAGGACGCACAGTCAGAAGGAAACGCAACTAGAGACTCATGAAATCACCAGACAGCAAAGGTAGGAAAAATGATTTTATTTTCAATTTAGTGATAAAATTGTGTCAGTTTTGAGAATTTATATCTGCTGTCTATATTTTGCACTATATTTGTCTATTTTTCTATAATTACTGAGGTGACATCGTTGAAAATCCCCCAAATATAAATGATAATTAACATTTTCTCTGCGTATAGGGTGCTTTGTGTTTTTTTTTAATTTTATGGTTACCATTATGAAATAATAAGATATTGTGTGTACATGAAAAATGAATGGAAGAAACTGGGGGCGGGGCTAGGGTGGGATTGAGGTGGGGCTAGGGCAGGATTGGGGGGGGAACTGACTATTAATTGATGTTCCATTTTGATGAAAAAAATAAATGGTCACGTTAAGTATGGCCCTATTCCCTGGTTTCTATTGGCTCCTTGTACTAAGGTGCGCTAGTGTTTTTACCGCACATACAAAATTACTGTACGCTACACTGCGCGGTATGCTTCTAGAATAACGCCAGCTCAATGCTGGCATTAAGGTCTTGCGTGTTCAGCAGTTTAGCACGCGCCATTATGCACATTAAGACCCTAACGCACCTTAGTAAAAGGAGCCCTATATATGTCGCCAAAATTTCAGTGTTTCAGAATTTCAGTGGACCCCCTAAGACTCTGTACCTTTTCTTAGAGTGCGACACATATGTAATAAAAGTAAGCCAAATATAGGGCAGTCAAGTCATTGTGACATCACTGATGAGATGTCGCATGACTCTTAGGCATCGGTGGAATGAGACATTGTGACATCACAATACCAGCTCTAGTTACCAGAGACAGAAGGTTATGATGCCGCTCTACCGGGCCATTGTGCATCCACACCTAGAGTACTGCGTCCAGTACTGGTCGCCGTACATGAAGAAGGACATGGTACTACTCGAAAGGGTCCAGAGAAGAGCGACTAAGATGGTTAAGGGGCTGGAGGAGTTGCCGTACAGTGAAAGATTAGAGAAACTCAGCCTCTTCTCCCTTGAACAGAGGAGATTAAGAGGAGACGCGATCAAAACATTCAAAGTACTGAATGGAATAGACTTAGTGGATAAGGACAGGTTGTTCACCCTCTCCAAGGTAGGGCGAACGAGAGGGCACTCTCTAAAGTTCAAAAGGGGATAGATTCTGTACAAATGTAAGGAAGTTCTTCTTCACCCAGAGAGTGGTAGAAAACTGGAATGCTCTTCCGGAGGCTGTTATAGGGGGAAACACCCTCCAGAGACAAAGTTAGACAAGTTCCTGCTGAACTGGAACATACGCAGGTAGGGCTAGTCTCAGGGCGCTGGTCTTTGACCAGAGGGCCGCCACGTGAGTGGACTGCTGGGCACAATAGACCACTGGTCTGATCTAGCAGTGGCAATTCTTATGTTCACACTAAGGATCGGACTTATCAATGTGGGTTACAGATAAGATATATTATTTTACCACTAATTTGTGCTGTTTTAGCTTAGATCCCATTTTATACAGTAAAATAAGCTGTTTTAAAGGTAGTCCATGTAATAACCTCCCCCTAAATGTCTGGTTTGTTGTCATCCTATATTGTTTGCATTCTAGGCTTCTTTGAGAAAGTCTGTTTCATTATATCATTTCACAGTATACTAATTTATGCTGCATTCTGTCATTGTGCATAGTATTATTAGATGGTTAAACTGTGCTCAGCTATGGTTCTATTATGCTTTTTGTGTTGCTATTCCAGACAATGGCGTCATGTGTAATACTTGACTATCTTGATGTCTGCAGCATTGTTATAGACCCATGCAATGTTATCTTTAAATTATAACTCCCCTTATTTTTAATGAAAACCATTGACTAATGATTCTAGGAAGTGTTCGGTCTCGCATTCTATAAAGGCAACAGAAATCGTCTCTTAACTGATGATGGGGGAGGATTGAATGGGAGAAGCAGAAGGAGAGATGAAAATGTGCATGAGGGTGAAAAAGAGGGAGACAGAGCAACAGAGAGAAAGAGTCAATAAGACATAGAATCCCCCCCCTGAAATATTAGAATGCAACAGAGAAGGTAAGAATAAACTGAACAACCCAACAAAATCCCTGCTGATAGAAAGCGACGAGCACACAGCACAATGTTGAGAAAGAGAGCTGAAGTCATGGAGGAAAATTGAGAGAACAGAGAGGGAATGGCTTTATATTTGTATTTCAATCTCTTTTACAAGAATCCACTTGTTACAGCAAATCAGAGCATCAATCATCTAAGCCAGGGGTAGGGCACTCCGGTCCTCGAGAGCCGTATTCCAGTCGGGTTTTCAGGATTTCCCCAATTAATATGCATGAGATCTATTTGCATGCACTGTTTTCAATGCATATTAATTGGGGAAATCCTGAAAACCCGACTGGAATACGGCTCTCGAGGACCGGAGTTCCCTACCCCTGATCTCAGCATATATATATGATTTACAAAAAGAAACATTTAAATATTGATTAATTAACAAAAACTCTTAGGGCTCCTTTTACTAAGGTGCGCTAGCGATTTTGGCGGACGTAGGATATTACCACACGCTACGCAGCTAGAACTAACGCCAGCTCAATGCTGGCGTTAGCGTCTAGCGCGCACGGCAGTTGAGCACGTGCTATTCCGCGCGTTAATGCCCTAACGCAGCTTCATAAAAGGAGCCCTAATATAAAAATTGAAAACTAAATCATATAAAATTTACAGGTATTTCAAAATTCTTCCTTAGACCCCCAATATGACCTTGAGGAGAGGCAAAAGAAATAAGATAAGGAGATCTGTTATTAATAATGAAAATAAATATTAGGAAAAGGCTTAACGTGAATCAAACCAGCCTATTTTACATTACATTAGGGATTTCTATTCCGCCATTACCTTGCAATTCAAGGCGGATTACAAAAGAATTATCCAAGATGTATTACAACAAGAACTTACAAAGAAAAAAAAAATTGGTCATTTTCAAAAAGAGTGAGAAATGGGTAAGGTTATTTGTTTGGGGTAGTTGGCTTTAGTGAGAGGTGGAGTTTGAGACTTGCGGTATTATTTCTTTTTTCAGAGTTTGGTCTTTATTTCTTTTCTAAAAGTCTTGTAGTCGAGGGATGCCATCAGTAGATTGGCGATTTGGTTGTCTAGTTTGGCTGCTTGAGTGGCCAGGAGGCCATCATATAGTTTTTTCCATATGACCTCCTTAATTGGGGGTATAGAATGGGGTGTGAGTTTTCCTATGTCTGGTTGCGGTGTTGTGGATGAGGCGGTTATTCAGGTAGTTTGGACTGTCTCCGTATAAAGTCTTAAATAGTAGGCAGTAGAATTTAAATTGTATTCTTGCTGGGATCGGAAGCCAGTGCGATTGGAGATATGCTTCTGTAATGTGATCATGTTTCTTTAATGAGTAGATGAGTCTTAGTGCTGTGTTTTGGATAGTTTGTAGTTGTTTTGTTATGGTTGTAGGGCATGGGAGGTAGAGGATATTACAGTAGTCAAGTAGGCCTAGTATTAAGGACTGAACTATGAGCTGGAATTGAGTTTTCTCGAAGAATTTCCGAACTTGTGTTAAGTTTCTCAAGACTAAGAATGACTTTTGTATTTTCTTTGAAGCCCTATGTTACAAAGGTAACTCAAGACCGCAGAAAATTATTTTTAGCTATGCGGGAAGAAACAGTAAAAATGGGAGCAAATTTTTTGTAAAATTTCCCCTGTAAGTGTCAAATAAAATATGCTGGGGATTAAATATGTGTTTTTTGCACCAGAGCCACTTCGACATTTTTTGGACACAAAAAAAGTAATGAATGTATGAAATTTGGGTGTGTGCTTTTTAATCGGAGGTGGAACATTCTGAATTTACATACTGGACAATGTATTCAATACTATCCTCCTAATTCTATAACCTTAAGGGCCAATATTCAGCCTGCGCCAGTCAGCACACTGTCCACCCGACGCCAGTACTCAACCTAGATAAGTACATAAGTACATAAGTACATAAGTAGTCGCCTCCGCCGGGGCAGACCAGAGGTCCATCCAGCCCAGATGGGCTCACGCGGCGGCCCATCAGGCATATTGCCTGGTCAGCGGTCCCTGACTAATTTTATTGCCTACCTCTACACTTATCTCTAAACCTTCCACTGCTCTTATCTGTACCCCTCAATCCCTTTGTCTTCCAGGAACCTATCCAGGTCATCCTTGAAACCCTGTACTGTGCTATTTCTTATCACGGCCTCCGGAAGGGTGTTCCATGTGTCCACCACCCTCTGTGTGAAAAAGTACTTCCTTGCGTTTGTTTTAAACCTGTCCCCCTTCAATTTCATCGAGTGACCCCTTGTTCTTGTGGTTTCTTTCAAATTGAAAAATCTGTCTTTGTCAACCTTTTCGATGCCCCTCAGGATCTTGAAGGTCTCTATCATATCTCCTCTGAGTCTCCGCTTTTCCAGGGAGAACAGCCCCAGCTTCTTCAGTCTGTCAGTGTATGTAAGGTTTTCCATACCCTTAATCAGTTTAGTTGCTCTTCTCTGGACTCCCTCAAGCATTGCCATGTCCTTTTTGAGGTACGGTGACCAGTACTGTACACAGTATTCCAGATGCGGGCGCACCATAGCCCGGTACAGTGGCAGGATGACTTCCTTCGTTCTGGTCGAGATACCCTTCTTAATGATACCTAACATTTGGTTTGCTTTCCTCGAGGCTGTGGCGCACTGTGCCGACGCCTTCAATGTCGTGTCTACCATCACTCCCAAGTCTCTTTCCAGATTACTGACCCCTAGCATTGATCCCCCCATTTTGTAAGTGAACATCGGGTTCCTTCTCCCTATATGCATGACCTTGCATTTCCCAATGTTGGGCCATTACTGGCGACTGGCATTGAATATCTGGTTTTCTTTTGAGCTGTGGCACCTTAACTGGTTATGTTGATATTCAGCACTAACAGATTGAGGGCTTGGGGCCATATTCTATATAGAGAGAGCCTAAAAGATCTACGCCAACTACAGAGATCCAGGGCTCGGAGCAGAGAGGAAGCAGGGCAGGGAAAAATCCTCCGGGGCCAGATTGCAGGACGGCAGTGGAAGATCGGGGCAGCCGAAAGGAAATGTAGAAGTCCTCTGTAAAACCGTGTGACATGTTATACCTTTGGAGCTCAGCACATTTATTTCAACTCACCCACAGCTGAAGAGTGGTTCCACAGCTAGATTCAAGGGAGATCAGGGCAGAGTGCAGGCCGGCAATGGAGCAGGAAAGTCGGCAGAGGCGTGTGCGACTGGTCCCCAGCAGTCGCTTCTATGTTTGATCGGCCAGCCCAATCAATGTCCCAATTTTGTTTGGTGAATCACGTCCCTGTCCACTTTGCATGCGTTTCTTCTCATTTGCATGCACGGATTCCAAGTGGATCGCAGGAGAGCTTAGTGAATAGTGTAGGAGGGAAATCGGGTCGCAAAGGGGTCGCAAATCGATCGGTTTGCTTTGTGAATCTAGCCCTTAGTGGTTAAAGATAGGCCTATTTTAACTGTTAAACATAGCTGGTTAAGAGCTGGTTAGCACCTAGCCAGCTACAGTATGTCATCTAATATAGTCGGTTAGGCTAGCCTCTAACCATGAATATTCAGCAAGAGATAGCTACTGTCTTTAGTTGAATATCCCTGGTTAGGTGTCGACATGCTATTAACTGGCCAGGAGCTGGCTGAATATTGGGGGGGGGGAGGTGGGTAGGGTGTGGTTTAGTGCCTAAATGTAAGTGTCATTTGCTTTATAGAATACTAGCACTTATGCACATGGTTTTAAGGAAGGTTTGGACAAGTTCCTGGAGGAAAATCCCATAGTCTGTTATTGAGAAAGACATGGGGGAAGCCAATGTTTGCCTTGTATTGATCTATGCCAAAAAGGAATATTCCAGTATAACAATACTAATACACTCCAAATTCATAAGGAGGAATGAGATACGCGATCCTCAGAGGGTCAAAATACCCGGAAGTTCAAATGGGTAACAACCCATAGAACCCGATCTTCATGGGATCCAAATGTATCTTCTTTAATATATTTTTTCTTTATATACTTAATCTTCTATCCAATAATAGATCATAAATAATTTTTTACTTAGCTTGTATTTAGTTTATAACAGGGAGCGCCTCCACCAACATGTCCATGTTTCAGACACTTTCCTCAAGGTCGAGGCTCCCAAATCATACCTACAAAACATTTGAATATCAAACATTACTCCTAAACTATAGTTGGTTTGATTTCATTTATTTGATTAAACAACACTTGACTATACTGTAACATGTCTAATCAAGACTATTTAAAACCACAAGCAACTTACTCATGCACACGGTAGAACTCGCTTCATCAGAGAAAATTTCATAGTGAATTGGGAGCGTCTGATGTCAGTTCCGGTATTTAAACCCTAAACTAGCTTACTCAGCAGCTCTCATACCGGAAGCGACCAGAATAACAAAAGGACACGTTATTCCATTCAAACTAGAGACATCCAGTCGATTTCCTCATTTAACCCATTGGGTGATAAAGCATTCAATTCATATATCCATCTTTGCTCCTTAATATTAAGAGCTCTTTTATAATTCCCACCCTCCTTCCTTATTATTACTAAATCAATAATGCGCCATTTAATATCCTGCCAGGAGTGTTGTTTTTCCCGCCAATGATTTACTATAGGTGCTGTATCAGTTTCCGTATGCACTCTCGATTTATGCTCATTCAAACGCGTCTTGATGGATCGCTGTGTTCTTCCAACATAAATTTGATCACACGGACATTGGATAATGTAAACAACATTGGTAGTATTACAGTTGGTGATGTTCCTTGCATGTATGATTCTTCCTGTGGAGGGGTGAATCCAAGTTTCACCTGACATAGTGAGAGTACACCATTGACAATTCCCACAACCTTCATGATATCCTTGTTGGGGAGCGGGAATCGAACTCCGAAGTATTTCTTCAATGTTGCGAATTATAATTATATAATCTACACCCTCCCAGCCATTGAAGCCTTCCCCAGCCCATCCTCCACCAAATGGCCATATACAGACACAGACCGTGCAAGTCTGCCCAGTACTGGCCTTAGTTCAATTTTTAATATTATTTTCTGATTCTAGATCCTCTGTGTTCATCCCAGTATGGCTCTTCTTATGTTCTTATAAAAGCTCAACAAGCTATGCATTAATAACTGCTAATAAATACTTAAATACAAGCTAGTAAAAATATAAAAATTGCAAAAACAACCACACAATAAATTAGAGTAGCACATACATAAAATAACTTCTAAATCAATTTTAAAAGAACCAATTATAAATGCTTGTACATAAAAAAATCTCATATATGAAACATATACAAGCAATATATACAAGAGGTGGAATGGAGAGCCAACATACCTAAGGCCTTCTTTTACTAAGGTTCGCTAACTGATTAGCGTTAGCACACCTTAGTAAAGAGGGGGTAAGTGATGTCTTTTAGTTCAAAGTTAGAAGATAA
This sequence comes from Geotrypetes seraphini, assembly GCF_902459505.1. Classification (NCBI taxonomy): domain Eukaryota; kingdom Metazoa; phylum Chordata; class Amphibia; order Gymnophiona; family Dermophiidae; genus Geotrypetes; species Geotrypetes seraphini. The sequence goes on from NC_047101.1 coordinate 45,955,040, forward strand.
ATACAAGAAACATTAACACATACTTAAAAATGTTCTATATGTATTACTGCTGTGTTGGACTTTTAATGCATTTGACTTATAAGAGTGGGCTCAAACTCGCGGCCCGCCAGGTACTATTTTGAGGCCCTCGGTATGTTTATCGTAATCACAAAAGTAAAATAAAACCGTTTCTTCATCATATGTCTCTTTAGCTATAAATTACAATATTATTATTAAGGCTTAGACAAAAGGAAAGATTTATAAACTATAAAGAGTTTTTACCTCATGCAAAATTGTCATTTCTTTAATAAGACATTAACTATTTTTCTGAGGCCCTTCAAGTACCTACAAATCCAAAATGTGGCCCTGCAAAGGGTTTGATTTGAGATCACTGACATATAAGATGACTAAATGCTTTTGGTGATGAACAGTCTTCTGTGACCTGCAGCTTCTTAGTGACAGATATCTGCTATCAATCTGCTTTCCGTCTGGTTTTATGCCACTTAGATATTGACAGCTAGTACGAGCATAAATGCCAGTGTTCTGATCGTCTCGTATATACACATATGTTCTATATTCCCCACTCTTCTGCGGAAGTTCCCATCCCATCCCAGCTCCATCTATCCTCCGCCCAAGGTGCTGTTTTATATTCTCAAATCTCTCATAAAATACCCCCATAAGGGGCAATTTTATAAGTGGGCATCTCTTTTGAGATACCCCAATGCCATGCTGTTAGAGCCTATTTTATAACACCATCTCAGCACCCAGATATAGGCTCTCTTTTACTAAGGTGTGCTAATCGATTTAGTGCGCACTAAACACTTACTTGTGCATGTTACAGAATACCAGTATAACTCGATGTGGGCATGCCTTACATATAGGTGTAGACTTATTGTAACAACAGGTGGCCTAATGTGTCAAGGGTGTACATAATGTACTGTGTTCTGTAAGCTGTGTGCATAAATGGCAGCCCTGCCATGACCAACCCATGTGACTTTGACCTTGACTCTGATTCTGTGACTCGCTAGTTGAGCTGGTGCCTCTGCACCCAGAGGTAGTGAGATCAAATCCCAGTGCTTCTCCTTGTGAGTCCGGGCAAGTCATTCAATCTTCCAGTGCTCACCGCTTTGAATATGAGCTTTGAAATGCCAAAGCAACAAAAAGACAGTATTCGAGTCCCCTTTCCCTTTCATCAAGTCCACTATCCGGTTTCCAACAGTGGCCAACCCAGGTCCCAAGTACCTTCCAGAAACCCATAGAGTAGCAACATTCCAGAGCTAAGACTGTGATGTCATAATGCCTCATTTCACCAGTGCCTAAGAGCCAAACTCACCAGTGATGTCACAATGGTTTGATTGTCCTATACTCAGCTCATATAAGAACATAAGAATTGCCCTACTAGTACAGATTGAAGGTGTGGCTCACTGGTTGAGCTGCTGCCCTCAGAGGTTGTGAGATCAAATCCCAGTGCTGCTCTTGTGACCCTGGGCAAGTCACTAAATCTTCCAGTGCTCACCGCTTTGAATGTCAGTTTTGAAATGCCAAAGCGACAAAAAGGTGGCATACAAATCCCCATTCCCTTCCTTAACATGTAGGCTTAGAGGAGCGCAAGTGTCAATCATAAGCTAGGCGTCTTTTATAGAATTGCGCCTAGTGGCATCTAAAGCATTCTATCCCGGGGTTTCTTGGCCTAAATGGATGCATCCACAATCTGCTCCTAACCATGTCTACTTTCTGGTAGGTGCTTTGGAGTAGACACCTACCTTGAAACGGTAGGCGCCTACCAAGTTAGGCATCTACCTTTAATTAATTGAGATAACATAAGAACATAAGCAGTGCCTCTGCTGGGTCAGACCTGAGGTCCATCATGCCCAGCATTTCGCTCACGTGGAGGCCCATCAGGTTCCGGACCTGTATACTAGCCCTCTAACTATACCCTTCTATCCCCTTTTCCTTCAGAAAATTGTCCAAACCCTTTTTGAACTCCAATACCGTACCCTGTCCTATCACTCCCTCTGGAAGCGCGTTCCTAGCATTGGTTCTGAATCTGTCCCCTTTTAATTTTTCAGAATGCCCTCTCGTTCTTGTAGTTGTCGAAAGTTTTAAGAATCTGTCCCTCTCCACTTTCTCTATGCCCTTCATGATCTTGTAAGTCTCTATCATATCCCCTCTAAGTCTCCGCTTCTCCAGCGAAAAAAGCCCCAGTCTCTCTAATCTTTCAGCGTATGAAAGGTTTTCCATACCTTTTATCAAACGCGTCGCTCTCTTCTGAACCCTCTCGAATATTGCCATATCCTTCTTTAGATACAGCGACCAATATTGGACGCAGTACCCCAGATGCGGGCGCACCATCGCCCGATACAAGGGCAGGATAACTTTTTTCATTCTGCTTGTAATACCCTTCTTGATTATTCCTAGCATTCTATTTGCTTTCTTAGCAGCTGCTGTGCATTGTGCCGACAGCTTCATTGTCATGTCCACTATTACCCCAAGTCCCTTTCTTGGGAACTCTCACTCAGTAACAGCCCTCCCATCGTGTAGCTATAGATTCAATTTGCAACCATTGCAATTTTCAATTAATGCCGGTTAAGGATTATTAAATAATTAAGTTGGGCGCCTAGATCGGCTAAGTGCTCTGATCTTGGCACCTAACTTTAGGTGTCTTTTATAGAATCAGAGCTATGAGTCCTTTTACAAAAGTACTCTGGAATCGAGTCTTAATATATTTGATAATGGCGTTTCTGTGTTTGAGCGGTCCTGTAGCCATGCAACTGTTATATCCCTCCTGAGGATGCGTCTTTTAGGCGAAACTCAAGTAGAGGGAATGCAATGGTTATAGAGATGCACAAGTGGTTATGCAATTTTGGGTGGAACTGGTGAAGCAGAGAGTTGCACATAAGAACATAAGAACATAAGAACTGCCATCTCCGGATCAGACCTTCGGTCCATCAAGTCCGGCGATCCGCACACGCGGAGGCCCTGCCAGGTGTACACCTGGCGTAATTTATAGTCCACCATATCCTTACATGCCTCTCTTAAGGAGATATGCATCTAGTTTGCTCTTGAAGCCTAGGACGGTTGATTCCGCAATAATCTCATCTGGGAGGGCATTCCAGGTGTCAACCACTCTCTGAGTGAAGCAGAACTTCCTGACATTAGTCCTGAACCTGTCCCCCCTTAGCTTCATTACATGTCCTCTAGTCCGTGTCAAATTGGACAATGTAAATAATCTTCTCTGCTCTATTTTGTCGATTCCTTTCAGTATTTTGAAGGTCTCGATCATATCCCCACGCAGTCTCCTTTTCTCAAGGGAGAATAATCCTAGTGTTATAAGTCTGTCCTCGTATTCCAGTTTTTCCATACCCTTCACCAGTTTTGTTGCTCGTCTCTGCACCCTCTCCAGCAGTTTTATATCCTTCTTTAGGTAGGGAGACCAATGTTGGACGCAGTATTCCAAGTGTGGTCTGACCATTGCCCTATAAAGCGGCATTATAACTTTCTCCGATCTACTCGAGATTCCTTTCTTTATCATGCCCAACATTCTATTTGCCTTCTTTGCCGCTGCCGCGCATTGTGCCGACGGCTTCAGGGTCCTATCTATCAGTACACCCAGGTCCTTTTCTTGTTCACTCTTCCCCAGAGTTGCACCTGACATTGTATACTCATATTCCTTATTCTTATTGCCTAAATGCATTACCTTGCATTTCTCCACATTGAACTTCATCTGCCATTTCTCCACCCATGTTTCTAACCGACACAAGTTGCTCTGGAGTTTCTCTCTATCCTCCTGCGATCTGATCGCCCGGCATAGTTTTGTATCGTCTGCAAACTTGATGATCTCACTGGATGTTCCTTCCTCCAGGTCATTGATATAAATATTAAAAAGAATCGGCCCAAGTACCGAGCCCTGGGGTACACCACTAGTCACTTTCTCCCAGTCGGAGAACTTCCCATTTATGCCCACTCTCTGCTTTCGGTTTTCCAGCCATTTGCCTATCCATCTTTGTATATCCCCCTCTATGCCATGGCTTTGTAGTTTCCTGAGAAGTCTTTCGTGTGGAACTTTGTCGAACGCTTTCTGGAAATCCAAGTATATTATGTCCACCGGCTTCCCACTATCAATTTGCTCGTTCACGGTCTCAAAAAATTGGAGTAAATTCGTCAAACATGATTTCCCTTTCCTGAATCCATGTTGACTGGGTTTCATCAAGTCGTGTGCGTCCAAGTGCCGGACTATACTATCCTTGATCAGTGCTTCAACCATCTTGCCGGGGACAGACGTAAGACTCACAGGTCTATAGTTGCCCGGTTCCCCTCTCGATCCTTTTTTGAAAATTGGGGTGACGTTCGCTATCCTCCAGTCGTCCGGTATCTGTCCAGTTCTGATTGTCAGGTTTGCAAGTTTTTGCAATAACTCTCCGATTTCAACCTTCAATTCCTTTAAGACTCTCGGGTGAATTCCATCCGGTCCAGTGGATTTGTCACTTTTAAGTTTGTCGATCTGATAGTATATCTGGTCTAAGTTCACTTCAACTGTGGTGAGGCTGTCTTCTATTTCTCCTGCAAACACTTTCTCCGCTTCAGGTATTGTTGAGGTGTCCTCCTTCGTAAAGACGGACGCAAAGAAGGAATTTAGTTTGTCTGCGATTTGTTTATCTTCCTTGATGTACCCTTTTCTTCCCTGGTCGTCCAGGGGTCCCACTGCCTCTTTTGCAGGTTTTTTCCCTTTCACGTATCTAAAGAAGGGCTTGAAGTTTTTGGCCTCCTGGGCTATTTTTTCCTCATATTCCTGTTTTGCATCCCTCACCGCCTTGTGACATTTCTTCTGATCATCTTTATGTTTGTTCCAGGCTTCGGTTGTCTTTATGCATTTCCATTTTTTGAAAGAGTCCTTCTTTTCTTTTATGGCTTCCTTCACCTGTATGGTAAGCCATGCCGGTTCTCTTTTGCTCTTTGTTCTCCGATCTTTGGAAATCCTCGGAATGTAGAGATCTTGTGCTTCTGTGATAGTATTTTTCAGTAGGGACCATACCTGATCTACCGTTTCAAGTTTGTCCACCATCTTCTCGAGTCGTTTTTCTACCATGGCTCTCATGCGATCGTATTTACCCTTTTTAAAGTTCAAGGTGGTGGTTAAGGTTTTGGCATGTTTCCCTTTCCCGATGTCAAGTTTAAAGTTGATTACATTGTGATCACTCGTTCCCAGTGGAACCATGACTTCCACTTCTGTTATCGGTCCCGTGAGGCCATTTAGGACCAAGTCCAAGGTGGCGTTGCCTCTTGTCGGCTCTTTTACCATTTGTTCCAGGAAGCAATCCCCTAGCACCTCCAGGAACTTGGCCTCCTTGCCGCAGTTGGAGGTTGCTAGTTTCCAGTCTATCCCTGGGAAATTGAAGTCTCCCAATATAATTATATTGCCTGTCTTGCATTCTTGTTTGATTTCCTCCATCATTTCTGAGTCAGTTTCCTCCGCCTGTCCTGGGGGACGATAGTAAAGGCCAATTTTCGTATCTGCGCCATATTGACCAGGAATTTTGATCCAGAGTGACTCAAGCTTCTCTTTCATTTCTGTTGTAACCATTTCAACAGAATCTATTCCTTCCTTAACATATAGAGCAATACCTCCACCTTTCTGCCCTACTCGATCTCTTCTATACAGTTTGTATCCCTGTAGTACTATGTCCCATTTGTTTTCTTCATTCCACCATGTTTCTGTTATGCCAATGATATCCAATATGTCATGTCTTGCTATTGTCTCTAGTTCCCCCATTTTGTTACCTAGACTTCTAGCATTCGTATACATACATCTAAGTTCCCTTCGTGTTACCTTTTTGGACCTTCTACTCTTGGCCTTCCCTGTAGTTTCAATTACGGTATCCTTTACTGCTCCTGTGTTATCACCCTTGTTTGTTGTGTGGTCGTCCCCTCCTGTGTCTGAGTTGTCCCTTCCTGCTTTTTCTCCCTTATTGGCTGTGAGGTCGTCTTCTCTTGTGTAGGAGTAGTTTTCCTTGGCTTCTTCGTCGGGGCATCCTGCTATCCGTGCCATCGACCGGTGGTCGACTGTCGGCTTTCCCCTATCTTTCAGTTTAAAGCCTTCTCGATTGCCTTCTTCATGTTTCCTGCCAAAACTCTTGCTCCTTCCTTGTTGAGGTGTAGTCCGTCCCTTCTGTAGTACTTGCTTTTTCCCCAGAACGCCGTCCAGTTGCGCACGAAGTCGAAGCCTTCTTCTTCGCACCATCGTCTCATCCAGGCGTTGATTACTTGCAATTCCCCTTGTCTCTTTCCATCCGCTCTTGGTACTGGGAGGATCTCAGAGAAGGCCACCTTCACCTCCCTGATCTTCAGTTGTCTTCCGAGTGAGCGGAGCTGGCCCTTCAGCTCTTCCCTGTCATACTTCCGCCCGCTCACATCATTTGTTCCCACGTGGATAAGCACAGCGGTGTCCTCTCCCCCTGCGCCATCTATGATCCTGGAGATCCTGTTGGTCACATCCTTCACTCTTGCTCCAGGCAGACAGGTGACGACTCTGTCCTCTCTTCCTCCTGCGGTGTGGCTGTCCACATGTCGTATAATGGAGTCGCCTACGATGATCCCCATGCGATGATCCTACATGAAGGAACACCCTCTCCAATGTATAGCTAAGTAACATAGTAACATAGTAGATGAGGGCAGATAAAGACCCGAATGGTCCATCTAGTGAAGCTGTTTTCAACTTCATTGCCGTTATTAAGAACAATAGGAGCAGTCGGTTACTGATAAGGAGCTATGATGGTCCCTTGTACAACCTCTGCTTAATATCACTATTAGAGCACTTAGGTTGTGGCTCTGAGCACTTGTCACTATAATTTATGCAGTTTTAATTGTTTATGTGAGGAAGGTGGCTATGAAATCAAGTGTCCTTTGTTGGTTGAGTACTTAATAGGTTTGTAACATAAGAGTTTGCCATGCACTAATCCTAAATTTAACACAGCACCTTTGGTTATGTTCCTTCTGTTTTTTTGTTGCAAGCCATGTGTTAAAATTGACATTAGTGTGTGGTACTGCAAAGAGTTAATGCGGGAGCATTAATTCCTCCTATTTTGGAGGCGCAAGTGGTCTGATGCAGTGGCGTACCGAGCATATGTGACACCAGGGGCCCATAATGTTTTTATACCCCCCCCCCAATCATTTTTTCACACACACACACCCCACCACGCCACGCCATGCCATGCCATATTTATAAAAAACATGATGTAACCCAGCCATGGTCCAAAAACTCTTCCGGACCCAGAGTTTACCTAGTTGGGGTCCGCCCACCTTCTCGCTGTCTTCTAACTCCTTCCCTTGACCGTCTTCTGCTCTTCTCGGCCCTCTGAAAGTATTTGACGTACTCCCACACCTCCGGCCTAGTCCTGGCTCCAGCGCATGCGCCATCAATCCTCCACCATTCCCCAGCATCCAGCAATCAACTGATTGCTGCCACTGGGGGAACCGGACTGCCGCCTCTTCAGGGCTACCAGGAAGCCCCCGAGGGATCGCGGCAGAACCGCGATTAAACCTCCTTCCTGCCCTGGGATCGTAGCAAAGCTACGACCCTGCCTGCTGTTCTCCCCCACCTGGAAGTTCTCGGACCATGACCCCAAGGCCGGGAACACCCTCTCATGCTTGCACCGGGCCGGTCCACCCTCCCCCCCCCTTGGTACGCCACTGGTCCGATGTTAACAGACATTATCTAGTTAGCACATATGAAGTATAACGTGCTAGTTGGCAAACACTCCATGCCCTTTCTCTGTCCATACCATGTCCCCTCAAGGAAAATTTCTAAGAAGTCCAGCAATGCATAGTTTAATGTGCAGAAACGAGGCCTCTACCACAAAATGCCTTCATGTGGTCATGCAGGAGCCTGTTTTTATGCATAAACTGCGCTCTGGTACAAGCATCCCTCTGCTGATTATGCACACACCCTTACAGAAGAGTGCTTAATTGCTTTCCTGTCACTTGAGGGTGTAAGTGTACAAGTGGCAAGTAAATTTGAGTGCCGTCATTAGAGAGCTGCTCTTTTCATTACCACTTCCCGCTGTTCCTCTTTTCTGTTCTCCATGACCCGTGCCTTGTGCTATACCAGCCCTTTCCACAGCTTCCCATGTGGCTACATGCAACATCAAGGAAATTGCTTGCATTATTCCCAGCAAGTCAAGCCTTCATCTACATAAGATTGTATTCTAATGCTTTGTTCATACCACCCTTTCCGAATAATCATCTGGAATTCCAATAAGCTCTTTGCTTTCTACAATTAACACTCCTTTTCCCCCCTGTCCATTGTCAAAACAACCTGACCATGGGAACCCCTTTGGTGAAGCTCCTGTAAAGAAAGACGGTATAAGGGAGAGAACCGCCTTTGCATAAAAATGCAGCTTATATATAATAAAAAGACGAAGCAGAAATCTAGTTGTAAACTTCATTCAGGTTAATAGAATTTGTCTTATTTCTTAAGTTGCAATAATTGATTGTGACTATACTAATATATAATAAAAATAAATTTTTTTAAAAACCTAGGGCTCCTTTTACGAAGGCGCGTTAGGGCCTTAACATGCGGAATAGCGCACGCTAGCCGCTACCGCCGCCTCTTGAGCAGGCGATAGTTTTTCGGCTAGTGCGCACTAATCCGGTGCGTGCATTAAAAACGCTAGCACACCTTCCTAAAAGGAGCCCCTAGTTGTAACCTCTACGAAGGGCCGCTGAAAAGTTAGCCCAACCAAGAAGAGAATGATGTGAAGCCATGAAACTTACAAGTTATTCTACCCTTTTCTTGACACTTTTCCTTTCATTAGTGCGTCCTGGTCTACGGAACTGAGGGTTGAGTTTTCACCGGATAAACTTCAACGCTATAAACACATGGTATTCCTTTTACACTTGACGGTTTCCCTTGTGGAAACAGGTTATAAGATGGCCCTGCGCCTTTATATATTGCCGTCTTGAGCCCACTGTATGGCCATCTGACCAGATTCTGTGTGCCTCAAAAGTCAGCACCCGATTGCTACTCTTGGTCACGTGTTTTATTCTTGTTGTTTTCATTCAGTGCTTTTAAAAGAGGATTTTGCATCATATTCATGGAAGGCGAGGTGTTTCCTGACCCCAGTGGTGGTGTTTTCTCATTGCCCTGTGGTTGCCCCAGTGCCACGGAGTATGCGAGTCTTTCTCAAGGTGGCTCTTCTTCTGGATGTCAAATCCATTTTGCTGTGCTGGCTAACGCCAACGGCTCCATCTATCACCGAATGGAGAGCTTTGCTCATCAACTGTTTACAGTTGGAACGTCTGGGGGTCTCAGACATGGATTCTCCTAAGGGAAGACGGCAACAGGCCACCTGGGAGCCCTTTTGAAATTCTTTGACCCCAGTGGCTAGAAGCAGATTGTTGAATTTGTGACTGCACTGTTTGGTATCTGTGTACTCTCTAAATGGAGAGCTACCACTTGTATTGTACCATGCTTATAGCAATATTCTTTCTTTCTTTTGTCTGCTGTTAATTGTGCTGTTATGCCTACCTTTAATAAATAACGCAAAAAAAAAAAAAAACAATCCTAACCCTACCAAAATATCTGTCATCCCCTCAATGATCCCCTACCACCTCTTCAGCCCCCTCCTATTCCCTTCTTGAGCACTAAATTCAGACTCCCTTTTGTCTGATGTGATTCCACCTCATCATCCACCCCCTATAAAAGGGGCCAGCCAGTTTAAGCTGGGTGGCTAATAACATTGGGCGAAGGCAAAGCCCACAAAGAAAACTGGAAAAGGGGAGGGGGGGGTAGGAAAGAGCAAGGTTAGGATAGAGACAGGAGAAGATGAATTTGATTGGCCAAGGAGTAGGAGATTGGGGATTGGTTAGGAGTGAGGGGAGGAAGGAGAAAGAATAGGGATTGGTTGTGGCATTTGGGCGGGTAGAATTTTTTCGGTGTGTGAAGAGGGTGGTGCGAGGGAGTCGGCGTTCCGGTGTGAGGCATATTTAAGAATAAATAATAAAAAAAAAAAAAAAAAAAAAAAACAGAAGAAAAGTACAAGTTGCTGTGAGGGGTGTTGCGGGTTGGGACCGGGCTTCGCGGTACTTTTGTCGGCGGAGCTCAGTGGAGCAGTAGCGGCTGCTTGCGAGGTAGGAGAGGCGGTCGGGTGCTCTGCAAAGTCGGTGCGGGCCGTATTGCATGACGCTGTTTCGTTTATTCCAGCGTTGTTTTCAGTCAGCTTTTGGGCGCTCGGGGGGGGGGGGGGGGGGGGGGGAGAGAGAGAGAGAGAGGGACGGCTGAGAGCACTGGAAAAAACAGAAGTTTATCGGGGGAGGCAGGGCGGCCTGTGAAGAATACATTAAAAACAAAGAAACTGTGTTTCTCACCGGACGTCGGCAGCACAGAGTGGGGGGAGTGTGTATGTAGGTTTCTGTGGGGGTGGACATTTTGCTGCAGGTTTTTCTTCATCAGTGCTGGTGGGTAGTGGGTTGTGAAACGGTAGGCTGGGGGTGGGCTTTGTTTACAGTAGGGTGGAGTGACGGGAGTGGGTTAGTGATAGTGAGGATAAAATGAACATTTCTTAATGCACAATTCTTACATATCTTATGTTGCAGATAACTGAGTTGAGCTAATTTATTTCTTGTTTCTTTCCCTCCTTCTTATAGTGGAGTTTTGGTAGGGGAGGGTTGTAATTGGTGCCTTGATTGATAGGGTGGGGGTACTTTGGTTGGGGAATTGAGATGGGGGGAGTAAAAAAAGGTGGGAGTGGGGGTAACAAAGCGGGGCAGAAGGTTGTGGCAAAAGGCAAGAGTGGGAAGAAGGGGTCGAGTGGTGGAGTCCTTAAGGGGGCGGGTAAGAAGCAGGGTTCGGGGCGGGGTAGGAGTGTTATGGGAGGGGGTGTTAAGAGGGCAAGTAAGAAAGATCAGTTGGTTGCAGGGGCTGTTAGAGGGTCTGTTGAGGTTTCCCAGGTTCCAGATTTGTCATCGGTGGTGATGTCTGTCCCAGAAACCAGCAGGACTCCAGTGAGGGAAGTGGCCAGTACCAGTGTTGCAGCGGCACCGCGGACATCTGGTGAGTTGGTACAATCTTTACTGGAGGTTTTGGGAGAGGTGCGGGGTGCTGGAGTGGGTGAGGATCCTCTAGCAGGTCGGTCTTTGGGGGAGAATAGGTCGGGGTGCCGGGATATTCGTAAGAGTTTAAAGGATAAAAAGTTTTTGAAGCGTTTGAGGCATATAGTTAAGCGTATGGATTTGGAAAAGCGAAAACGGCGAGCAGTCGGGGGCGCTCCCATAGCGGTCTGGGAGTCCTCGGATTCATCTGACTCTTCACAATCTTCCTCTTCCTCTTCTTCTGAAGGAGAGGATGGGGCTGGTTTGATTGGGGGTGTTTCCGTAGGGCGGCCGACGAGTGCGGAGGGAGCCCCTGGAATTTCTAGGAAAGGCCATACATTATGTGCTATTGCACCTTTAGATTGTCACATTTCCCCTAAGTGGAAGCGGAAGATTTTGCGGGGCAAATATATTGATTTTTTTAGTTTGTTGGGTAGAGAACAGGAGGGACAGGGGCCTAAGGATGGTAATAAACCTGATGGAAAAAAGATAAAAGGACGTGTGGCCAAAAATATTTTTAATTGGTTGTTGGGTTTTAATGTTTTTGCCAGTGTAATAGGTGAGGCCAGGCCTGAACTTTATTCTGGTCTATTACGCTATGCGGATCTGATATTACGCGCTTACAGGACATATGGAGGCTGGTTTTGGCTCAATTATGATGAGCAATTTCGAAAAAGTTTAGCGCGGGATAAAGCTGATTGCTGGGGGGTTAGGGATGTGGATTTGTGGTTGGCAGAAATGACACCATCTCGTGGGTCTACCTTTCGACCAATGCAATCCGCAGTTGGAACCTTGACGGGTGGTTTTTCATCTGCGGGTGGAAGAGGTGTTGGGAGTCCCAGATGGTCTCACCCTGGTGTGGTATCGGGGGGAGATGTGGGTCTCGGGCGGGGGGCCAGTTTGCAGGGAGGATCAACTAGTGCAGCTTGTTTTCAATTTAATGCGGGGCGGTGTAATCGGACCAACTGTCGGTTTCGACACTGCTGCAGTCAGTGTTCTGGGGGACATCCTGCCTTTCGTTGCCCCGGCGGAGGGCCTTTCGGTAGAGGCCAGTTTTCAGGTTCCGGGTTCTTCACGAATAGGATCCCTGGTCAAGGCGCCTTCCCCCATTAGGTTGCATGAGTTACAAAAGTGGTTGTCTGTCTATCCGCACCGGGGGGATGCTTATCTTTTAGACGTTGGGTTTTCTGAGGGTTTTCCTATACCATATGAAGGGCCACCATTGGTACATCGTTCTGGTAATGCTCGCTCCGTGGATTTGCATAGGGAGGTGGTTTTGAAGAAATTGGATAAGGAGCTACTTTTGGGGCGTATTGCTGGGCCTTTTGTGGAACCTCCTTTGGAGAATTTTGTTGTGTCTCCTTTGGGGGTTATTCCAAAAAAGGAGCCGGGTAATTTCAGATTGATCCATAATCTGTCCTATCCATCTGGACTCAGTGTTAATACATTTATTGATCCTCAGTTTTGTACGGTTCAGTATGCTTCACTGGATGCGGCAGTCACTCGGTTACGTGAATGTGGTTCGGGTGCTTTGATGGCAAAAGCGGATATTGAGGCTGCATTCCGTTTGTTACCTGTCCATCCGAGTGCATTTCACTTATTAGGTTTTCAGTTTGAGGGCCAATTTTATTTTGATAAGTGTATGCCTATGGGGTGCTCAATTTCTTGCACTTATTTTGAGGCTTTTTCTACATTTGTACATTGGGTAGTGGTGCAAGTTAGTGGTCTGCATTCAGTTGTTCATTATTTAGACGATTTTTTGTTTGTTGGAGCATCGGGGTCTGGGGAGTGTGAGAGTTTGATAGCCGCTTTTCGAATCATGGCAAGACAATTGGGAATACCTTTGGCCTTGGACAAATGTGAGGGGCCATCTACTCAGTTGACCTTCTTGGGAATTGAGTTAGATTCTGTTCGCATGGAGTCTCGTCTGCCCACAGTGAAGGTTCAGGCTTTGTTGGAGGCAATTGGGGCAGCTTGTCAGAAGCGAAAACTGAGCTTAAAGGAAATACAATCTTTGGTGGGTCATTTTAATTTTGCAGCACGTGTGATTCCAATGGGGCGAATATTTTCCAGGCGTTTGGCATTCTTGTCAGTAGGTTTACGCCGTCCACATTTCATGGTTCGTTTGACAAAGGCAGTACGAGAGGATTTGCAGTTATGGAGGTCATTTTTGATATCTTTTAATGGCGTCTGTGTTTGGCAGCAACCTAGGGTGTCGAATGTTGATTTACATTTGTTTACGGATGCCTCTGGAGAGATTGGTTTTGGGATATATTTTGGGGGTGCTTGGTGTGCCCAGGGTTGGCCCGAATGGTGGAGGTTGTTGGGTTTGTGTTCCAATATTGCTCTTCAAGAATTGTTTCCTGTGTGGGTGGCCTTAGAGCTTTGGGGGGGTCAATTGGCAAATAGAAGAGTGGTTTTATTTTCGGATAATTTGGCAGTTGTGCATGCCATCAATAAACAGTCTGCTCACTGCCCATTGCTTGTGGAGTTGTTGCGTTTGATTGTGCTGGAGTGTTTACGGCTTAATCTGTTCCTGTCTGCTAGGCACGTACCTGGGGTCTTGAATGAGATCGCTGACTCTCTATCTCGTTTACAGTGGTCTCGATTCCGGGCGTTAGCCCCAGAAGCAGAGCTCTACCCTACAGAGATGAGGGAGGAATTATGGGTGCAGTTCCGACGCATTGTCGATGGCTGGTACAACAATCGTTAGCTCCCAGCACGTGGAAAGCTTATGATGTGGGTTGGAGGCGTTTGATGCTATTCCTACAACAGCGTGGGGTGGATTCTTCTATCCCTATTTCTGAACAATTGCTCATCGATTTCATTGTGACTAGTGCGCAACAAGGATGGTCTTTTGCCATGGTTTCGCAAGTAGTTGCTAGTTTGAATTTTGTGTCACAATTGTTACGATGGAGTAATGTTACTGGGTCATTTCTGGTAAAAAGGCTTTTAAGGGGTTATGCCCGTGCGGGGCCGGTTTACCGACCTCGATTAAGACGCCGGCCTATATTTTATGACTCTTTGGTGGAGTTATGTGGTCGATTGCCAGAAGTTTGTTTTTCCTCTTTTGAGGTTATTTTGTTCCAGTTGGCATTTGTCATTGCCTTTTTTGCTGCTTGTCGGGTGGGTGAGCTGGTGGCACCATCCAGTCATGCCCAGGGTGAGTTGGGTTTACAGGTACAGGATGTGCACTTGGATGTGACCTCCTTGAGTATTTATTTCCGGCGGTCTAAGACGGACCAGGAAGGAAAAGGTGTGTGGTGTGTCTTGCGGGGTCAGGACATGCTTCCATTTTGTCCAGTACGTTGTGCCCTGGTCTATAGAGACATTAGGCCCCAGGGAGGTATTTATTGGTTGGTGCATCAAAATGGTATGCCTATGACTCGATATCAATTTGCAGCGATTTTCCAAAAAACTTTGGTGGCTGTTGGATATGACCCGGGTGAATATGGGACGCATTCTTTTAGGATTGGGGCCGCTTCCACAGCATCAGCAGCTGGTGCGGCGCCTGCCTTAATTAAAAGGGTAGGTAGATGGCGTTCCAATTGTTATAAGAGATATGTGCGGGTATGATATAGTATGGTTTTGAGTTTGTTATTGTCTTCAGTTTCTTTTCCAGATCCCAGGCATCCTGTTCCTCTGCCTCCTGATATATGCGTCTGGGTTTGTGGACACTCGCTCATATTTTGGGCGCATAAGCATGCTCAAGAATCCCGTTGGGGGAATAATCTGGGACTGGTGGAACATGGGATTCGGCTACGCTGGTTGGGTATTCGAGGCATGTATTGGGACCAGCTGTTGCCTACTTTACATCAAGCTAGTTGTTTTTCTGCACCTGTACTTATTTTGATTCATTTGGGAGGCAATGATTTATGCAAAGTTAAAGGGGTCCATTTAATACGACAGATGAAAAGTGATTTATTGTTTGTGGCCTGTACATTTCCTAGGGCCCGCATGGTTTGGTCTCATATACTCCCGCGGTGTTGCTGGAGGGATGCAAACAACCCGGCCGCCATAGAGCGGCTTCGCAAGAGGGTGAATGTTGAGATTTCAAAATTTGTTTCAATGTTGGGGGGGTTAGTTTTGGTGCATGATCTCATTTCCGTTGATTGTCCGGGTTTATTTCGCCCGGATGGGGTTCATTTATCTGTTATTGGGCTGAATATTTTCCTGAGTGTCCTTCAGGATTTGATTGGGAGTTGTTTTAAGAGATAGTTGGTCGCAGTTTTTTGGGGGGGCAGTGACAAGAAAGAATCTGTCACTGCCAGTGGCCTACAGGGGAGCATTTGATTACAAATGATTTGAAAATTTATATAAATGAGATGAGTTGAATTATGTCCTCGTGGGCGGCACCGCCACGAGTTGAGGTGACTTGACGACACCGTGGGTCACCGGAGAATGTAAAGGAGAAGACGGGGAGACTGGGGCTAGATCGATACCGATTAGCTCCAGGAATTGATTCAAGGAATGTTGGAAAATTTGGTTGAGAATTGTTACATGTTAAAATGTTATAATCAAATTAATTTTGAGAATGATGTTAATTAAAGCTGCGGCCAACTTTTGCCAATTATAAAGTGTATTGGAATTATTTGAAAAGAATGGGGAGTATGTGATATATGAGAAGTGTGGCTGAAGTACGAGTCCCAATGTTAAAGGGGCCAGCCAGTTTAAGCTGGGTGGCTAATAACATTGGGCGAAGGCAAAGCCCACAAAGAAAACTGGAAAAGGGGAGGGGGGGGTAGGAAAGAGCAAGGTTAGGATAGAGACAGGAGAAGATGAATTTGATTGGCCAAGGAGTAGGAGATTGGGGATTGGTTAGGAGTGAGGGGAGGAAGGAGAAAGAATAGGGATTGGTTGTGGCATTTGGGCGGGTAGAATTTTTTCGGTGTGTGAAGAGGGTGGTGCGAGGGAGTCGGCGTTCCCCTCCCTCCCACCCAAGTTGGTAGGAGGTGGGGGGGTGTACAGGGTGAAGACGGGTGTATGGATTGGTGGGGGGTGGGGTCGCAGCTGGAAGAAGAGCCTACAGGGGAGCATTTGATTACAAATGATTTGAAAATTTATATAAATGAGATGAGTTGAATTATGTCCTCGTGGGCGGCACCGCCACGAGTTGAGGTGACTTGACGACACCGTGGGTCACCGGAGAATGTAAAGGAGAAGACGGGGAGACTGGGGCTAGATCGATACCGATTAGCTCCAGGAATTGATTCAAGGAATGTTGGAAAATTTGGTTGAGAATTGTTACATGTTAAAATGTTATAATCAAATTAATTTTGAGAATGATGTTAATTAAAGCTGCGGCCAACTTTTGCCAATTATAAAGTGTATTGGAATTATTTGAAAAGAATGGGGAGTATGTGATATATGAGAAGTGTGGCTGAAGTACGAGTCCCAATGTTATTCTCTACGTGAGCACTTATTCTGACTCCCCTTTAGTCCTGTGTGTCTGTTATAATTAGATTGTAAGCTCTTCTGAGCAGGGACCGTCTCTTACATGTACAATATACAGCACTCTACGCACCTGGTAGCCCTATAGAAATAATAAATTGTTGTACTTGTTGTTCAGTAAGCGAAGAATGGTATCCATCAGGCTCAGATGTGTAACCCTATCCACATAAAAGTGATAGGGTAGCTATAATGAAGATTTAAAATTTGCCCTTTGCCGTGGTTCCATTTCGAAAACTGGCCATATTTCTCCATGCTCTGCAAATTAGGGGAAATGTCATTCGAATGAACACTCAGCATTTGCAGTAAGTCGCCGTTAGTTCGTGTCAAATATGTCTGATGAGCATTTCCGCTTAATAACATGAGAAGAAAGTATCGCACATTTCAGAACTCTCTAAAATAATTGCTGTATTATTTTGCATGCAAAGACAACATCCAAGCTAGAGGTATACAGAGAAGATATAATGAAGACCTAAAGTCTAGTTACCAGTCTCTGTAGGGAGAAAAAAATTGATCAGATTCAAAACTGGTTTTAAAGCAAAATCTCAACAACTGAATTATTCTAACAAACGAGATGTTTATGTTTATAAGGTCCTTGATATAAGATTATAAGATTTGCCGCTGCTAGGTCAGACCAGTGGTTCTTCGTACCCAGCAGTCCGCTCACGCAGCGGCCATTAGGGACCAGTGCCCTATTTGAGTCTAGCCTTACCTGCATATGTTCTGGTCCAGCAGGAACTTGTCTAATCCCTGGAGGGTACTTTCCCCTATAACAGCCTCTGGAAGAGCGTTCCAGATTTCTACCACTCTCTGGGTGAAGAACAACTTCCTTACGTTTGTCAAACATAAATACACAGTGGGTCAAAATTAAAAACTTGGACAAAGTCGTGGGCCAACCGTGATATTTATTGAAAAAATGTGTACAACTCCAAAAGGAAACTGTAGAAAATATGTTTAAAAAACAACGACACAAGGTACAACTAGCCCACGATTGATGTAAAAGAGCTGAGCCAAACTTAAAATGGAAAAACTACAAAGGAATTAAAACCAAAAATGGAACAAAATAAAATACTATGTGAATTAGCAACATATGTTTTGAAAAAGCGTACAAATATAATCATAATTAAAACCATTACGTGAAGCAGAGAAAACGAATAGGAATACGGAAAAACACTAGCACCGGAAAAGAATGAGTACCAGAAAGCAAAACGCTCAAATTAGAACATGATCAAAAGATTTTATACAACAAGGGATTAAAAAGAAGAAAAAGTAATGAAAAAATCAATACTTACCAAAAAAGCAATTGCCGAAGAATCCAATGCTACTGCGATGCAGTGTGAGTCTGTGAAGAGAGCCGGAGAACGCCACGGGAACTTGTAAAAACGTCAAACGTGATGACGTGCCTAATGGGGACGTGAGCCGATTGGGTCAAAAAACTATCTACCGGCGGGCCACCTCTAGTAGACATTTGGTATTTTCTCGTGGGCCAAATATAATTATACGGTGGGCAAGATTTGGCCCGCGGGCCTGAGTTTGACACCCCTGATCTAAGCGGTTAACAATCAAACTGTGATCAGAATGGAAAAGAACTACAATTGTAAACAGGAAAGAGAAAAATGAAGTGATTTCTTCCCTATTTGTGCAAGCATATTCCCTTCTAGCCACAGTTGGTCAGAAATTTTACAAAGACAAACTGCAGATCTCGCAGCGTACCCTGAAGAAAGCCAAAGCATGATGGCTGAAACATCTGTTTCTAACAGACACAGCAAGACCCGAAAACCTGCAACAAGCACAATGCCAGCTGTGGAAACCCAGAGAGAACATGCAGGGAGCACATCTTTAAACTCATCAGAGACTTTTCCATTCTGTGGAAAAAGAGACCAACTGACTTTCACGCCAAAATTCAAAGTTGGTGGACTGCCCTGTTCCCAGTCAAGTCAGTGAACCCACTATTTACGAAGACAAACCGCAGACCTCACAGCATACCCTGAAGAAAGCCAAAGCATGATGGCTGAAACGTCGGTTTCTAACTGACAAGACGCAACGAGACCCGGAAACCTGCAACAAGTACAATGCCAGCTGCTGAAACCCTGAAAGAACATCTATCTTTTTATTTTGAAAATGAGCATTTCTTATATGTGTTTGGGCTCATTGTGTCTCTTTTTGAACCATTCTCAAAAAAAAAAAATTTTTTTTAAAGAAAAATGCACAAAAGAAGTCATTGGGATGTAGGAAGGGCCAGCATTTATAGTAGACTGGCCACACAAACATCACGACATAGCAATGGGGCAGTGGACTTCACATAAAAAGTTCCGGGTACACATCTCACCATAAGTCCCTTGTATTGAGTGGTGAGCCCTCCAAAAGCCACCTAAAACTTACTGTACTCAATTGTGCTTGCAGGTATCACCTATGTGTAGGTACAGTAGGTTTTGAGTGGGTTTTGGAGGGCTTATATGTTCTATCACACATGTAGTTAGAGATATGTACCTGGAACTTTGTATGTGAAATTCACTGCCCCATTGCTCTGTCGTGATGTTTGTGTGGCCCTTCCTACATACCAGTGACTTCTTTTGAGCACAGATGTTAGCCCATCTTCCCCAAACAAGTAAATGGCAGCTAGGAAGAAGCTCTTCCCTCTTCCTAACGTGTCCATAGACTAACATGCACACATTAGTAAAAGAGGACCAGAATGTATGTACTTCCATTACCTGCAACCATGGATGATCTGCAGGAACGCATCACTGAAGCTATAAATGCGATCACGCCAGACATGTTTCAGAGAGTCTGGTCCGAGCACAATTATCGCATCGATGTTTGACAAGTAACAGGTGGGGGCGCACATCGTGTGTATGTAATCAACAGATACCATATGAAACTTTATGGGTTCCTTTTACGAAGGTGCGTTAGGGCCTTAACGCGCGGAATAGCGTGCGCTAGCCGCTACTGCCTCCTCTTGAGCAGGTGCTGGTTTTTCGGCTAGCGCGCGATAAAAACACTAGCGCACCTTCGTAAAAGGAGTTGATGAAACTGTAGCCTCAAAGGTGAAAGAGTATTCCATCACATTTTGGTTTTGTAACCATTTAAAATCAAGGAGTGTTTTTGTGGGCACCCTGTATATTATAGAATGATAGCAATTACATTTTATGTTACCATTTTGTTCCAGGAATTCGGGCATATATAATTTTTAAAATGGGATATAAATTATGATAAATAAATTAATAAACGTGCATTCATTTTATTCAAAGATGGTAATTTGCAGAACGCCGCTCATGCTTTTAAGCTCTCTCTCCAAAAAAAAATAAAAAGTCATAATGAATTTCTGATATTATAATGTAAGGAAACAATGACTAATTTAAATTAACCTTTTTTGTACTTAAAAAATATGATCACATTCTGAGTCAAGTATAAACTAGCTGAGAGGGTTTCTTCACGTTACTTTGAGGCTATTATTTTGCAGCTAACTAATACCATATATCTCCGAGTCTGGATCTTTGCTGAACGACTAATTCATCCCCATCCGGCCTCTTCCCTGCATTTGTGATAAATACATGCTAGAAGCAAATGATAATTTAATTGCGAGCAAATGAGGCAGAGTCATTAAGAACCTCACCTCGCCATTAATGACAGTTTATTTCTGTTTTGAAAATTTATGAGCGAACTGAAAATAAGCACAGTTCAGCTGTGTCCTAGAGCAAACGGCTTCGTGGGGAACAGCGTGCTTTAATGGAGTTGACATCATGTTCTCTTCAGTCCATGACTACCGTGCTGCGTCCATGAAATTCTAAGGAGGGGGCAGCCCCCCCCCCCCCAATAGTGGATGAAGGAAAAACACAGAGATTTTTCTCCTCAAGTCTAGCTGAGTATCTTCATGTTGAATTCTTGCAGTCAGCACCAAATCCAACGTTTTAAATGGCAGAGTCAGTCTCTTATGGGGAAATTCTATAAGAAGTGCCTAAATAAATAGGTGCCTAACTTAGGCCCTTTTTTACTAAGCCTTGGTAGAGGTTCTAACATGGCCAGAGTGCTAAATGCTCTGACTCTGCTCCAACACTCATAGAAATTCTATAAGTATTGGAGCAGTAGTGGGGCATTTAGCACTCCAGATAACGGTTTCTGCGGATGGGCAGACTGGATGGGCCATTTGGCTTTTATATGCCATCATGTTTCTAGGTTTCTATAACCAAAAAGCTCTATGGCACGTGGGATCTCTCAGAGAGAGAAAGAGATAATGGTTACTGTGGATGGGCAGACTAGATGGGCCATTTGGCCTTTGTCTGGCATCATGTTTCTATGACCTTACAATGCAGGTGTAAAGAGCCTTAGCCAATAGGAAGAAGAGGAGATAGTGGATGCTGCGGATGGGCAGACTGGATGAGCCATTTGGCCTTTATCTGGCATCATGTTTTATGACCATAAAGCTCTATGACATCACAATGTAAGTGTTAAGAGCCTTAGCCAATAAGGAGAGGAGGAGATAGTGGATGCTGCAATTGGGCAGAGGGGATGGGCCATTTGGCCTTTAACTGACATCATGTTTCTATGACCTTACAATGGAGGTGTAAAGAGCCTTAGCCAATAGGAAGAGGAGGAGATAGTGGATGCTGCGGATGGGCAGACTGGATGAGCCATTTGGCCTTTATCTGGTAACATGTTTTATGACCATAAAGCTCTATGACATCACAATGCAAGTGTTAAGAGCCTTGGCCAATAGGGAGAGGAGGAGATAGTGGATGCTGCGGATGGGCAGACTGGATGAGCCATTTGGCCTTTATCTGGCATCATGTTTTATGACCATAAAGCTCTATGACATCACAATGTAAGTGTTAAGAGCCTTAGCCAATAAGGAGAGGAGGAGATAGTGGATGCTGCAATTGGGCAGAGGGGATGGGCCATTTGGCCTTTAACTGACATCATGTTTCTATGACCTTACAATGGAGGTGTAAAGAGCCTTAGCCAATAGGAAGAGGAGGAGATAGTGGATGCTGCGGATGGGCAGACTGGATGAGCCATTTGGCCTTTATCTGGCATCATGTTTTATGACCATAAAGCTCTATGACATCACAATGTAAGTGTTAAGAGCCTTAGCCAATAAGGAGAGGAGGAGATAGTGGATGCTGCAATTGGGCAGAGGGGATGGGCCATTTGGCCTTTAACTGACATCATGTTTCTATGACCTTACAATGGAGGTGTAAAGAGCCTTAGCCAATAGGAAGAGGAGGAGATAGTGGATGCTGCGGATGGGCAGACTGGATGAGCCATTTGGCCTTTATCTGGTAACATGTTTTATGACCATAAAGCTCTATGACATCACAATGCAAGTGTTAAGAGCCTTGGCCAATAGGGAGAGGAGGAGATAGTGGATGCTGCGGATGGGCAGACTGGATGAGCCATTTGGCCTTTATCTGGTAACATGTTTTATGACCATAAAGCTCTATGACATCACAATGCAAGTGTTAAGAGCCTTGGCCAATAGGGAGAGGAGGAGATAGTGGATGCTGCGGATGGGCAGACTGGATGAGCCATTTGGCCTTTATCTGGCATCATGTTTTATGACCATAAAGCTCTATGACATCACAATGTAAGTGTTAAGAGCCTTAGCCAATAAGGAGAGGAGGAGATAGTGGATGCTGCAATTGGGCAGAGGGGATGGGCCATTTGGCCTTTAACTGACATCATGTTTCTATGACCTTACAATGGAGGTGTAAAGAGCCTTAGCCAATAGGAAGAGGAGGAGATAGTGGATGCTGCGGATGGGCAGACTGGATGAGCCATTTGGCCTTTATCTGGCATCATGTTTTATGACCATAAAGCTCTATGACATCACAATGCAAGTGTTAAGAGCCTTGGCCAATAGGGAGAGGAGGAGATAGTGGATGCTGCGGATGGGCAGACTTGGTGGGCCATTTGGCCTTTATCTGCCATCATGTTTCTATGTTTCAAGGCTGCATTAGAAACCTCTGCTTAGTAAAAGGGAGGGATTAATTAGTAAATTGACTTTAATAATGATCTTTAAAAAGCTCATAATTGAAAAATATAACATTTAATTGGGAGATAGGCACCTGTCTACTTAGGCGCAATTCTATAAAAGATAGGTACCTATCAGTGCCTAACACCAAAGTAGGTGTTTTTAGGCGTGGAGAAAGCCTTAGGCGCCGCTAGAAGTCATTCTCCAAAGGACTTAGGCACCTCTAATGTAGGCCTTTAAAAACCTAAGTTTAAAGTTAGGCACCGTTAAGCACAATTCTGTAAGTGTGATTGACATGCGATAGGTGTCTAACTTCAGGCGCTTATCTTTGTTAAGCGCCAATTACAGAATCTGACTCTTACTGCCTGAAATTAAACTAGACTCCAATTCTTTAAATGGCACCAAGAAACATGGTGCATAGCCCATGTCACGAGTTAGATGCCAAACACCTAGCAGCGCCGAAATTGGACTTAGAAGTCAGGGTTTTCTTGGCCTACATGCAAAACACACCCATGATCCGCCCTTAACTCCTCCCGCTTTCTGGTAGACACCCTGGACTAGACGCCTGGTTGAAGCGAGTTAGGCACCTAGAAAGCAATTAATTTTAATTTAAGCCAATTATGAGTTGCCAATTGCTTGTTAGCAGTGCCAATTAATTAAAAAAAATAATTAAGTTAGGCCCCTAGATTGGCTAGGTGCGCTGGTCTAGGCAGCTAACTGTAGGTGTCATTTATGGAACTTGGGCCCTGAAGTCCACTGAGCATGCCCAGCTATGTGGCATCCCTTATACACTTCTCCCTCCGTATTCGCGGTTTCAGCATTCATGGTTTCGATTATTCACGGTTTTTAGCTTGCTGGCTCCCCACCCCCAAATTACATCAGCTTGCATAGAGAAATGGCTGATTCTCGGCACTTTCTTCACCGTGTTTTGCCTCTCCTTCAGGAACAGGCCAGGTCTCCCACCATGTTATTCACGGTTTCACCATATTCACGATGGTTTTTAATAGAAAATAGCGAATAACATATGAAAAAGTTATTTGCGGTTTTTCTGTATTTGTGGTTCTGTTAATCCCCTATCACAGCGAATACGGAGGGAGAAGTGTACTCCCATATACTCCTCCTTGTTGTTTGTGATCATCAAATGATCACCGCCTAAGAATTCCTCCACTGGCATAGGTCAGGTGGGAATCCACTCGCAAAACTGTTTGGTTTTTTTTTTGGGGGGGGTTTATCGTGCTTCACCACTATGGAACTCTCTACCATGCCCACTTCATCTAATTCCTTCCTACCAAGCGTTTTGATCAGAGGCGAAAGCTTTCTTAATGTTCAATCTGCTTTTGATTTGCTTTAACGATACCCTGAATGATGCAGGCAGTATTTTCACCAGAGACTAACTCCCTCTTTTACTAAGGTGCGCTAACCGATTAGCGCACGCTAATCGCTAACACATCCATAGACTAACATGCATGCGTTAGCGTCTAGTATGCGCTAATTCGATTAGCGCGTGCTTATCGGTTAGCGCACCTTATTCCCTCTTTTACAAAGGTGCACTAACTGATTAGCGCGTGCTAATCACTAACACGTCCATAGACTAACATGCATGCGTTAGCGTCTAGTATGCGCTAAATCGATTAGCATGTGCTTACCCCCTCTTTTACAAAGGTGCACTAAGCTTTTTAGCGTGCGCTCAACACACACTAGCACGTGCATGTTATCCTATGGACGTGTTAGCGGTTAGCGCACGTGTTTATTTAGAGTGCGCTAAATCCACACTAAAACGCTTAGCGCGCCTTTGTAAAAGAGGGGGTTAGTAAAAGAAGGGCCTAAGGGGACCTTTTAATAAGGCACACTAGTGTTCCTTAGCATGCGCTAAATGCTAACGCGTGCTAACATGTCCATTATATCCTATGAACGCATTGCCATGCATTAGCATTTAGCGTGCGCTAAGGAACACTAGCGCGCCTTAGTTAAAGGACCCCTATATGTTAGATTTTGTTAGCTTAGCTATCTCTTCTAGGTATGCGAGTGTTGTATGTATGCTATAGTTATCTATATTTTATGGAGCTGTTTTCTATTTTATAATATTGATTTTGTAAACCACTGCAGTATTTCAAATTTTAATAAAAGATAAACTCGAGCTACAGCACCGCCCCAGAATCAGTACAATGCAGGACCAAATGCAGATGGTCACAGCTAAACATACACATGTTTTGTCTGTTGTTTGCTTCTTGCAATAAAAATATTTCAAACAAAGAAAAAAAAAGATAAACTCAAGGCATAAGAATAGCCTTCCTGGGTCAGACCAATGGTCCATCAAGCCCAGTAGCCCGTTCTCACGGTGCCCAATCCAGGTCACTAGTACCTGGCCAAAACCAAAGGAGTAGCAACATTCCATGCTACCAATACAGGGCAAGCAGTGATTTCCCTCTTGTCTTTCTCCATAACAGACTATGGACTTTTCCTCCAGGAACATGTCCAAACCTTTCTTACAACCTTCATACTATTTCCCAGTCACCACACTGACTTGTCAAATTCTACATTATGGAGTTAATTATAGCAACTGGTTACATGTATATAAAGCTGATTTATATGAGGGTTAAATGAAAAGTAATGCCTCCACTTCCATAATTCATCAACATGAATGCACCTTACTTGTTCTCTTGTTCTTCAAAATCTCTTTCTTCATCTCAGTTTGGTGAGAAGAGACTGTTGAAGAGACTGTTTTGCTATTGCTTGTATGCAGTGAGAACTCGGTACGATTTAACCAATATGCCATGTTAGAATTTCTAATGACTACTACTATTTATCATTTCTATAGCGCTGAAAGGCACACACAGCGCTGCACATTTAACATACAATAGACGGTCCCTGCTCAGAAGAGCTTACAATCTAATTTTGACAGACAGGACATCTCAGGGTTGGGGAGATTAAGGTAGAGGAAATGATACAGTGGGTCTAGGTATCTGACAGCATTGAGTGGGAGTTAAGAGTTGAAAGCAGCTTCAAAAAAGTGGGCCTGTAGGTTGATTTGAACACTGCCAGGGACGGAGCCTGACGTATTGATTCAGGCAGCCTGTTCCAGGCATACGGAGGGGCAAGAAAGAAGGGACGGAGTCTGGAATTGGCAGTGGAGGAGAAGGGTACAGATAAGAGGGGCTTAACCGACGAACGGAGTTCACGGGGAGGAGTATGGGGGAGATAAGTGAAGAGAGATATTGTGGGGCTTCAGAGTGATGCACTTGTAAGTCAGTAAGAGGAGCTGACTGTTGAAGTTCCTTCAGTTGAAATTCACCACTGCATGCAGGTTGTTTATGGTTATGACTGTGTTGATGTGAGTATTGTGCGTGACTGGGCCAAATTATACAAGGATGGATTTGCGTGATCAAAAACAGAGGACTTCCTATGACAACAATTAATGAGTCTCGCACAAGAAAGGTTGACAGACTCACAATGGACAGTCAACAGATCACTCAAAATGCTACATTGCAGCCCTGAAACCTTTGAAACCATAACTGAGAAGAGTTTGGCAACGTGACAATGCTAGGCCTCACACATGAAACATCGTAGAGGCAATTTAAACAGTGGGTCTCACAGGGAAGGGGTAAAACGTGGACCTCGCAGACCCCACAGACCTCACGGATCGTAACTGTTCACCTCGGGGTTGAGCGGCATCTGTGAGGTCAGTGGGAGTTAAAACGAGAATGTCTGTGGATGCCACGTCACGGCTGCTTTCTTTTTAAGCCCATGCATTTTAGCTCCGTGGGATCCATTGGGGCCTCGGGTAGAAGGCATTTGGGACACTGGGGTGCAGCAAATCTGGACACAACAAAAGGGAGAACTAGGGTGAGACTCTAGTATTCCGTATCAGCAATCCCAAGCACCTTCAGAAAAGAAGCCAGCAAAGGTAGATGTTAAAAAGAGGATCTCGCGGACCCTGCAGAACTAAAATTGCATGGCCTTAAAAAGAAAGTGGCTATGGCATGGGGTCTGCAGGGATCCTTGATTTTAATTCCTGCAGACCTCACGGATCCCACTGGAGGGGGTAAGATGAAGATAAATGTGGTGAGCAGGATCCGTGAGGTCTGCGGGAGTTATGACAAGGATCCCTGCAGACCCCACGCCATAGCTACTTTCTTTTTAAGGCTGTTCGGTAGAAATCCAGAAGGTTCGCGGGATCCTTGTTTTACCCAGTCCCGGTTTCACAGTCTTACCCCATCATCCATACAGCTCAGACATAGCACTATGCATTTACGTCTTTTTTTTAATTGAAGAAATACCTTCAGGGGCATCTATTCAACTCAGATGATAAGATGGAAGAGATGGACTATGAACCACTAGTCGAAGAGATAAGATGTGCAGTTCCTTCGCAACAAGTTTTAAAAACTTGTCCATTGTTGGCAGAAATGTGTAAGTGAATGATGGCAACTATGTAGAAAAGTAAACACAGCCCAGCCTACTTGAACCTTATCCAAAGGAGAACCCAGACACCATTCACACACCCTCCAGCAAAAAAATGTATGATGGCCTACTGGCCACGCAGGCAGCGAAACTTGACCACCAACTTGACCACTCTCCAATCTACTGATCATGACACCAGACTACAAAACTTTCAGAAAAGAAATAAAAACCCTGCTATTCAAGAAATCCATCAAGACAAACTAACTCCGCAGGAAGCATTTCAATCCCCCATAATAACCAGCTCAACTATGTAACTCTTCTGGAATTGTCCAGATAACCTCTTATGTAATCTGCCTTGAACCGCAAGATAATAGCGGAATAAAAGTCACTAATGTGATGTAATAAAAGAGTAAGTTTCAAGCATTGTTTTTAAAAAATTATTATTCATTAATCCCCCTTTTTCAAAACCACGAAAGCAGTTTTTAGCACAGGCTGGTGGACTGAATGCTCTTTGCTGCTCTCAACACTCATTGAGTTCCTATGAGCATCGGGAGCAGCGCAGAGCAGCCAGCATGTGCAAGTTTGTCGGTCTCCTGGAGAAAATAGTTTGCCACACCATGATGTGAGTGGCTTCCAGCAGGTTAGTTACCAGTTCCATGATGTTTTTTACATGGATATTCTTTGGTGTTCACAAGGTTGGCATTATGTATTATAGTCTGAACTCTTTAATGAAACATCCCTCCTCCTTGTAGTGTGGAGGAAAAGTCAAGTGTAGTGTGGAGGAAAAGTCAAGTGTAGTGTGGAGGAATAGTCACGTGTAGTGTGGAGGAAAAGTCAAGTGTAGTGTGGAGGAAAAGTCAAGTGTAGTGTGGAGGAATAGTCAAGTGTAGTGTGGAGGAATAGTCAAGTGTAGTGTGGAGGAAAAGTCAAGTGTAGTGCAATGAGCATTCCCCTTGTCTCAGGTTAGCCTCTTCTGGATCAGGAGATGAAAGAATTGGGCCTCCCTCTATCATATGTAGTCTCTGAAGTTGCCCTTAAGGGGATGATATAGATACAGAGCATATTAGGAATTCCTTTATGTCATTCCATATGCTTTTTGTACAGAAATGCATGTTTCACATATCTATTTATTTGAAATATTTATAATCTGCTTAATGCCTAAGCGGCTCACAATAAAACATACACAATGTCAATAAACAAAACAACTTTTAAAATAAATAAAACAGGAATATTATCACTAAAAAGTTGGCACTTCAAATTTCATCTTGATCTCTTTTAAAATAATAATTTCACATAGCCCCCTCTTAGAGTTCCAAATGAAGATGAAGACTGCCCTGGTGATAACCCTGATCACCGTTGACAGAGGATGGAAATCCTCCTCTGTGTACTGACATAAGCAAGGGTTTCATTCCTAAGCACCAGGATTTTCCCCTTGATAAGACTTCTTGCTCAGTCCCTACGGTTCCAATTTCTGGTACACTTTTCTAAATCGCTCATCTCAACACTTCTGAAATGCTCCTAGTCGTAAAGGAGTTGATTACTGGGCCCTGGTCTCTATGAAGTGTGGCCTTTGATTTTCAGCCATTCTCTGTTGGTCGCCAAGCTCTTCCAAAGTCCTCACAAATGCCTGGTGGTGTCCTGCTGAAGTCACAGTCTAAAGAGAAGATAGTAGATTTCCTAATGGAGCTACAACTGGTTGTCCAATTTTAAGTTTTCATTTTTAGGTTTAGAATCATTGGTCCATACCAGTGAAGACATACATATGTTGAAATACACCTGTTTTGTTCTTGAGATTTTAGTTACTTATATCACTCATAATGTCCATTAGATGTTGTTTAAATAGAATACGTACCTCATTTGCAAGTTGAAGAGGGCTAAGCATATTTGCATCTAAGTCCACCATTTATTTTTGATGAGGTGATAAGAGATATAGTTTCTTATACGGCTTCTGTGTCAGTCTCTAGCAGAATACTAATACCTACAAGCCAACTTTTAGATGATACATCAATTTTGTGCTTGCAGTTTCAAAAAGGAGATGTAGGTCGAAGATTAAGAAGACCCAGATTTTTACTGCGGTGGTCTGGAAGGAAGCTTGGCAATTTGGACAATGACACTAATACTCCTGCTACAGTTGGCCATTATCTGAGGTGGAATGAGATTTACATAGACTGTAGCAATGGAAAAACCTCAGAATGTGAAGATAGGTCATTCTTCTTGGTTTTGAGTCACGGGCAGTGGAATATGGTGGATCACTGGAGCAATGACATGACCAATGCAGCATCAGCAATTAGAGATCCCGGGTAGAGGTCCAGAGATGGGCTTGTTTGGCCCGTACAACCCAGAATATATTCTGCTGCTCCTCTTTTGAGGTGAACATTTGTAGCTGTTCCGGCGTGAAATAAACATTGCATTGGATAACGGCAATCTTAATGATTTTGTTTGTTTAAATAAAACCATTGAACTTGAAAAGAAATGCCGGCTGATTACGTTAAGCTTTGCTCGAGCTGTCACATAACAGATTCCCAGTCTTCCATAATGCATTGTCTACATTAATTTTAGAAATCTATAAATATTAATCTGTTAATGGAAAGCCCATGACAGGTTTCCTAAAGGAGCTAAAATGAACCGTCTATGTGAGACCTTTTATTCTGGAAGCATGTTTGCGTAGGTTGCTTAAAACAAACATCAGAAGCAATCAACTTGACAGCACAATTATTTTCCTACAAACCAAACATCTTCTTTTCCCCAATTGATTCTGAGAAAGTTATATATATTTTTTTGTTGTGTTACTAAATAAGAATTGATTTCTTGTACAGTAGCTTTGGCCATGACAGAAAGTTCCATACACTCATTTAATTAAGTGACAGAACATTTCCACTCAGAAATTTTAACAAAAGTGAGAAGAAATTCGCCCCATAGTATAATAATCTCTATAATAAAACCCTAAGCCGCGTATGCCGATTTCTTCTGCCGCGTCTCTGATGACATCATCAGAGACAGATGCGGGAGAGGAAATCGGCAGCGGGTTTATAGTGCTGCCTACGCTGCTGGAGCCGGGAGGTTTGTGGAGGGTCAACGGGCGGAGCGGGGCTGCTCTCCACCACTCAGTTGCTGCCACTGGAATGCAAACTGGGCCGCGAATGTGGGGCATCTGTAAAACCCTGGGCATCTGTAAAATGCTGACCTACATTTAAGGCACCTGTTTTAAAAACAGCCGCGATTCTATAAATGAAGGCAATGCATGACTGAAACATGATGGCGGATAAAGGCCAAAGGGCCCATCCAGTCTGCCCATCCGCAGTGACCATTATCTCTTCCTCTCTCAGAAAGGGTGGTAGATGCGTGCAACAGTCTCCTGGAAGAGGCGTTAGAGGCAGAGACTGTGTCTGAATTCAAGAAAGCGTGAGATAGGCATATGAGATCCTGCCCACATCCCACCCTAACCACTCCTCCAGCTATGCCCCTTTCAGCTCTGGGCGTACAGCAGCATTCAGAGGCATGAAAAGTCCCTTGACACGTCCAGAAAGTCAGTTTGATTATTGGCACTTGGACGACCTCTCTTTTAGATGGTCCAAGTGCCGACTTGGACCGGTTTTTAGGCGTGTTCAAGTTTTGATTATGAGCCTCATGTTGCTTAGACCCTGGGCATCTGAGGTCTTTTTCCTTCTACCAATCCAGTCCACTTATTCATGAAAGTATCATTATTATTTATTTTTTATGTTTGAGGGTTTTTTGTTGTTGTTGTTGTTGTTATAAATTCCATCCAAGCAACGCCTGGAGTGTTGGGAACCCACAAGGTCCAGCAAAGCATTACTTCAAGGTTGCTTTAAAGCAGGGGTCTCAA
Organism: Geotrypetes seraphini; assembly: GCF_902459505.1. Classification (NCBI taxonomy): domain Eukaryota; kingdom Metazoa; phylum Chordata; class Amphibia; order Gymnophiona; family Dermophiidae; genus Geotrypetes; species Geotrypetes seraphini. Next base: position 45,985,762 of record NC_047101.1, read on the forward strand.
AGTCCCTCCATGAGGGCCGCAATCCAGTCGGGTTTTCAGGATTTCCCCAATGAATATGCATGAGATCTATTTGCATGCACTGCATTGCATATTCATTGGGGAAATTCTGAAAACCCGACTGGATTGTGGCCCTCAAGGAGGGACTTTGAAATCCCTGCTTTAAAGGAACATCGTCATGGCATCTCTCTTTATGAAGACATTGTTTTTCCCAGCAGGCAGAGACGCAGCCGCTTCTGCTGGTCAAAGTATCATGAAAACAGCTGCAAAATTATGTCATTGTTAGCTTAAGATTTTGCAGAAGCTACTTCTGCTGCTGAGGGGAAACAATACTTTTAATAGAAAGAAATAGAGGAAGGCAATGCAGCAAATTTACTTAAGTAATTTATTCCCCTCCCCCCCCCCCCATGTTAGGTGTTCTTTATCACCGGCCCAGGCGGTATTAGTTCCAATGCTCATAGGTAGGGTTGTCAGATTTTCCAATCGGAAAATCCAGACCCCTATACTAGTCCCCAGGCCTGGCCAGTTCCACCCATCCCCGCCCTGTAATGCCCTAATCCCGCCCTAGCCCCACCCCCACTGCCTGCCCAAGAGGGCAGAGAGGAAATCTGCGCATGCACGGATGCCACGTGATGAAGCCACACGCATGCACATGTGTGCATGACATCATCGTATGGCATCCACACACGCGCAGACTTCCTCCCTGCCCGACGCGATTTCAGGAGGCTTTTCAAAACCCGGACATGTCCTGAAAAGGAGGACATGTCCGGGAAAATTCGGACAAATGGTAACCCTACTCATAGGATTTCTTTGAGCGTTAGAGCTTATACTGCCATGGCCAGCAATAAAAAAGCCTAACACAGCCTTGTAAAAAGAGCCCTATATGTTTGCCGGCTGCCACGCATTCCTTTCTTTAACTTTCAAGGGGACAGGGCAAGGAGGTGGGAAGTGTTGTCACCACTTCTTGCTGCTCCCTCTCCTGCTACTATGGGGGGGTGGGGCATACAGCTTGAGGGCCTCTCATTTCAACTTAACCCATGTGTCTTTGTCTTTGCATGTAGCGAATAAGAAAGGGATCTGGGGGTACTGATAGACCGGACCTTAAAGCCGTCGGCTCAATGCGCAGTGGCGGCAGAGAAGGCAAACAGGATGTTGGGAATGATAAAGAGCAGATCACGAGCAGATCGGCGGACGTCATAATGCCGCTTTACAGAGCAATGGTCAGACCACACTTGGAATACTGTGTCCAACACTGGTCTCCCTACCTAAAGAAGGATACAACCCTGCTGGAGAGGGTGCAGAGGCGAGCCACGAAGCTAGTAAAAGGTATGGAGAATTTAAGCTATAAGGAACGCCTCGGGAAACTGGGTTTGTTCACCCTTGAGAAGAGAAGACTGCGAGGGGATATGATAGAGACTTTTAAAATGCTAAAAGAATTCGACAAAATCGAGCAAGAAACACCGTTATTCACATTGTCAAATGTGACTCGGACAAGAGGACATGGGCTGAAGCTGAGGGGCAACAGGCCCAGGACAAATGTCAGGAAGTTCTGTTTCGCACAGCGAGTGGTGGATGCTTGGAATGCTCTCCCGGAGGAGGTTGTGACAGAGACCACCCCACCATTCTGGGATTCAAGGGCAGGATGCTCACCTTCTTGCAAATCACATTGAGGGATACGGGTAAACAAGGTCTTCCTCAGGGAACACCTGGCTTGGCCTCCGCGTGTGCGGGTCGGACTAGATGGGCCTAAGGTCTGATCCGGTGAGGGCATTTCTTATGTGAACTATTTCTTGCCTTTACCACCCTAATGCATCTCAATTGATACAGCTACTAGAACTCTGCGCTGCATCTATCATTAAGTGAAACTACTATTTTAATGGGCTTAGACTGAAATTAAGTGCAGTGGAAATAGATGGCACCAATGATATCATTAATCAAACAAAATCTCTCTCTCTCTGAGTCTGATTTACCTTTTTGTTTTGTAAAACAGTTTTCTAAATTAGTCCCTATAAGGGCAGTTCTATAACTTTGTGCCCTCGTGAAGTCCATAAACCATTATTAAGATGAATGTGAAGGAATCCATTGCTTATTCCTAGGATAAGCAGCATATAAGAACCCAGGAACTCAGAACTGCCTGGAGACCTACAAAAACCTTACCAAGGAAAAACGGAAAAAATTCTACACCCACTTAATTGGTAACATCACAACCAACAGCAGCAACCTCTTTAAACTCGTCAATAACCTTTACAACATCGAAACACTTACTAACAACCATGAAGAATCAACACTAACCGCCAACACCCTAGCGGATTTCTTCAACTCCAAGATCCTAAAACTAAGATCATCATTACCCACCATGACCAATCCCCTGGAGCTCTTTCCCATCCTCCCTGACATCGACATAGCTAAACCAGACCAAGGGTCTAGATCCGACTTAAACTGGAACCACTTTACCACAATCGACTGGAAAACCTTCAACAAATATTATAACAAATACACCAACTCCTTCTGCAAACTAGATACCTGCCCCCCAAATGTAATGAAAACGGCTCCGATCCACTTCAAAGCAAACATGCTATTATGGGTCAACTCCTTACTATCCGCAGGAAACTTTCCTCCAGAGCAAGGACATATCTTAATAACCCCAATCATAAAAAGCATAAAGGAACCTTCCAACGCACCTTCCAATTATAGACCAACAGCTAGCATACCGCTATTTACCAAAATCGCGGAAGGGGCAGTAAAAGCAGAACTCTCCGCATACCTGGAAAAATTCAATATCCTAAGCGACAATCAATCGGGCTTCCGCACGGACCACAGCACAGAGACCATTATAGCCTCCTTACTTGACCACTTGCACATACTCTTCAGTCGGGGCTCCAGCGCCCTGATCTTGCAATTTGACCTAAGCAGTGCGTTTGACATAGTCGACCACACTATTCTCCTGGAATGCCTGGCCCACATTGGCATCTCCGACCTGGTCCTCAGCTGGTTCCAAGGGTTTCTACGAAACAGATCCTACAGGGTACGCAAAAATGACAACTTCTCCTACAGCTGGGTTAACTCCTGCGGCGTACCGCAAGGCTCCCCCCTGTCCCCCACCCTGTTCAATATCTACCTCGTCTCCCTCAGTAACCTCCTTCACAAACTCAAGCTCAAATTCTTCATCTATGCAGATGACATCACAATTGTCATCCCTCTAACCCAGGGGTGTCGAAGTCGGTCCTCGAGGGCCGCAATCCAGTCGGGTTTTCAAGATTTCCCCAATGAATATGCATGAGATCTATGTGCATGCACTGCTTTCAATGCATATTCATTGGGGAAATTCTGAAAACCCGACTGGATTGCGGCCCTCGAGGACCGACTTCGACACCTGTGCTCTAACCAGTCTATTCTCACCTACATAACTAGCATACTCAGTCAGATAGAACTCTGGATGCTCTCCTTCAGACTAAAACTCAACCCGGACAAAACAAAATTCTTCCTAGCCACCCCCAAAGACAAAATCAAAGATACCACAATCCAAGTGAAAGGATTTGTTTTCCCACTCGAACAAACATTAAAAATACTAGGAGTCACGCTTGACAAACATTTATCCCTAGAAAATCACACCGACCTCACTGTCAAGAAAGGCCTTTCAGCACTCTGGAAACTCCGTACCATAAAGAAATACTTTGATGACACCGCATTCCGCCTACTAGTTCAATCCTCCATTCTCAGTATACTGGACTATTGCAATATCATTTACCTAAGCTCCACAAAGAAAATCACCAGAAGACTAAAACTGATTCAAAACACAGCCATCCGCCTCATTTTCGGCCTGAACAAATGGGAACACATCACTCCCTTCTACCACCAACTGCATTGGCTACCTTTCGAATCCTGAGTCCTTTTCAAGTTCTCCTGCATCTGCTACAAAACAGTATTTGGTCTTTCACCAAAATACCTCTCCCCCCATTTCACTATGTATTGCACCAATAGGAAATCCCGCAGAATTCAGATGTTTGCCTTCCCCTCCATAAAATTATGCCAGCTCAAAGGATTCCTCGACAAAACCTTCGCCTTCCAGGCGGCCAGGCTGAACCCTTGGCTAGCCCAAATGATGCTAGTGGCCCCGACCTACCTCGACTTAAGAAAACTTCTCAAAACACACCTCTTCCGCGAACAGGACCCTTAACCCTTTTTCCCCACTACAATCCTACCCCCCCCCACCCCTTCCTTTCTCTCCCTCTCCCCTCTCTTGGTTCCCTCTCCCTCCCTTTTCTCTTCCAATCCAACTATGATAAACATCTGCTAAAACCCCAATACTTCCTTCCTCGTTGCTTGTAATTCCGACAAAATTTTGTAAATCCATGTTCAGACCGGATCCTAATTTAATTGATGTGAACTGCCTAGAACTCTTTGGGTATGGCGGTATATAAGAACTTAATAATAATAAGAATAAGAATAGTCTTACTGGATCAGACCAATGGTCCATCAAATTGCAGGCAGACCTTACCAAAAATGTAGGAAATTTGAAGCCTGGGTGTCCAAGTGGCAGATGAAATTTAATGTGGCCAAATGCAAAGTGATGCACTTTGGGAAGAATAACCCAAATCATAGTTACCAGATGCTAGGGTCCACCTTGGGGGTTAGCGCCCAAGAAAAGGATCTGGGTGTCACTGTAGACAATACGATGAAACCTTCTGCCCAATGTGCGGCAGTGGCCAAAAAAGCAAACAAGATGCTAGGAATTATTATATAAGAGATGGTTAACAAGACTAAGAATGTTATAATGCCACTGTATCGCTCCAGGTGTGACCTCACCTGGAGTATTGCATTCAGTTATGGTCTCCTTATCTCAAGAAAGATATAGCGGCACTAGAAAAGGTTCAAAGAAGAGCGACCAAGATGATAAAGGGGATGGAACTCCTCACGTATGAGGAAAGACTAAAAAGGTTAGGGCTCTTCAGCTGAGGGAAGATATGATTGAAGTCTACATAATCCTGAGTGGAGTAGAACGGGTACAAGTGGATCGATTTTTCACTCCGTCAAAAATAACAGACTAGTGGGACACTCGATGAAGTTACAGGGAAATACTTTTAAAACCAATAGGAGGAAATATTTTTTCACTCGGAGAATAGTTAAGCTCTGGAAAGCATTGCCAGAGCTTGTGCTAAGAGCAGATAGAGTAGCTGGTTTTAAAAAAGGTTTGGCTAATTTCCTGGAGGAAAAGTCCACAGTCAGTTATTGAGAAACATAGGGGAAGCCACTACCTGCCCTGGATCGGTAGCATGGAATATTGCTACTCTTTGGGTTTGGGCCACGTACTAGGGACCTGGATTGGCCACCGTGAGAATGGGCTGCTGGGCTTGATGGACCATTGGTCTGACCCAGCAAGGCTATTCTTATGTTCTGATATCTCTGTTTCTAATTCAGGAGTTCTCAACCCAGTTCTTGGAACTTACCTAACCAATCAGATTTCACAAGGAATACGCATGAAAGAATTTGCATGTACTACTTCTATTCTATGCAAATCTTATCTCATGCATATTTATTTTGAGTATGGAATCCTGAAAAAACAACTAGCTAAATGTGTCCCTAAGACTAGATTTAGAACTTGTGGTCTAAATACAAATAGAAGCTCTTTAACACCTCACTTTATTTCTTGCGTATGATAGTATTGTCTCATACTGCAGCCTGGTTACAGCCTGAATAAATAACAGGGAGCTTTACTGGACTGGAAAATACATGGTTATCTGTATGCAGCCCATAATGCCTTGTTTCATTGTGGAAAATTATTAGTGTGCCAGACGCTTTAACTTTAATCATCACTGTTTCTCTAACCCTGACACTTTGCAACAGTGGCCAGCGATTTACTGGCTAATTTTCTGCTCATATCTAGGGAATAGAGAATAGCATCAGAGGCAACCAAAGCAGAATTCTTAAAGCTGAACTGTCAGGTGTGCCGTGGAAGGCAGCAGCAACCGATGCATGAAAACAAATGAAAAATCATCTTATTTCCCATAATGCTTAAATAAAGAAGCGTGCAAGCTTGTTAAATCAAAGGCAGCCATTTTGTTAGGGACGGATCAAATTTCTGGTATTAATTGAGATCCAGGCATTTTATATCTTGAGACCATTTACAGATTATGATCCCCCCCCCAAAAAAAAACCTTTTTCAGTCAGAAAATGAATTGCTGCAGATACAAGTTAATTGGAGTCTCTCCCACAAAACCTTTGATAATGTTCATGTTTATTAAGCTCTTGATATATACTACCTTTCACAATCAAATCAAAACAAAGAAATAAAATACAAAATGGAAAAAGAACTCTGTGGTTCAAAACAGAAAATTAACAGGAAAGGTAGACACCAAAGAAAGACAGTAGGTTAGAAGGGAACATAAGAACATAAGAAGTTGCCTCCGCTGAAGCAGACCATAGGTCCATCCTGCTCAGCGGTCCGCTCCCGCGGCGGCCCATCAAGCCCATTACCTGAGTAGTGGTCTATATCTATCTATACCCCTCAATCCCTTTTTCTTCAAGGACCTTCTTTGAAACCATTTAATGTGTTCCTGTCTACCACAGCCTCTGGAAGTGCGTTCCATGTATCCACCACCCTCTGAGTGAAAAAGAACCTCCTAGCGTTTGTTCTAAACCTGTCCCCTTTCAATTTCTCCGAGTGCCCCATAATTTGAAAAATCTGTCCCTGTCTACTTTTTCTATGCCCTTCAGGATCTTGAAGGTTTCTATCATGTCTCCTCTAAGTCTCCGCTTTTCCAGGGAGAAAAGTCCTAGCTGCTTTAATCTGTCGGTATATGAGAGATTTTCCATTCCCTTTATCAGTTTAGTTGCTCTTCTCTGTACTCCCTCAAGTACTGCCATGTCCTTCTTGAGGTACGGTGACCAGTACTGGACACAGTACTCCAAATGCGGCCGCACCATTGCACGATACAGCGGCATGATGACTTCCCTCGTCCTGGTCGTGATACCCTTCTTAATGATACCCAACATTCTGTTTGCTTTCCTTGAGGCCGTGGCGCATTGCGCCGATGCCTTCAGTGTTGCATCTACCATCACTCCCAGGTCTCTCTCCAGGATACTGACCCCTAGTGGTGTTCCCCCCATTTTGTAAGTGAACATCGGGTTCTTTTTCCCCACGTGCATGACCTTGCATTTCCCTATGTTGAAGCTCATTTGCCATTTTTCGGCCCACTTTTCCAGCTTCGTTAGATCCTTTTGGAGATCTTCGCAGTCTTCCCTGGTTTGAGCCCTGCTGTATAGTTTGGTGTCATCTGCAAATTTAATGACCTCACACTTGGTTCCCGCTTCTAGGTCGTTTATGTAGATATTGAACAGGAGCGGTCCCAGCACCGACCCCTGTGGAACTCCGCTCGTGACCCCTTTCCAGTCCGAGTAATGGCCCTTTACGCCAACCCTCTGTTTCCTGTTTGCCAGCCAGTTTTTGATCCATCGGTGGACCTCCCCTTGCATCCCGTTGTTCCATATCTTGTATACTGCCTTTCTGTTGCTTTGGCATTTCAAAGCGGTGGGCACTGGAGGATTAAGTGACTTGCCCAGGGTCACAAGGAGCAGCACTTGGATTTGATCTCACAACCTCTGGGCGCAGAAGCAGCAGCTGAACCAATGAGCCACAGCCCTGGGAAAGAGAAGAAAACTGCCTTTAGAGTTGCGAGTGCACTTAAGCCCCAAGAAGGCCAACGAGGAAGGATGACCTCTGAGGAAGAGCTTACATTTTTTTGTAAGACTACAAAGATGGAGCTATTTCGTGTACGGCAGACTGGATGATATTCAGCACCATTTGGCCAGCCAGGAACAGCTCTTGATTGGTCAAATAGCATATGCCTTTTTGTAGTTACACAACCACATTCAGGGTATACAAGTACTTATTATGTGTCTGGGGCAATGGAGGATTAAGTGACTTGCCCAAGGTCAGAAGGAGCAGTGCAGGGTTTGAACCCACAAACTCAGGGGGCTGAGACTAGAGCTCTAACCACTATACCACACACTCCTCCTCAAGTTCAGGTTGACCCCTAGATTATTTTAATTTGATTATAGATTTATGCTGTAGTATTTATTATGTATTTATGCTCCTGCCTGGCTTTTAAGATCCTTCACGGCATCCTTCCTCCCTTAATCCCACTATCTTATAACTCCTCGAGTCCTGACTCTACCAGACCCGTCCAAAGGTATAAACTATCCTTTCCCTCTCTACACGGTATTCGCTATGCAGGAAAACTGGGAAAATCCCTTCTCTTCAGAATCACAGGTCTTTGGAACAACCTTACTATCCCGCTGCGGAACCTGGGCTCCCTCCAATTATTCCGCAAGCAACTGAAAACCTGGCTTTTCACTAAAATGTAATTCTATCCCCCCTTACTCTTCTCTTCTATATATAAGTTCATGTAAACCTTTTTTTTTCCTTCTCTTCCTATATTTTAAGTTCTTGTAAACCGTGCCGAGCTCCACAACATCCGTGGAGATGATGCGGTATATAAACTTAAGGTTTAGTTTAGTTTAGTTTAGTTCGCTAAAATCTTCCGCTCTCTGCATGATGATATTTGAGTTCATGACAGTTCTTCCCCAGTGGTTGACGTTATCCACGTCCTCCCTAGTTGCTTTCCTTCCCTGGTGCCACATTTGACTGCACTTGCCCATTTCCTACAAGTCGCAGATGGATGCATTATCCCTCCCTCCCTGTCCTTGTTTTAGCTAGGCCAAGACAAGCGAAAACTATCAATATTCCATGAAGTTAATATTTGACTGAAACATGTAATTAGAGGATTATATGGATGTATGTTACCCTCTGGTCTCAGCAAGTCCCACGCACACAGAGGTCCCATGTAATTTTAATAGTCTGGAGTTTTATTGAGTTCCGGGAGTCTATTGTTCAAATCCCTCATGTAGCCTCAGTTAATAAAAGTGATGCAGCTGCTTCCTTCTTCTTCTGTCTTATGCCAGCCCAATGATGTAGGAGGTAAACAACTAAGACTGCTGGAGGAAAAACCAGCTGATCCTGAAATATAGAGAACGGCTACTGTATGCCATTCTCTTTCTCTCTCCAAAGACCTTTACTTTTCTCATGATTTTCTTTCTCTTTTTTCTATATCCTTTGCTGTCTTTAGAGCAGTGTCTCTCAAACTGTATGTCATGGCACAGTGGTGTGCCCTGAAGATATTCCAGGTGTGCCACGAGAGATTCCAGAATTGTATTCTTTTTTTTTATTCCCTTCATGAGTATACATTAGAATAGATGACATGTACATTGTGTACGCACGAGTCTGTCACTGTTATGAGCCTCTATATGCGTAAGGATACAACCGCCCAGACAAGCATCATTCTTTGACCTGATTGGTCCTTGAAAACTAACTGCAAGTAATTTTAGTTTTAATTTTATGCAGTAATTATCCTAATTTGAGCAACAAAGCAATCAAGGCATTTGGATCTTCTTATCTTTGCAAACTTAGATTTTCAACTCTGACAGAAATTAAGTAAAAAAAAGAGAATGACTGCAGATGGTAGATGATGAAATGTATGTTTGCCTATCGACTATCAAGCCATTTTTTGAGTTAATTTGCCCTCAAAAACAAGCACATCGATTAGCAATTCTATTCTATTTATGGAAGATGGGAACAGGGCTTTTTTAGCAGCTTCCACTAATGTCTTTCTTCCTCACATTTGATATGATACCTTAGGGATCTTCTAAGCTATGATCTTCTCAGCTATTTTCACCTTCACATGGCTAGGCTCATTAAGTTCTCAAGGTAGGAACCCCCACAACTGAAAGGAAGTAGCTGTGGCTCACAAGGAAAAAGCCCTGTGCTTATCTTCCAGAAGTCATGGGTTCAAATCCCAGCACATATTTTAATTGTGTCAGTCTACCTTGCAGGTGCACCTTGATCTTACAATGAGGTCAGCATTTTGCAGCTGCACACTTCTATTTGCAAAGAACTAGAAGCCATGCTAAGGTCTGTATGTGGGTTTTTTTCAGTAATTTTGATTTTTCAAATTAAGGTATGTATACAATCTATTTTTTTTCATGTGTGTTTTCCTTGCTTTCAGTAATGAGCTGATTTAATCAGAAAAAAGGGTGGCTTTATAGCAAGAAACCTAAAGCTGTGTTTTTTTCATATGCTCTGCTTCAGTTAATGGATGTTTTCCTCTAATTAGCAAATAACATTGCTGTTTGTCCACAAAAATAGAAGGTTTTGCATGCAATATATCTGTTTTGATGTGTCCTATTTATGTGGTGCCTTTTTAAATGTATTTTGAGTTTAATAAAGCAAAAATAAAACCCCAGAGAGCTATTTAGCAGATCGCATCAAGGATGTCCAAACTGTGACTAAGTTCCGCCCATAGAACTCAGGTCTATTTGAAGCCCAAACTATGCTCATAAGAAGACCTGGTTTTCATTTGCCTACAATGTACTTTACACAAAATCAAAACAAAAAGCGCCAAAGATCAACAAGTACAGGGCAATTAAAAAGACTGATTGATTGGACCCAACACAGGCCGTGTTTCAGCATCATACGCCTGCATCAGGGGTCTGTAGAATGTGGTGCAATAATGCACAAATCAGTTTCTAATCACAATGCATTACAATAATAATGAATTCATGGTACATGAGAATGTATAAAAATGCATATATAATGGGGTGGGTTAACATTTTTTAAATGCTGTGCACATTAATCAACATTTTATAGAATATTGAAACATTGTGTTTTCTAAACATGCAGTGCTCAAACAGCTGCAAACTTTGCCATATAAAGTGTCCGATACCAAAATTAAACAGAAAATATTGTGTATAAAAATACAATGTTGTGTCTAAAGAGATAAGGAAATCGATACGCCAGCCAGTGAGAAGTAGTACATTTTTTAAAAACATATGAACCGAACTGTGCAGATAAAAGCCTCGATATAAATTTGAAGTGTCATAACAGTGAACTAAAAGTGTCATTATAAAGACATGGAAAGACTGTACTTCCTACCATCAGTTTAAAACCAAGCTTTAAATGAGTGCTCGAAGCAGTAATATACCGTTTAATATAACTTTTGATTAACAAACAAAACAGATTGTGATATCTCCATGGATTCATCCATAATAATAAAAGGTTAAACGCGCATGCGCTTTTCAAAGATCGTGATTCCTGCTGGCGTGAGGTGTGTTTCTGTGTCACATCTCATGGCGCCTGCGCTAGCTGGAGGCGCGTGTTCCAGAGACTCCTCCCTCCCGCTGCCGCTGCTCTTCAAAGCGGCCTGCTGAGGTTCGCCAGCTGCTGTAGCGAACCACGCAGGCCGCTCTCCACCTTCCCGATGCAGAAAAAAAGCAAATCCAGGTAGGACGGAGGCTGCGATCGTCAGCGACTGCTGCTACTCCTCCAGCCGCCTAGCTCCTCTCCGCCGGCCCCGGCCGGCAGCCCCCTCCACCCCGTCCTGATCGCGAGGGAGACCGTGCAAAGGGAAATGCAAGGGGAAGGGGAAAGGTAGGAAGCGTTAATGTAACGGGCTTAAAGAGCTAGTAGTAAATAAACGATGGGAACAAAATAATATTACCAATAAAAAGGGTGTTACTCTGTAGTATAATCTGCCGCTGTCAAAATATCACAAATATCCTCCATAACTCTGGCTCAGACAACTTTGCTGAACTGGAAGGAATGTGGAGGGGGGGAGGCGGTAAAGGAGTGATGAAGAATTTGTGACTAATAAAGAAAAGTTAATAAAAAAAATAATGAGATTGGTTCCCTGAGGGGCATCTCAACATTTCCAGAACCTAAATCCGTTAATATACTCATACACTCTATGATTATAACTAAACTTGATTATTGTAATTCTTTGTTAATCAATATATCACAAAAAGAAAAAAAGAAGGCTTCAGATAATCTAAAATACTGCTATAAAACTTATTCATAAAGCAAAAAAATATGACCATGTTACACCATTATTAATCAAGTCCCATTGGCTTCCTATCAACCACCGTATTACCTTTAAGATATTATTCCTGGTATTTAAAGTACTAGCTTTTAATGAACCTCAATTCATGTCTAGAATGATCATTCCTTATTATGCCCCTCGTTCTCTTCGATCATCATCACTGTCCCTTCCTTGAAAATTGTGGGCACAAGAAGAAATGACATGTTTTCTGTTATAGCTCCACAATTGTGGAATTCATTACCACTCTATATCAGAAAAGAAAAAGATCTTATTTCCTTTAAAAAACTTCTAAAAACTTTCTTGTTTAATGATGCTTTTAACAATTAAACTCTGAAGACCTGTTATTTAATGCAGAATTCAATTTTTTCCCTTCCTCTTGTTCTTTCCTCTTTTATGTTTTTTTCTACCTGAAAGAATTGTAACTTTACCCCTCTTATCCTCATATATCATGTCTGTCCTTAACCCATATGTATGATGAAATTTGTTAAGTGTTATAAGTATATTAACTTTTTACTTGTGTTTTAAAATTGTTTGTCCTCTAAATTGTTGTTTTTTAAAATTGTTCATCGCTTAGAAAGTTTGTATAGGCGATTCATCAAATGATAATAAAACTTGAAACTTGAAACTTGAACTCAATAGAACCGATTCCTGCCTTCCCATGTCAAGTTTTTTCTTTTTCTTAATAAACCTAATAAAAGTTTTGAACTGAAAAAAAATAAAAAATTTGATTTGATCGCAATATCATATTCCAGTATGACGTAATAGGGCAGAGTACGGTACTGGGGTTCAAGAAAGGATTGGACAATTTCCTGTTGGAAAAGGGGATAGAGGGGTATAGATAGAGGATTACAGTCCAGGTCCTGGACCTGTTGGGCCACCGCGTGTGCGGACTGCTGGGCACGATGGACCTCTGGTCTGACCCAGCGGAGGCACTGCTTATGTTCTTATGTTCAGTGCGATTTACAAATAATAATAAAAGCAGGGTACAAAAAAAAACCCCACACACATATTTTAAAACTATGATACTACAGGACACAAGAGGAAGACAGGTTTAACTACAATTCATTAAAAAAAATAAAATGAATATAGAGGTTAAGACAGTAGGATGGGAATTGTTACCCACTCAATTTTCATTTAGAAGATCTTAGTCCACTATAGAATGTTTGAGTTTTATAGAATTCAGGCAGCTCAGTTGAAAGCGTCCTTAAAGAGACAGCTTTTCAAGAGACCTTTGAACTGGTGTCAGGTCAAAAGCGCGCTGGGACAAAGGCGCGCCCAGACAATTAAGCACAGCGCGCGCCGCCACGCCGCTCTAAATTACTGTTTTTAGCGCTCCCACAGGGGGGCGTGGGAGGGGACCCCCCACTTTACTTAATAGACATCACGCCGCGTTGTGGGGGCGGTGTGGGGGGTTGTAACTTCACTTTTTCCCTGTTTTTAGGGAAAAAGTTCAGTTTACAGTAAAATGTGGAGGGTTACAACCCCCCCAAATCCCCCATAACGCCGGTGCGATGTCTATTAAGTAAACTGGGGGGGGTTCCCCAACAAAAACCCCCGTCGGAGCCCCTAAAAACTGTAATTTAGAGCGGCACAGCAGCACGGCGGCGCGTACTGCGCTCAATTGGCGCGTGCTTTTGTCTTTCGCGCCGTTGTCTATGAACCCTTTGAACTTACTGTTCGAAGGGGTGCTAAAAAATTCTCAGCCCAACCAAGAAGAGAATGATGAGGATATGGTTCAATCTATGATGTGAAACGATGTCAAAAGAGAATTTTGCTTCTGCAAATTGGCACTTAATGAAATACTCTTCACCTACAGTGGCAAAATAATGCTCAGAATTTAGGAAGTTGATTGGTTGGGCTGCTCCCGTCAACCTATTCTCGTGCTTTTCAAAACCCGGACCAAGTGCCGGGTTTCTGGTAACCCTAGGGTGGGATATTGGTGGATGGGGCATCATCTCATTTAACAGCATTTTAGATGCATCCCAAATTTTGATTTGCACCAGAGCCAATCTTTTAGGTTCCTGTGTGAGAAAGGAAGATAAAGTGATGGTATTGAAAAAAATGTTATCAGCATAAAGATAGCAGTTTTTGTGAACAAAGAATAAATGGTTTTCCTGATGTCTCCAAGGCAACTCAGGCATGCAGGAGACAATTATTGTCACTGAAATCCAAAGTTTGGCAGCTTCGACCAACTTTTTTCCATAGGTTTCACTGTAAATGAAATGTAACTTATCGTGGAAATAAATTGGGATCAATATTCAGCCATTAGCAGTGAGAGTTTCCCAGATATTGGCAGCTGAGACCTTTGAACACGATTATTTTTAATCTGGCTAACACATAACCACTTAAGTCAATGTTCACCACTTAAGCAGTCATGTGTGGGCTACAACTTATCATTTCTATAGCGCTGAAAGGTGTACACAGCACTGTACATTTAATATTCAATAGAAGGTTCATTCTCAGAAGAGCTTACAATCTAATATGGACAGACAAGATATCTCAGGTTTGGGGAGTTTCTGGTAGAAGGGATTATACAATGGGTATAGATATCTAATAGTGAGTGGGAGTTAAGAGTTGAAAGAAGCTTCAAAGAAGCTTGGATTTGAATACCGCTAGAGATGAAGCATGACGTATTGACTCTGGCAGCCTGTTCCAGGCATACAGCGCAGCAAGAAAGAAAGGACGGAGTATGGAGTTGGCAGATAAGACGGATTTACCCAATGAACGGAGTTCACGGAGGGGGGGAGCATAGGGGGAGATATTGAAGGGCTGCAGAGTGAATGCACTTGTAAGTCAGTAAGAGGAGTTTGAACTGTATTTGGAAACGGATGGGGAACCAATGAAGTGACTTGAGGAGGGGGGTCATGTGAGCATGACGGCTCTCACAGAATATGAGTTGTGCATCAGCATTATGAATGGATTGAAGGGGTGAGAGGCGGTTGAGCAGGAGACCTGAGCGAAGTACATTGCGGTAATCTAAGCGAGAGGTGATGAGAGCGTGGATGAGGGCTTTGGTAGTGTGCTCAGAGAGGAGAGGTCAGATTTTGGTAATATTATAGAGGAAAAAGCAAAAGATTGTAGTGGTTTGTTGGATCTGAGCAGAAAAGGAGAGAGAGTAGTGAAAGGTTAACCCAAGGTTGCGAGCTGACGAAACAGGGAGAGTGTTATCCACAGCTTTAGATGGCGGTGAGACATCCAAGCGTCAATGGCAGACAGGTAGGCTAGGATAAGGGCCTGAATTCCTGTAGAGATATCGGGTGTAGATAGATCTGGGAGCCATCAGCCTAGGTCACTGGGAGGCAAACTCATTGTCAAAAGAGCCAACGATTAAGATTTCTTTTGAGAGTCATACCCCGCACCCGCTTGCGCTACGACGGCTACGTCAACCCGACTAACACCCCTCTCGCCCGCACGAACTCGAAATTGATTTGTGGCAGAGCCTAGAGAATGACACGGGGAGAAAATTTGTCACCATCCTGTCCCGGCGAGCTTGGTCCCCGTCCCCGCAAACCATATGATCCCATCCACACAAACCTCAAATAGTTTTATACTGAACTTATTATATTAAAGTATAAAAAGAAACAATATTCTGCACAATTGTCAATTTATAAATCAGCATCCTCTTCCCATTCTCTCTTCCCCATTTCCCTTCAGCGTCCTAAGCCCACTCTCTCTCCACTTCCCTTCAGCGCACGCACATAAAAACAAGCAAGCAATTTTATATTATTTTCATTCTATTCATTCATAGAAATTAAAGTCTAAATAATGCCAGTCACATAACAAATCATGATTTTACAAAAATAATTCCCTGCACAGTCAAGCCTGCAAGGATTACTAGATGTCTTTCAGCAGCTCCCCTTCCTCCCTCCCCCTTACCTTTGTGGCCAAGTCAAACTGATCTAACAACAATAATATTTTAAAAAACACAAAGCACACTGTACGCAGAGAAAATGCGTACATGTATATCATTTATATTTCACGGGTTTTCAAAGAGGTCAAGCAGATGACTTTATGCAATGTCACCTCAGTAACAACTATACAAAAATAGACAAATATACCCCCTCTCTTTTTACTAAACTGCGATAGCAGTTTTTAGCGCAGGGAATTGTGCTACTCTCGATGTTCATAGGTTCCCTGCGCTAATAAACACTATTGCGGTTTAGTAAAAGGGGGCCATAGTGCAAAATATAGACAGCAGATATAAATTCTCAAAACGGACACATTTTGATCACTAAATTGAAAATAAAATCATTTTCCTACCTTTGTTGTCTGGTAATTTTATCAGTCTCTGGTTGCAGTTTATTCTTCTGACTGTGCATCCAATATTTCTTCCCTTCTTTCAGCCTCCTTTATGCTTCCTCTCCTCCAGACCTCATTCCCTCCCCCAACTTTTTCTTTCTTTCACCCTGCCCCCTTCTTTCTTTCTCTCTCCATGACCATGCCCCCTTTCTTTCTGTATGTCTCTCTCTCTCCGTGCCCCCTTTCTTTCTTTCTGTCTGTCTTTCTCTCTCCTTGCATGCCCCCTTTCTGTCTGTCTCCCTGTCTTTCTGTCTTTCCCTTCTTTCTTTCTGTCTCCCTGCCCCCCCTTTCTTTCTTTCTTTCTCCCTGCCCTCCCCCAAGCCACCGCCGCCGGGGAATAGGCTGCCACCGCTGCCATCGGGGAACAGGCCGCCACCGAGTTCTGAGCTCTCCCTGCTTCCCTTTCCTGTAAACAGAACGCTGAAGCGCCGGGCCGACCAACTTTCGCCACCCGACGTCAATTCTAACGTCGGAGAGGAAGTTCCAGGCCAGCCAGGCAGCGATTGGCTGGCCCAGAACTTCCTCTCAGACATCAGAATTGACATTGGGTATCAAAAGTTGGTCGGCCCTGCGCTTCAGCGTCCTCTTTACGGGGAAGGGAAGCAGGTTGGGCACCCCTGCTCTAGGCGAGCTGCGAGCCACACTCAAGTGGCTAAAGAGCCGCATGCGGCTCGCGAGTCGTGGTTTGCCAACCGCTGGCCTACGTGAACATATTCACTTACTCACAGATACAAAATAGCACTCCGTATTATAAACAATATAATACAACCTCTATTTCCTCTCTCTCTCTAAAAAGCACAGGTATAAATGTTCCTTTACACACTCACAGCTTGGGTTTCCTGTAGTCACACTCCCCATGGAGCAGATGCCTAGGGCACTGAACAGATGGCCTGCATCTAGCAATTGAAAAGAACAGTGAAAGCCCATAAATATGAATCTAAAAATATCAGACATGCCTTGAAAATATAAATATTGAAATTTCATAAATGCTTATTCAGACATGCACACCACCCACCATATATCCCTTCTGATGCCTGTCATGTACACATCCAAGCCTAAACACCTGTTCATACATAGGCCTGCCCATGTAGATAAATACTAATATTCGCATCTGCATGCATGCTAATATTTGCATGCATACAGGTATGTTGTCATTGCTTGAGAAGAGAAACATGCTTATTTACTACTAGTTTTTTAGCCCGTTACATTAACGGGTGCTAGAATAGATGTGTAGATTTAGGCATTTCTTTCTATATGTCTGTCTTTCTTTCTCTGTCAATGCCCCCTTTCTTTCTTTCTTTCTATAACTCTCACTGGCCCCCTGTCTGTCTGTCTGTCTTTCTGTCTCTCTTCCTGCCCACTGTCTGTCTTTCTTTTTGTCTTTCCCCCTGTCCAGCAACACCCCTTCTCTGCTCCCCCTGTTAACGCAGTAGTCCTTCTCCCTGCATATGGCTCAGTTTGTGGAAGGCTGGGGGCAGGGTCGTGTCCCTTTTTTTTGTCTTCACAAATGTGGAAACTCTAAGTCAACCCCTTTTTCCACATCTCCCAAGTCTGCTACTGCTCACCTGAAAAAGAAAAAATAAAGGCGGGCCCCTCAAACACTGACAGCCTTCTAGTACCCTGCCTGCCCCGCCCCCCTCTGATGTGTCCATTCAGCGAATGGCCCTGAAAGTGCGGAAACAATGGCAGTGACAGAGAGGGGAGGGGGAAACGCCCTGGAAGAGGGGGAGAATCGAGAGTGCCGTGGGTGGGGAACGATTAAGGGGGCAGACGCTACCGTTATGCAGGAGAGGGGAGACGGCTGTTGAAGGCAAGACAGGTTGAACTATTTTTAGAGCCGGCCCGACACAGGAAACCTCTTCCAGCTTGTGGGCCCAATTCGAAAGGGCTTCGAGAGCCCGGGTCCCCATGCTGCATTCAACGGCAGCTCGCGCACCAATGGAGAGAGAGGCCGCTCGCGCTCCGCATCCATCCGCCCGGAGGAGGGGTTTGGCAGTCAGGAAGCCAGGGCGGGTGAGGATGGCCCCTTGCCCAGCAGCGCCGCCTCTCTCCATCCCAGCCAGACCCGCAGATCCGTCCTCTTTACCTTTTGGCCCCTGCAAGGGGCTGCTGGAGACTTGCAGAGGTGGTGGGGGTGCTGACCGCCCGAGATCCCTCTCCTCCAAGACACCCCCCTCCCCCTGCTGCCATAGCATTCTCCGGGAGCTCCCTTGGCGATCCTCCTTTAACTACTGCTGATATTTGAAAGCTGATGATCCAAAATGGGGAGTCCGGAGGAGCGGAGCAGGCTTGTGGAGGCGATCGGCAGCTGGCTGCGGTCCCGGCTGGAGTCCTGGTGACGTAGTAAGCGCGCATGCGCACTCTCGCCGGCACATCCCGACAGATCAGATCTCAGGGAACACGCGGCGAGAGTGCTCATG
This sequence comes from Geotrypetes seraphini, assembly GCF_902459505.1. Lineage (NCBI taxonomy): Eukaryota > Metazoa > Chordata > Amphibia > Gymnophiona > Dermophiidae > Geotrypetes > Geotrypetes seraphini. The sequence goes on from NC_047101.1 coordinate 46,004,408, forward strand.
TGCGCTTAGCATATTATTATTATAGATAACTTTTAAATATACAGAGATGCAAGCGACAGAGGTCAGTGAGCGATTTGCTGAACCTGAAAATATTATGATGGTTTATCTTGTATGACATGCTGTTCTGGAAAATTCCGGTGTCTCAGATACTCCAGCCCTTTGTATTTAAGATTTCCCTGCATGTATTTATTCCTTCAGAAGAGTCTAACCACTGAATTCACACTAAGCATTCCTTAATGTTCTACATCTTCCCTATTACCATTTATACAAAGCAGGTCAATATTTACTCTTTTTCAGTTTTGTGGAACTATTCATCTCACAAAAGATCCAGAGAACTGTGGATCTGCTAAAAAAAATCCCCCCAAACCCTTCATTAAACCTTTTAGAAACTGGGAGGATCTTTCTCATTCTCTCTATTTCTCTTACTTGGGCCCTTCCTCCAAGAGACCTTTCCAAGTTTCCAAGTTTATTAGTTTTTAATATCCCGATCATAAAACAAATGTCTGACCGGTTAACAATAAAATTTAAAAATAGAAAGAAATGATAGTAAGTGCATAGAAATGTATGAAGTGAACATAAATGACATAGACTGACAAACTAGAAAGTGAGGATAAGAAGGGGAGGGAGGGAAAAGTTACATAATTTAGATGAAATGAGAAAGAGGGGTAGGGATAGGACGAGAAGGGTAGGGACGCATTGTTGAGGTAAATATTTGTTCAAGAAGAAAAAAAATATTAAAAAAAAAGAAAATTAATATTAGGACCTATCGAAGGCATCTTGAAATAAGAAAGTTTTAAGGCTAGTCTTAAATTTGGGTAATTGTTGTTCGTCACGGAGATATTGTGGAAGAGAGTTCCATAATGTGGGTGCAGTTATTGCAAAGTTGGTTTTCCGAGTATAATAGGATTCTTTTAGGGTTTCCCTTGGAGACCTCTTACTTCAGGGGCTCTCCAAGGGCATTTAACTACCTCCCCGACTACTATGACTTATCACTGAAAGGCACGGTGCTGTACATTTTGACACTTATGGACGGCTTAGAAGAGCTTACAATCTAACTTGGACAAACAGACATGACATATAGGGTTGGGGATGCAGAACCCAAGGTGAGAGGATTTAGGAGTCAAAAGCACTCTCAAAGAGGGCCTGCCTGAGCCTCACCCCCACCCCTGACTCAGCAGGTTAGCACCACCTGCTATAAAGTGGTTTAATTGTAACACCAGTGAGGGAGTGTTTTGAGGAACACCTGCCGCTATACTACTCATTCGCTCACACTCCAGTTATTGGTAACTTAATTTCATTGTTCAAATTAGGACCTGTGATTGGTGGTAAAAATAGAACATCTTAATGGTAGACCATGTTCTTATGTAATGTATAGTAATCCGGTTCTTATAGACTGCTTTCTCCCCCAAAAGATCCTAAGTGGTTTGCAATCACATAAATGAAAATAAGAAAACTATAAAAATTGACCCCAATTAACAAACTGTTGGGAAAGATAAGTTTTAAGACTTTGATGAAAAGCATATTAAGAGGTCCATTTCTTCACTGATAAAGGAAGGTCATTCCAGAACGCAACAGTTGTATATGAAAAAGACAGTGCTAATATCTTTTTACACTGAAACATTCTTAAAAGATGGAAGAATTAACAGAAAGGAATCTTTTGACCCAGAAACTTTTCTGACTGAAGGAAATGCCACTAACTGAACCAAGCTTTCTGGGGCCAAACCAGGTGAAGCTTTAAGTACAAAGCAAGCTAATTAAAACAAAACGTGTGTTTTAGTAGGAAGCCAGAGAACAGAAACCAACAGTGGAGAAACATTTCCTCCCCCAAAAATCAATCTAGCAGCTCTAGTCTGCAAAAGTTGTAATCTTTTCTTTATACTATCAGAAATCCCAGAATTTAAGGAGTTAGAATGGAGATATGACCAAAGCCTGGACCAAGGCTGCAAATTGGCTTTCATGGTCATAAGGATGGAGTTAATAATTAAGTTCTTTAATTTTTGAGGGCTTTTATTTACCTCAGGGCTTTGTTCACGCATCCCCAGTGATACTAGTTAAAGCCTTTTCTTTTTTTTTAATCTTTATTGATTTTCAAACTTCAATAGTGCAATACAAATGGTAAATCAAAAAAACTGCACTATGCAATTATTACATTAAACAATCATTTTCTCCCATCCTCATCTTCATTCTTAATATAATAATACATATGATGTGATTACAAATTATAAATAAATAATATATTTCCCTCCCCCTCCCTCCCTGGATGTGTAAGGAAATCTAATGATAAAGAAAGAAACATGACCCTTATTATAAAGCAATAAAATTAGTCAATGGACTCCATACATCATTAAAGGATTTACTAGTCCCCAAACGTTCCGCCATCATTCTTTCATACTTATATGTGGTAGACACATTTACCCACCAAAAAGTGAAATTGATCCTATCATGATTTTTCCAATTCTGTGTAGTCAATTGAACAGCTATTCCCGTCATAATCAGGAAAAGGCGACTTTTATACTTATCTAAAGTAGGCTTAATATGTAGTAACATACCACAAATTACAGCTTCATAAGATAAAGGAATAGCTGCTTCAAGAATGAGATTAATATGTCCCCAAATTGACTTCCAGAAACCAAGTATCAATGGACAAAAATATAACAGATGATCCAAAGTCCCTATATTAATATGACAATGCCAGCATCTATTAGACTTAGAACTGTCTAAGAACATAAGCAGTGCCTCTGCTGGGTCAGACCAGAGGTCCATCGAGCAGCCCATCGGGTCCAGGACCTCTATAGTAATAAGAACATAAGAAGTTGCCTCCACTGGGTCAGACCAGAGGTCCATCGAGCCCAGCGGTCCGCTCCCGCGGCGGCCCATCAGGTCTATGACCTGTGAAGTGGTTCCTGACCATTTCTATAACCTACCTCTGCTTCTATCTGTACCCCTCAATCCCCTTATCTTTTAGGAACCTATCTAAACCTTCCTTGAACCCCTGTACTGTGCTCTGGCCTATCACAACCTCTGGAAGCGCGTTCCATGTGTCCACCACCCTCTGGGTAAAAAAGAACTTCCTAGCGTTTGTTCTAAACCTGTCCCCTTTCAATTTCTCCGAGTGACCCCTAGTACTTGTGGTTCCCTCTTTCTATACCCTTCTATCTTGCTCCTGATTGGTGAGGCCCGACTTTAGTGCAGGAAGAGGCAGTCGGAGCATACCGCGAGTGATTTCCTTCACTGGCGCTCCGGCTGCTTTCTCCTGCTTCTCCGGCTGCCCTCTCCTGTCTCCCCCCCGCTAAAAACAGTATTCGCGTTTTTTCAGCATTCGCGGGGGTTCAATAGGCTTGATGTGGAATTTATTTCCTAAACTATGAGGGTCTGATTTCAGGGCTACTTAACTGGGTATTCTAAATATTGTACAATAGCTGTGTGATAACAACAATATTTAGGGCTGCTTCCTTAACTTGCATACACTTTGCCAGCTCTACAAATGCTGGGTACTATTCTTCATTCCATAGCGAAGCGTGAGAGGAAGGCAGGTAAAATGAAACATAGATTCTCTGCTTCGCCGCTAAATTGGAGGAAACCGTTTGACGTTTTGTCATTTGTCTTGCTTACACATGAAGTTCGACCAGGCTTTCACAAGCTATTACTCAGCAATTTTTTTCCTGCTGACTCAAACGCTGCTGAGATTTATGAGTCTGAAGTACATGGTAGAAGGAGCTTGTGTCATTCCAGGTACCTGAGCTTGGAGAAGAGCTTTTAAACTCATTCATGGCAGAAGCTAACAGGTAAGAATGGTTGAGAGTATCTTGAAAATATGGAAAAAGCCGAGCTGGTGCACATGGATTTAAGTGAGGAGCAAACAAGTATGAAAGACCTCAATTACCTGAATCAACTGCTACTAATATGCAGGTTGTGAAGAGGAATAAAAATATAGGGGGATAATATTTAGCTGCCTGCTTCAAGCCAAATTAGATCTTGATATTCAGTTCCAGCCCCTAAGTAAGTAACAGAAGTAACTATCAACCCCATAGTGTCTACATTATTGCAGACTGAATTATTTTTATCTTAATCAAATAAACAATAATATATATTAAACCTAATATATTAAAAATTGTGTTGCCAATTAATTAGCACTTGTATAGAATTATGGTATGCTCATTGCTCCATTTATCCCCTCTTCTACGAAACTGCGCTAGCGGTTTCTAGCGCAAAGAACCATGCTGAATGGCCCGCGCTGCTCCCTAAGCTCATAGGAACTCTATGAGCGTCAGGAGCAGCGCAGTTTCGTAGACGAGGGGGTTAGGCTATGTGTAAGAAAAAGCCAGTTTGAAGAGTAACCATGAAGCTCCCAATGAGGCTATGGGGAGAGGAGCATTCACACTTGATCTTTATATACTTGAACTTTATATACGAGGATGATATTATTTTAATTGGTCTTTCAATTTTGGGGTTGATATTTTTGCATTTTGTGCACGCTACTTTGGACATGAGTCACGTTATGGGCTATGCAGCAGAAGCTGGACAATTCATTAATGGATAAGAAGAATATCACTGCCAGCAAAGTACAAGCCTGTCAGTTACAAGATAATTGCTACACAATTTCTAGTTTATAAGTTGTAGTCTTGTTAAAGGATTACACTTCCCTCTCCGAATCCGCAGTTTCAGCATCCGCGGATTCGGTTATTCACGATTTTAAAACCCAAAAAAACATTTTAATTTTTCGGGCTATTTTAAGCCCTGTAAACCTCCCCTTAAGCCTTTCCTGGTGGTCTAGCGGGTTTTCAGAGCAGGAGCGATCTTCCCACACTCCTGCCTTGTGCAGATCACTCATAGGAAATGGCTGCCTTGAGCTCCCGTAGTCTCTCGAGCCATTTCCTGTGAGTGATCTGCACGGGGCAGGAGTGTGGGAAGATCGCTCCTGCCCCGAAAACCCGCTAGACCACCAGGTAAGGCTTAAGGGGGGACTTACAGGGCTTAAAATAGCCAGGGGTTAGGGGCAGAACCAGCCCGAATATTATTCGCAGTTTTTTAATATTTGCGAGCTGGCTCTGCCACTATCCACCGTGGATACGGAGGGAGAAGTGTACAATGTAGCGAAAAATTGTTATAGGAACGCTGGTAGGACTATGATGTTTCCTCTTCATACTGACTTTTTCTTCACATAGCATATATGTTGGAGCACTGAGCACACCATAATTCTATACAAGTGCTAATTAATTGGCAACAGAATTTTTAATATATTAGGTTTAATATATATTATTGTTTATTTGATTAATTAAGATAAAAATAATTCAGTCTGCAATTGGTGTTTGAAGTTTGCAATAGTGCAGATATTTTGTAAGTCCCTGACATTGAATAAGTACATTATATACCGTATTTTTCGCTCCATAAGACACACTTTTTCCCCTCCAAAAAGCGGGTGGAAATAAGGGTGCTTCCTTATGGAGCAAATACCAACCACCCCCGTACTTTTTTTTAGCCCGTTGGATCCAGCGCTGTTGGTCAGTCGGCGATCCATTCTCTCTGCCTGCTCTACAGCCCCAATGCTCCCGCGCGTTGCTAGCGGGACGCCGTCAGATGCAAAGGTGCTCCGCTCTCCAGCAGAGTACAGCCGTCACGAGCCACTATCGCTGCTGGATGTAATTTTAAAATGCCCGCTCTTCACAGCCTCGCGGCGGGCGGGGCCCCAGTGTTCCCTCTAAGCTGAGCAGGTGTCCTCCAGCTGCATTGCTACCACTAGGGGGTGGAATATTTTCAGTCGCTAAGGACAGGTATGTTCCCTGGAGTGCTGCAGAACTTGCCTGTCCCTCACAATTGAAAAATGTGACAGTAAAACAGCACCCTCTAAAAATGTGACAGTAAAACAGCACCCTCTATTGGTGAGACTGTGGGTGGAGGACTCCTGCTCAGCTTAGAGGGAACAGTGCGACACATGTTCTGAGGACGCCTCACCCCAGCACATGTTCTGAGGACACCGCCGGCTGCAACGTGGACCCGACACACACTTCTACTGGACCTGCAGACTGTTTGTTCTTCCTTTTTCTGCTGCCGCAACTCTGCCTGTTCTATTCTCTGGGACCGAAGGCCACAGCCAAAGGGAAGCAGTACAGAACCACTTATTTAAAACTCCTGCCGCTCCTCCCCCCTTCCCCCACCTATCCCCGACTAGCCCCTTTCTGTCTGGTCCTGCCCTGGTACCCCAGAGCCTCCCCACCTTGTGCCAGCCCTTCGCTTTTCGCTCCAGGCTTCTTCTTCCTTGGATTCTTCCTTCTCACTTCCTTTTTATTTTATTTTTCCTTCAATCTGCCTGCCCATACACTGGAGTTGGTTTTAAAACTCCAGTTCTGCATTTTATGCAGACTATCCCATCTTGCATTAAGAAAAAAAAAAGGACCAGGTTAACTACAACACCAGCTCTCAGGGGCCCACTTTCATAAAAGACCTGAGTAGAGAGGCACCTATGAGTCAGATCTTTCCCATATCTATAGAGGACACATTTTGTGGTCCTGCTAGATTTATAACAAGGGTCTGTTCATTTAAATACTACAAGCTTTTTGGTTGGTGTCAATCATATTTCTAAGAGCTGATGGCTTGAATCGGGCTTAAATTAGGGTCACTCAAATGCAGGAAGTGGCTCTCTATCCTTTATGACCTGTATTTTTTTTCTTGGTTTTTCCTCCTGTTTAGGTAGGTGCGTCTTATAGAGCGAAAAATATGGTATATACCATATATATTCGAATATAAACTGAGATTTTTGGGCCAAATAAATGGCCTAAAAATGAGGGTCACTGTTTATATTCGGATCTTCCCCCTCCATCACCAGTGCCACAGCCTCCCTGAACCAGCAGACTTCTGATACATGGTCATGACATGCCCTTGCCTCCACCCCCACTGAACTAGCAGCATAGTATACCCTCCCTCCAGGCAAGATATACCACCACCCACACACACACACCTACCATGTTTTCCTGGTGATCTAACAGCGTGTTGGGACAGGAACGATTACCACTTGCTCCTTCCCATGCTTCACTGCAGGGAAAATGGCTGCTGAGATTTCCAGTAGCAGTCTCGTGAGGCTGCTGCGGAGCCTTGCGCCATACCACTGGAAGTCTTGGCAGCCATTTTCACCATTTTATATCACTAACACTGTGACTGGAAGTGGTAATAATATCACCACAATAATACACAGCTGTCAACAAATATAATAAATGAGCATCTTGGCTATCTCTTGCACCTATGAAATCAAGGATGAGAGTGTGGTGCAGTGGTTAAAGCTACAGCCTCAACACCCTGATCTTGTGGGTTCAAACCCATGCTGCTCCTTGTGTCCTTGGGCAAGACAATTCCCTCATTGCCCCAGGTACATTAGATAGATTGGGAGCCTACCAGGACAGCAAATTCGACCACGTCTCATTGCTTTTGTCCAAGCTCCACTGGCGTCCGATAATCTCCAGAGTCCACTTCAAATGTGCCTGCCTTACTTTCAAGATCCTACACGGCATCCTCCCTCCCCCTTTATTCCTCTTTCTTGGAATTCCTCTAACCCCAATTCCACCAGATCCACCCAAAAACTGAAACTCTCCTTTCCCTCTCTAAAAGGCATCTCCCTTGTTGGAAAACTAGGTTCCTCCCTCCCTTTTAGAATCACTGAGCTCTGGAACAACCTAACCTCCCCTCTTAGGAATCTGAGCTCCCTCCAACTCTTCCGTAAACATCTGAAAACCTGGTTATTCTCAAAAATGTAACTCTTCTTCCCTCTCTGATTATTCTAGATTACTCTAAATTTCCTCTTCATCCTTCCCTTCTCTGGAGTTCCTTTCTACCCTAACTCCTGTTAACCGTGTCGAGCTTTGCGAATGTAAAGATGATGCGGTCCATTAAGTCCGGCAATCCGCACACGCGGAGGCCCAGCCAGGTGTACATCTGGCGTAATTTTAGTCACCCATATCCCTCTATGCCTCTCGTAAGGAGATGTGCATCTAGTTTGCTTTTAAATCCTAGAACAGTGGATTCCGCAAATACCTCCTCTGGGAGAGCATTCCAGGTGTCCACCACTCATTAGGTGAAGCAGAACTTCTTGATATTTGTCCTGGACTTGTCCCCCCTTAGCTTCAGCCCATGTCCTCTTGTTCGTGTCACATTGGACATTGTAAATAATTTTTTTTCCTGCTCTATTTTGTTGATTCCTTTCAGTATTTTTAAAGTCTTCGATCATATCCCCTCGCAGTCTCCTTTTCTCAAGGGAGAACAATCTCAGTCTCTTAAGTCGTTCCTCGTATTCCAAGTTCTCCATACCTTTTATTAGCTTTGTTGCTCGTCTCTGCACCCTCTCCAGCAGTTTTATATCCTTCTTTAGGTTGGGAGACCAAAGTTGGACACCGTATTCCAAGTGTGGTCTGACCATCACTCTATAAAGCAGCATTATAACTTTCTCCGATCTACTCGTGATTCCTTTCTTTATCATGCCTAACATTCTATTTGCTTTCTTTGCCGCCGCCGCACATTGTGCTGATGGTTTCAGAGTCCTATCTATCAGTACACCCAGGTCCTTTTCTTGTTCGCTCATACCCAGAGTTGCACCTGACATTCTATACTCGTGTTCCTTGTTCTTTCTGCCTAAATGCATTACTTTGCACTTTTCCACATTAAACTTCATCTGCCATTTCTCCAACTGACACAAGTCGATCTGGAGTTCCTCGCTGTCCTTCTGCGATCTGATTGCCCGGCATTGCTTTGTGTCGTCTGCAAACATGATGATCTCACTGGATTATCCTTCTTCTAGGTCATTGATGAAAATATTAAATAAGATGGGCCCAAGTACCGAGCCCTGGGGCGTCTGACAAGGTTGTTTGTTAGGTTCTAGGATACTTTCTCCTTTTGTTAGTTATTGACCACATATAACAGCATTATGTTATGTAATAATATTTGTAATTGGTCAATGACTTGTATGTTGTTAAGTATATGCCCAATCCATACATAACATAGGCACAGATATTTAGGCCTGGTTTACATTGGACAGATAAGTGGCTGGAGCAACTGTATGTTGCATGCTTTGTTGGCAATTTTTCTAAAACTATGAGCTAATATTGCTTCTTTTGTTACTATGAGCCTTTAATTCTATTTGGGAGTTTGTTTTTGATGTTGAGTTTTTCAATGTTGTTCCAAGTGTTATTAGGGCTCTGTTTTTTCCACTCCTGATATTGAGCCAATGATATTGAAGGTGACTTCTAATATGAGCATTTGTTAGGGTTTATTAGCTGAGCTACACTGAAGCCTTTGAGGCTTGTTTTGTTTAAATATATCAGTGTCCTGCAAACTTTCTCAAGTCATGGCACACTAAAGGTAGTGGCCGCAGCCCGAGGCACCTGGAAGTGCGCGAGCATCACCGCGATGATGTCAAGCGCATGCATGACATCAACACAGTGACGTCCACACATGTACGAAGACCCTTCGATTAGGCCCCGAGACCTCGGGGGGAGGGGGGGGGGTGCCAGCAGGTAACAGAGCTGGAGAGAAGGAGAGGTGCTGGCACTGGCTGATTGCCTACAGGACATGCCTCTCACCACGAGAGGCACATCCTGTAGGCCAGGGGTAGGGAACTCCGGTCCTCGAGAGCCATATTCCAGTCAGGTTTTCAGGATTTCCCCAATGAATATGCATTGAAAGCAGTGCATGCACATAGATCTCATTCATATTCATTGGGGAAATCCTGAAAACCCGACTGGAATACGTCTCTCAAGGACCGGAGTTTCCTACCCCTGCTGTAGGCAGTCAGCCGGTGCCTTTCCTCCTCCCCAGTGTGCCGCGGATGCACACTAGTGTACCCCGGCACAGTTTGCAATACACTGAAATATATGAATTTATACTCTTTTTGACAAAGTAGCAATCCAACTATTGGCAAACTTTATAATTACTCTATATTAGATGCCATATATACAATTTGGGGGTTAGTGCATGATAAGGATAACATGCTAGCTGGCTAATGCATGCATGCCCACTCTGCACCTGTGCCATGCCCCCTAAATGAAACATCTTGAAAAATTCAGCAACATGCAGTTAATGGGCAGAAACAAAGTACCACAAAGTCCCTTAAATTGGATGAACGGTAACCTGTTTCTATGCATTAACCTTCTGTAAAATGTCTCCTAAGTTTTTCTCTCAAATTCTTTAAACTGCTCACCTCTGCCCAAAGTATTTTGATTTTTCAGTTCTAGGTGGATTTTTCATTTTGGCTTTTCTTTCTAAATGATTTCAGTTTCTTTATTTCATATTCCAGTTCTTTTATGGTAACAAAGGCAACAGAATACATTAGTTGGTTCATTTCTATCATGGTGTCCATAGGGATTGCTTTAATTACTACTTTGATATTATGCAGAGTTTCAGCCAAAGACAAAGAACAGGAGAGGCTGGGATCTGCAGAACTCCAGTGGAAGGGAAACAGCAGATCACAAACACAAGAACAAGATATTAGGACTAGGGGGAATATGATGAAGTTACTAAGTGGTAGATTTGAAACAAAATGGAGAAAATATTTCCTCACACGACTCGTAATTAAACTCTGGAATTCGTTTCTGGAGAATGTGGTGAAATCAGCTTAGCGGGTTTCAAAAAAGGTTTGGGTAAATTCCTTTAAAAAGTCCTTAGGCCATTATTGAGATGGCTTGGGGAAATCCACTGCGTATTCCTAGGAAAAGCAGCATAGAATCTGTTTTGCTACTTGGATCTAGCTAGGTGCTTGAGACCTGGGTTGGCCACTGATGGACCTTGAGTCTGACTTAGTAGGGCAACTCTTATGTTCTTATGTGAACCAACTATAGAACAATCAAGGCATTGTGACATCACTGATGAGGTTGGTTCTTTTGCATTGGTGGAATTAGGTTTTATGATATCACAATTTCAGCTCTGGAATGTTGCTACTCATTGGGGTTCCGGAATGTTGCTACTCTTTGAGAAGCTGGAATGTTGCTACTGTCTGAGTTTCTGCCAGGTACTTGGGACCTGGGTTGTCCACTGTTGGAAACAGGATGATGGGCTTGATGAACCTTCAGTCTGTCCCAGTAGGGCAGTTCTTATGTCATGCTTCGGAAGTTGAAATGTCAAAGCCCAACTTGGCCACATTTCACCCAAAAGCAGGCTGCAATGAGGAGCAAAACAAGAAGGAAAAAATTGAACAACAATTCCTTCTAGCAGCTAAGTCCTCATATATAGACAAAGAGTCTTCTCCATGAGCACTGTATTTGACTTTACCGGGATGGGCATACAAAGCAAACAGCGCACGTACTGTGATGGGCTGAAACTCATTACCATTTGATGGCTGTTCAACAGTCTCCACAAAATGAGATGATGATTTCAATCTAGCTCTCTGTGGACAGGTGCCCACATTACTAAAAACATCAGCACAGCTGGCACTAATTGGCACCATTAGAAATCTGAAGATAAATTTTTTTTTAAAAAAGAGGAAATGATTATCTGAAACTAAAACCAACCTCTCAGCAAGGTCCTTCCAGAGCAGATCTGGGGCTTCTTGGAAGGGCGGCATGATGAGGCTGGCATTGCCACCGAGTACCACAGCCCTCTCTCTAAAATAGATGCCAGCCGTGGTGTCAATTTGATTCCTTTTTACAAGCTTCAGCTTGTTTCTTTTTTATGAGCATTTAATTCATTGGGAAAATCAGTGCAAAATGAATGTTTACTTTAAAGAAAACTACAGCAAAACTTGCAAATGAACTTTTTGTCTTCCCCACCCTTTTTTGGGGGTAGTTATTATCTGTACCCAACTGTTTCGGGTACTCATCCTTTCAGAATATGGCAACAGGATTTCTTATAAGTAACAACAGACTGCATAGCATTCGCCTATACTTAAAAAGTATACTGGTTACCAGTTAAAGAATGATATTTGTTAAAATTATATTTGTTTGATGGTTCTGATGTATAAGTTATTCTATTTTCAAATGTCAGCATATTTATGCTTAAGGGGCTCATCCAAAATGTGACATAAAGAGGCAGATGGACATTTTTCTTGCCAAACCCTTCCAATTTGTCATTTTCAAAACCTGTATACTAGACAGATTCTTATGGTGTTTGTCCACAAGGTATTAAAACAAACCACAAACCGCTCAAGTGAAATCAATAACAATAGTGCTTTGCGTTTCCCGTTAACAAGATGTTATAAAGTTGCTATATCAAAATCAAAGTCCTCCCTTTCTTTACATCTCTCATAGCGGGGGAGGGGGGAGCGGAGGAGGGACACCACTGCCCTGGGCGCCTCTCACTCTTGCTACGCCACTGTTCCTGCTCATAAGAAATTACATTTAGAAATGATGAGAGCTAGTACTTTCTCATGTGTGGGACCTGTGGAGTAGAATAGGCTTCCAGTATATATCACTGTGTAAGTTTTATAAAAAGAAGTATGATGGCTGATGTTTTATATGAACTAATATTTTGATGTTTTTTGGTGTGTCTTTTTATTGTCTTGATTTGCTGTTATTAATTTTACTTATGGATGGATGGATGGTTGCAATCCGCCTTGTTTAAAGGCAGAAACTAAATAATAAACTATAAATTCTATTATCAGAACTGGTGTGTGCAGGCCAGGAACATCACTAGGGAGCATTGCATCATGGGCTAGGGATGCCATCTTTCAAAACCACTCAGGCAGCAAGAAACCTTGCCCATTCCTTGCATTCCACAAGTGCTATATGTGTGCATCTCGGATGCAGTAAACATGACTTAGCACAGCAGTTTCTGCCTGCAATGTGCTTCTTATGAAAAACTTAAACCCAGTGATGCCAAGATACATCCATGTTCAAAAACAAAGCACCCTATATATGGGAAAGCAAGATCCACTTATAGCAGTGTGTGGAACTCTGACCTGTCCATTTCATTTAGAAACCCAGTGCCTCAGAAGTGACTGCATGATACGAGCAGAACTCCAATCCTGACAGAAATCCCATGCTTCCATTCCCTGCAGTACCATGAACTCACATTATATGGATTTCTCTTTCCCACTTTCTACTTGCTATGTACATTTTGAATTTAATGCTTTTGAAAGTTCAAACCTCCATTAGGCCTGGCTGGGGATTTATGAGGGCACCGGAGCTTTATGCCTTGAAAAGTTTAGACTTTTATTCTATTTGCCTTTCTTCCTGGTGCAAGGAGGACTTTTATGTATTCTGCAATAAATCAGTTTAGAAAGTTACATTTCAAACAGATTTTGCTATTGCCAGACAATGCCAAGCCAACAGCTTTCAGTAGCGAGGACTGCTTATCCGGGGAAGCATAATATTATATAATAAATATAACCTTCTAGAAAGCGAAGAATTTCAGGGTTCACCCAATTATGTTCATTTTCTCCAGCAAAGAGAAAAACACAAAGAGTGCCGGAAGAAAGAGAAAGACAGAGACTGCTCTCGGAAGCAAAACGAAGCAAGGCCATAGATGTGACAAGATCAAGAAAAGAACAAACTGGCCTCAGAAAGAGGGAAGCGATCCCAGCACACAATGCATTATATAGAACTAGAAAGAAAAAAAAAAAAAGCCCATTAAAATCTACTTGGAGAGGAAAGAAATGTCTTGTAATGAATAGAGTTAATTCAGCACATAAGGGCAATTTTATAACTGGACGTTTCTATTTATGCGCCTGAGAATCTGATTCTCCTTCAGTTGAGCATTAAAGCCAAGCTAACCATATGCTAACGGAGCTGAAGTTTTGTGTGTTAAAACAGTTTTGCGACCTCATCTGGAGTATCGTGTTCAATTCTGGTCTCCTTATCTCAAGAAAGATATAGTGGCGCTAGAAAAGGTTCAAAGAAGAATGACCAAGATGGTAAAGGGGATGGAACTCCTCTCGTATGAGGAAAGACTGAAAAGGTTAGGGATAAATATAAGAGTCGCCTATTTATGATCCTAACAGGTATAGCCATTCAATTGATTACAAGTAATTGGAAAACCCATGATAGAATTAATTATACATTTTGGTGGGTGAATGTGTGTACTACATACAGATACGAACGAATTAACGCAGAATGTAGGGGTTTTAGTGAGGTATTTAATAAAAGTTGGAGCCCATTGACTACATTTGTAAAAACATAATAATGTATTTTCATCATATCTCTTCTTTTCTTTGGTTTATTTATCTTTACACATCCAGGGGGGTGGGGGGTTGGAGGGAGGAGAATAAATATTGATAGTGATATTTGGGTAACTTTATTCTTTATTTGTATTGTATATTAGGACATATTATGATATTATTATATGCAGGAAAATGAAATTATTGAATGATATTTATGTTACCTGCATAGATAATAGTGTGATATGTGGAATATCTTTTGTTCGTTCATTTGTATGACACTGCTTTTGATTAAAAATCAATAAAGAATTTAAAAAAATAAAATAAAATGGTTAGGGCTCTTCAGCTTGGAAAAGAGATGGCTGATGGGAGATATGTTATTTGCAGTTTCGCCATATTCACGATGGTTTTTAATAGAAAACAGCGAATAACATATGAAAAAGTTATTCACGGTTTTTCTGTTTTTGCGGTTCTGTTAATCCCCTATCGCAGTGGATATATTCAATTTTATGATGTTAGTTATTTAAATTCTCTTGGATTGGGACACATGGTGGGAGCCTTTTCTATACTGGCATATGGATGCCAGATTCTGTTATAAATACACTATCTAACTTTTACACATTTTCAATTATACCAGCCATACAACTTCAAAATTCTGTGTTTCGCATATAAGTGAAAGTAGTGGAGCAAGGGAAATTTGTGCCCAAGGCAGAGGGGCCCAGCAATGCCACGCCACGTATGTAAAATCCGGATGCATAGGGCCGCCCCCTGGCTCGCCTAGTTCCACCCATCCCTGCCCGTTATGTCTATGCCCCGCCCCTAGCCCCACCCTCTTAGCCACACGGACGTGCACATGACATCACCACGTTGCATCCGCACATGCATGGATGCCCCTCCTGACATGATCTGCTTTTCCAAAACCCGGACAAAGTGCTAGGTTTTGAAAAGCCTTCCAGGCATGCCCTCTAAAAAGAGGACATGTCCAGGTTAATCTGGATGTCTGGTAACCTTAACTCTTCCCCTCCCTCCGGCATCGTGTTCCTCTTCCCCCCCCCCCCCTCCCCACCCCCCCCCACACACACCCCCCCACACACACACATACTTCAAATCTTCACCAGCAGTGTGCAGGATCTCTTATCTGCTGCTTGCGCTGACCCCAGCCCTCCCTCTGATGTCACTTCCTGGTCCTGCAAACAAGAAGTGACATCAGAGGCAAGGCTGAGGCCAGCACAAGCAGCAAGTAGGAGGTTCTGCTTGCTGCCGACGACTAGAAAAGGTATACGGGAAGGAAGAGGAGTGGTGCCAGTGCCCCCACCAAGACAGCCCCCAGGGTGCTCTGCCCCCACCCCCCTTACTATGCCACTGAGCGGAAGCCGCACCAATGTACCACCTGTGCTCCGTTCATGCATACATTTCTTTTATGTGCTAAGGATTCCATTTACTAAACTGCAGTAAATCCCACATCCTTACGTGGGTCTTTCCCACATGCTAAGTCCATTTTTACCATGGCTCTAAAAATCCCAATTTTCTACTTTTTACATTAATGGCCATGCAATAATGTTTACTCATATACAAAAGAATCACCCACTTAATATGAAACATACACTGTGTAGGTATCATAATCCTATTCAAGAAACCAGGCCTCAGATTCGGAGCATACGCAAAGTCCTATCATGGACTACGGTCAGCATATTCTTACAGCTCCATACTCCAGTCATAGGCCAAATAGCTTAAATTTAGTTTTTTTAATAATTTTCTTAAGTGAAGCTTAAATATTGTGATTAAAAGTTCAAAACTTTTAAAAGTGAAACTTAAATGTTATCCTAAAATTCAATCGTATAAAGTTTAAGATTAAACCATCTACAAAGTGTATTATTTATTTGATAGGCAGCTGAGTTACTTATCTCAAGCAGTTTTTCTTTATGGCTTTCACGTCCGATTCTTTATTTAGCCTATTTAATGGCTAAGCCGACGCCGTCAGCGTTTCGTGGACATCGTTGTTGGTCCACTGCGTCAGGGCCGATAGCCAAAAGATATCTCTCGCAGCAGCAACGTTGCCGAGCTAGGCTGGTGCAGTCCTGAGGGCTCGCTCTCGAGTGGACCTGGGCTCTGATGCTGACGCAGCGCAGGGAGTGACAGTGGGAATGCGCAGCCTGCGCCTCCAGCCTCAGCAACAGCTGCACTGATTCAACGTGAGGGGAGGGGCCGTGAGGGGGGGAGGGAAGAAGAGCTCTTCTCCCTCCCCCTTTGCGGCCCCTCCCCTCGCGTTGAATCAGTGCAGCTGTTGCTGAGGCTGGAGGCGCGGGCTGCGCATTCCCACTGTCACTGTTTTACCTCTCTAGTCAAGGCTTCTGGCTGTTTAGTTCTCCATACTTCTTGAAACATCGCACTATTAATCCTAGGTCATCTCTGTCTGGCCTTCCAGTGAACTCCTACACGTCTTATCTGATTTCAATGAGTACTAGCCCGCGCCTCCAGCCTCAGCAACAGCTGCACTGATTCAACGTGAGCGAGGGGCCGTGGGGGGAGGGAGGGAAGAAGAGCTCTTCTCCCTCCCCCTTCGCGGCCCCTCCCCTCGCGTTGAATCAGTGCAGCTGTTGCTGAGGCTGGAGGCGCGGGCTGCGCATTCCCACTGTCACTCTCTGCGCTGCGTCAGCATCCGAGCCCAGGTCCACTCGAGAGCGAGCCCTCAGGACTGCACCAGCCTAGCTCGGCAACGTTGCTGCTGCGAGAGATATCTTTTGGCTATCGGCCCTGATGCAGTGGACCAACAACGATGTCCACGAAACGCTGGACGCGTCGGCTTAGCCATTAAATAGGCTAAATAAAGAATCGGACGTGAAAGCCATAAAGAAAAACTGCCTATCAAATAAATAATACACTTTGTAGATGGTTCAATCTTAAACTTTATACGATTGAATTTTAGGATAACATTTAAGTTTCACTTTTAAAAGTTTTGGACTTTTAATCACAATATTTAAGCTTCACTTAAGAAAATTATTAAAAAACTAAATTTAAGCTATTTGGCCTATGACTGGAGTATGGAGCTGTAAGAATATGCTGACCGTAGTCCATGATAGGACTTTGCGTATGCTCCGAATCTGAGGGTGTCAGGTCAAAAGCGCGCCGGGACAAAGGCGTGCCCAGACAATTGAGCGCAGCGCGGAGGCGCGCGCCGCTCTAAATTACTGTTTTTAGGGCTCCGACGGGGGGGCGTGGGGTGGAACCCCCCACTTTACTTAATAGACATTGCGCCGCATTGTGGGGGCATTGTGGGGGGTTTGGGGGGTTGTAACCCCCCACATTTTACTGAAAACTTCACTTTTCCCTGTTTTAGGGAAAAAGTTAAGTTTACAGTAAAATGTGGAGGGTTACAACCCCCCAAACCCCCCAAAACACCTGCGCGATGTCTATTAAGTAAAGTGGGGGGTTTCCCCCACGCCCCCCCGTCGGAGCCCTAAAAACAGTAATTTAGAGCGGCGCACGCCTCCGCGCTGCGCTCAATTGTCTGAGCGCGCCTTTGTCTTTCGCGCCGTTGTCTATGAACCGAATCTGAGGCCTGGTTTCTTGAATAGGATTATGATACCTACACAGTGTATTTTTCATATTAAGTGGTGATTCTTTTGTATATGAGTAAGCAATATTTTGACCACTTGGGTTGATTATATTTAGTTCACATGCAATAATGTTGCCATTAGCAAGTGGCCATTTTTTTAAAATGCCTATGAAAGCACTTACCACCACTTGTAGGCAGTAAGGGCTTCAGCATTATGTTTGCACTAATCAGTTAGCAGGCAGTAGCACAGATGCACTAACTAGTTAACACAAGAATGCCCAATTATATAAGGGAAGAAACTTCAAGATTAAGTTGAAGACTTTCTTATTCATAGACACTTTTGAGACATAACTGCCCTCATTAAGGCAACAATCTCTTCATTGTTTTTAGGTCTACCTTCTCCTTATTGTTCTTCCCTTTACTGATTGTAGTTCTGCCCTTTTTCCTCTTGTTACTTCTGTTTGTCTAGTGTATGTATGTTTGTTTTTACTGACATGTTTTTTACTGACAAATTCCTTGTAATGATATGTTCTGTTTTTAATCTATTGTTTTTGTGTCATTGTATGCTGATAATTAATTTTATTGTACACCGCTTTGAATTTTAGATTAAGTTGTATAACAAATTTTTAATACTTTTAAATTTTTAAACTTGATTCAGGGTATATATATGGATAGTTTCTTGTGGGTTTTATTTTATTTGAGTATTGGGTGCGAGGGTGGGGGAAAATTTAATTGTATGTTAATGTCTTATTTGTGCTTGCCTTGTGATATGTTTTATATATATGAATAACTTGTTGCACAATTGTAGTTTGAAAATCTAACAAAGATATATTTTTAAAAAAACTTTGAAACCTTGACACGTCCCCTCAAACAAATTCAAGAAATTAATGTGCATTTACTGCATGCTCCTTCTTCAGTTACCACATGACACTAGCGCGTCTCATGGTACTCCATTTTTGGGCACCTAACGCAGCTTAGGGGTCCTTTTATCAAGCTGCGCTAGCAGGGTTAGTACGTCAGATATTTCATCACGCGCTAACCCCGACGACTGGCTAAAAAACTAACGCCTGCTCAATGCAGGCGTTAGCGGCTAGTGTGGCAGGCGGTTTAACGCACGCTATTACGCGTGTTAAGCCGCAGCTTGATAAAAGGACCCCTTAGTAAAAAGGCCCTAAGTAAGTTACGTGTGCGGTTCTAGAAAAGTGCTTAGATGCCTTGCTGGCATTTTCAAGGGTAAGTGTGAAAAAGTGTGCAAATGCAGGTGCCTAGGTCATAGCATACCTTTTATGGGTATGGAACGATCGATTGCCTTTCCAACACCTTCTCCAAGGTCTTAGAAATATTGTTAAAATTGTGTTTCTCAGATAGAAACCGTCGGAGACGTAGACTAGAAGGATAACAGTCTATAGCAAGAATCAGTGATACGGACACCGTATTGAGCTTCCTAAAGACTCATCCTCTGACACCTTGCAGACACTGCTGCTAACTGCAGCCTCATGTGAGACAGAGATTGAGATCCTGTTCAAAATAATTTATCTTTATGGCATTCAATACTGGGCTTAAGAACTTTCCAATATGCTAGTACTCATTGAAATCAGATAAGACGTGTAGGAGTTCACTGGAAGGCCAGACAGAGATGACCTAGGATTAATAGTGCGATGTTTCCAGGAAGTATGGAGAACTAAACAGCCAGAAGCCTTGACTAGAGAGGTAAAACGCAGCAATTAGCCAGACTTACAGAAGCTATGGGGTCCTTTTACAAAGGCGTTATGCGTTTTCAAGTTTCAGATTTATTTCGGTCTTGATATACCGCTTTTATAAACAAAGCGGTTTCCAATTTATACAAACTATTAAAAGTTTTTTAAAAATATAAAATAGGGGGAACAAGTTCACAGTTAACTTTACGGACATAACATGGGGAGGATAGATTGCTTAAAATAAAAGAAAAAGAAAGGGAAGGTAAAATGCGAAAGGAATAAAGGGATCTTTAATGTAAGGCCTGATGCCTGAGGTTTTTGAATGAGGAAAGCTAAGTATAAATCTCAAAAGCATCTCTGAAAAGAAATGTTTTGAGATTAGATTTAAAGTTGTTGAGATTCTTTTCTTGTCTCAGGGTCAGAGGTCAGCCAGTGTGGGTGCGGTTACCGAAAAGATTGTTTTACGTGTTGTATCGTAAAACAAATGACGAACTGAAGGGACTGCTGGTGCGCGCTAAATATTAACATGCGCTAAACCGCTAATGCACCCATTATATTCTATGGACGCGTTTAGCACATGTGTATATTTAGCGCGCCTTTGTAAAAGGACTCACAGCAAAAAAAAAAAAAAAGGAAAACTCTGTTATCACTTCTAATTTTGTTTACAGGGGGGAAAAGGAATATGTTAGGAACTGCTCAATAAGAGACAGTATATTGGAAATCCCATTGTGTTAGAAGACATGATCTGCTTTATCATTTGATGTTTATTGAAAGCTTCTATACCGCTACTAATGACTGGGGAGTCAATTCAGAGCAGCTTCTGCAAAGGTGTTACAATACAGAGTTAGCGTTTTCTGAGATGGTTTTCAATACATTTATACCAGGGTTGTCCAACGCCAGTCCTCGAGGGCCACAATCCAGTTGGGTTTTGAGGATATCCCCAATGAATTTGCATGGGATCTATTTGCATGCACTGCAGCCTTTGTATGCAAATAGATCTGGATTGGACAAGATTGGACACCCCTGAATACTATAGTCAATCATCCTATGTATATACACATATAATACTAGTATTGTGTACTATGTTCTTACTAAATCCTACTTATTTGCACACATAATACCTGTATTGTATTCTATGTTGTGTTCCTAATGGAGACTAGCCAGTTATCTCCTCTGTGTTGCTTTATTAGTTAAAGTAGTCTGTGAAGAGGATGGTCTTTATCCCTTTCTTGAACTTTCCGGTGGTCCTTTCTAGTTTTAGTTCCTTCGGAAGGAAGTTCCACCACCTTGGAGCCGTCACTTAGAGCATTCTTGTCCTAACGCTTCTGTATTTGATATCTCTGAAGGAGGGAATTTAAAAATATGAAATAATTTAAACCTGTTCCCCTTGACATGTAGACTGCAGGAGATCACTGGCGATCTCCAGTGGTCCACGGCTAACTTGGAAATTCAAAGACAGCGCCCTATCTGGCAACTGGCGTTGAATTTCCAGTCTACTTTTGGCCAGCTGAGACATAGCCGGCTAGACCGGGGTAGGCAATTCCGGTCCTCGAGAGCCGGAGCCAGGTCAGGTTTTCTGGATATCCACAGTGAATATGTATGAGATGGATTTGCATGCACTGCCACCTTGAGATGCAAATCTATCTCATGCATATTTATTGTGGATATTCTGAAAACCTGACCTGGCTCCGGCTCTCAAGGACCGGAATTGCCTACCCCTGGGCTAGACCAATATTCAGTGGCTAAGTCTCAGCGGCCAAAGATAGACCACTATTTTAGGCGGCTCTCTCTGGCCGGCAACCACTTAATATTGGCAGTGAAAGGCCAGTCACTAGCCAATCAACTAAGCTGAATATTTAACGGGAGATAGCCATCCTCATATCTCCCGCTGAATATCACAGGAAAGCCAGCTATATGCCATTTAGCAAGCCAGAAGCCATTCCCGGTAAGCTATATAGCATTGAATATCGGGTCTACTGTTTTTCACCTCCTTATAGTTGTATCTGTAAAACTTCTCACTTATATTTTGTTAACTTGTCTTTATAGAAATGACCAAATTTGTTAATTCATTAGGAAGAGGTGTGACCGAAACATACTGATAATTAGCATCTGTGTCACCTCTGTTTGCTTCTACCTCTTGACCTTATTCTGCAAATACTCTTCTTATTGATCCAAGCTTTTTCTTTTTTCCCCCACATTGACCGATAGTTAATGCCATGTTAGTGATTCTGGAGTGGAGCCATCATTAGCGCTGATTGACTACAAAGGGCATTTGTTTCTGCGCAGCCAATTATAAACCTCAGTGTTACAGGTCAGTAGAGACCATTTTTCTCAATTTTTTTATTTTTATTTTGCAGCAGTACATGACATCATTCGCTAGAGCAGGGGTGCCCACACTTTTTGGGCTTGCGAGCTACTTTTAAAATGACCAAGTCAAAATGATCTACCAACATTAAAATTTTTTTAAAAACACAAAGCATGCTGTATGCAGAGAAAATGTTAATTATCCTTTATATTCCGGGGGTTTTTCAAAGAGGTCAAGGCAGATGACTCTATGCACTGTCACAACCATACAAAAATAGACAAATATACCCCCTCCCGTTTTACTAAACCGCATTAGCAGTTTTTAGCTCAGGGAACTGCGCTGAATGCCCTGCGCTGCTCTCAACGCTCATAGGCTCCCTGCGCTAAAAAACGCTATTGCGGTTTAGTAAAAGGGGGCCATAGTTATGTTACATTACATTAGTGACTTCTATTCTGTCTGTACCTTGCAGTTCTAGGCGGATTACAAAAGAGCTAACTGGACATTTCCAGGATAGTTACAATTTTTTCTTACAAGCACATAAGAACATAAGAAATGCCTCTGCTGGTTCAGACCCTAGGTCCATCGTGCCCAGCAGTCCGCTCACGCGGTGGCCCAGCAGGTCCAGGACCTGTGCAGTAATCTATCTATACCCTTCTATCCTCTTTTCCAGTAGGAATTTGTCTAATCCTTTCTTGAACCCCAGTACCGTGCTCTGCCCAATCACGTCCTCTGGAAGCGCATTCCAGGTGTCCACCACACGTTGGGTAAAAAAGAACTTCCTAGTATTTGTTTTGAATCTGTCTCCTATCAACTTTTCCGAGTGCCCTCTTGTTCTTTTATTATTCGAAAGTTTGAAGAATCTGTCCCTCTCTACTCTCTCTATGCCCTTCATGATCTTATAAGTCTCTATCATATCCCCTCTAAGTCTCCTCTTCTCCAGGGAAAAGAGACCCAGCTTCTCCAATCTCTCAGCATATGACAGGTTTTCCATCCCTTTTATCAGACGCGTCGCTCTCCTCTGAACCCTCTCGACTAACGCCATATCCTTCTTAAGGTACGGCGACCAATATTGGACGCAGTACTCCAAATGCGGGCGCACCATTGCCCGATACAACGGCAGGATAACCTCTTTCGTTCTGGCTGTAATACCCTTTTTGATTATACCAAGCATTCTATTCGCTCTCTTAGCGGCCGCTGCACACTGTGCCGTCGGCTTCATTACCCCCAAGTCCCTTTCCTGGATACTCTTATTCAATAATATCCCTCCCATTGTATAGTTGTACCTCGAGTTTCTGCTCCCCACATGTAATACCTTACATTTCTCAACGTTGAACTTCATCTGCCATCTCGTCGCCCAATCTTCTAGTTTGTTCAAGTCCCTTTGCAATTCTTCACATTCCTCTGTAGTCCGAGCTCCATTAAATAGTTTAGTGTCGTCCGCAAATTTTATTATCTCGCACTTCGTCCCTGTTTCTAGATCATTTATGAAGATATTAAATAGTAGCGGCCCGAGCACCGAGCCCTGCGGGACACCACTCGTGACCCTCCTCCAGTCGGAGTAGTGGCCCTTCACTCCTACCCTTTGTTTTCTACCCTCCAACCAGTTTCTGATCCATCTATGTACGTCTCCTTCCACCCCATGGTTCTTTAATTTCCGGAGTAGGCATTCATGGGCACCTTGTCAAAGGCTTTTTGGAAATCTAGATATATGATGTCAATGTTTATTTGTCCATCTGTTTGTTAATCCCTTCAAAGAAGTGCAATAAGTTTGTTTGGCACGATCGTCCCTTGCAGAAACCATGCTGGCTGGCTATCAGAAGTTCGTGCTTTTCAAAATGTTGATCAATGGTTTCTTTTATCAGTGCTTCTGCCATTTTCCCAGGGACTGAAGTCAGGCTCACTGGCCTGTAGTTTCCCGGATCACCTCTTGATCCCTTTTTAAAGATGGGCGTAACATTGGCTATCTTCCAATCCTCCGGGATCTCGCCTGTTTTCAGGGATAAGTTGCAAATTTGCTGCAGTAGTTCCGCTATCTCCTCCTTTAATTCCTTCAGAACCCTTGGATGTATGCCATCCGGACCCGGGGATTTGTCAGTTTTTAGTTTTTCTATCTGCCTGCGAACGTCCTCAATGCTCACTTCTATGAATGTTAATTTTTCTGCTTGACTTCCGTTGAAGAATTGCTCAGGTTCCGGCATGTTGGACGTGTTTTCATTAGTAAATACAGACGAGAAGAACATGTTAAGCCTTTCTGCCACTACCTTCTCCTCCTTCACCACTCCCTTCCTGTCTCCGTCGTCTAGTGGTCCCACTTCCTCTCTAGCTGGCTGCTTCCCTTTAACATATCTGAAGAACGGTTTGAAATTTTTTGCTTCCCTGGCTAGCCTTTCTCTTTTAGCTTTCCGAACCTCATGGTGACATTCTTTTTGATACTTCTTGTGCTCTTTCCAGTTCCCCTCAGATTTGTCCTTTTTCCATTTCTTGAATTAATTTTTCTTATTGCCTATCGCTTCCTTCACTGTTTTGGTTATCCACGCCGGGTCTTTTGTTCGATTCTTTTTGCACCCCTTCCTGAATCTGGGGATATACAGATTTTGCACCTCGTTCACCATGTCCCTGGAGAAGGACCAGGCATGATTTACCGTTAGCCATGTTTTGGAAGTGTTCCTAAGTTTCTTCCTTACCAATTCCCTCATTGCTTCGTAGTTTCCTTTCTTGAAGTTAAAGGTTATCGTTATGGATCTCTTGCCTTTTGATACTCCTACCTCAACCTTGAACTTGATCATATTATGATCGCTGTTTCCCAACGTCCCCACTTAACCTCTTAACCCATTTAGGATTAGATCCAGAGTGGCATTTCCTCCCGTCGGTTCTCTAACAAGCTGTTCCATGAAGCAATCTTGTGTGGCTTCCAGGAATTTTGTCTCCCTAGCGCATTTCGAGCTTCCAAGCCTCCAGTCTATCCCGGGGTAGTTGAAGTCTCCCATAATAACCGTGTTGCCACTTTTGCATTCTCGCTTCATCTCGGCTTCCATTTCCTCATCGATATCTCCAGTTTGCCCGGGTGGGCGATAATATAGTCCCATCTTTATTTCAGGCCCTTTCCTTCCCGGTATTTTAACCCATAGAGATTCCAGCTTGTTGGTCGTCTCTGCTGTGTCCATTCTTGTGGATTGTATGCTTTCTTTTATGTACAGGGCTATTCCACCTCCTTTTTGTCCTGCCCTGTCCTGGCGATAGAGCTTGTATCCCGGCAGTGCTGTATCCCATTTGCTTTCCTCATTCCACCATGTTTCAGAGATTCCAAAGATGTCGATGTCTTCTGCATCGACCACGGCTTCTAGTTCCCCCATTTTGTTTCTTAGGCTCCTTGCATTAGCATATATGCAATTTAGATCTTGATATTTTGTTGTCCTCCTTTCCTTTCCCTGTGCTTCGGTCCTTAATTTCTTTTCTTTTGCTGTAAACATTGTAACCTCTTCTGGGTTAGTCGATTCCTGCAATTTATCCATTGTTTCTTCCCAGCCATTTTTCCCCTCAGTATCTTCACAGGATATCGTCTTCCGAATCGTCGACCCTAGGTCAACTGTCGGCTTTCCCCTTCTTCTTAGTTTAAAGCCAGGTCTATTCCTCTCTTGACGTTGTTTGCTAGGAGTTTAGTTCCCGCTGCGCTCAGGTGGAGTCCATCTTTCCTGTAGAGCTTGCTCTTGCCCCAAAACGCCGTCCAGTTCCTCACGAAGTGGAATCCTTCTTCCTCGCACCATCTTCTCATCCACGCATTTATTGATTGTAGTTTCTCCTGCCTTTTCACATCTGCCCTCGGTACTGGTAGGATCTCTGAGAACATTATCTTCTGGGCCCTCATCCTCAGCTTCCTTCCCAGAATCTTGAACTGTTCTAGTAGCGTGCTTCTTTTGTAGTCTCTCCTGCTGATATCATTCGTCCCGATGTGGATCACTACAGCGGTCTCTTCTGTCTCCGCCCCTTCCAGTATCATTTCAATTTTGTCCGCGATGTCCTTGGTTCTTGCTCCTGGAAGGCAGGTCACCAGTCGGTCCTCTCTCCCTCCTGCTATGTGGCTGTCCACATGCCTAAGGATTGAGTCTCCCACTAGGATCGCTGACTTTCCCTTCTTCAGGTTTCGCTTCGGTCTCAGGTCAATGTCCTCAATGTGCTTCGCTCTTTCCACTTCTGGGCCTCGACTAGCCAAAATCTCCCCCTCTTGCAGTAGTCCTCTGTGGGTGTCATCTTTGAGGTAATCTTCTTCTTGCTCTCCCTTGCATGTTGGTATCCGTGTAGCTTCTTCTTTCATCTGAAGTTCGTTCTCTTCCACCTTCGTCCTGTATGCCTCTTCAATGAATCTCTCGAGTTCCCTGACTTCCTCCTCAATGTGTCTCTCCGTGATGTGAAAACCTTCTAGCACCTGTATCCTGTCCTCTAGTCGCTTGACCTCCTTCTTCAAGCTTTTCAGCTCCTGACACCGACTGCATACATATGACTGTCTCCCCGAGGGGAGATAGTCATACATATGACAGTCTGTGCAGAACACTGGAAAACTCATCTTCTGGCTTCTCTCTGCTTCCATTGTTGTTCCTAATTTAAGATACCAGTTGAGATTACTTGTGACTTGTGAAGGGAGATAGGTTCAAATCAAATGCAAGGAAGTTTTTCTTCACCCAAAGGGTCGTGGACAAATGGAATGCGCTCCCGGAGGAAGTGATCCGGCAGAGTACAGTACAGGGATTCAAACAGGGATTGGACAGATTCCTGAGGGAAAAGGGGATCGTGGGGTACTGAGGGAGGTGCTGGGGTGTTGCATAAGTATAGACAGCTCACCAGGTCGTGCAGGTGCAAGGCCGGAGGGTTAGGACATTGATGGGAAGATAGGACTTCGATGAGAAACCTAGGGGGCAAGGGGGCCCCTTCTGGTGATTAAGGCAGGTCATGACCTGTTGGGCCGCCGCGGGGACGGACTGCTGGGCGGGATGGACCTCTGGTCTGACCCGGCAGAGGCACTACTTATGTTCTTATGTTATGTTCTTACTTGTGTCTGCCCTGTGTCCTTTCTCTCTCCCTATCTGCTGCTGGTGTCTTCCCTGACTCTCTCTCTGTGCTGGTGTCCTCTCTCTCTGTGATGGTGTTCTGTGCTGGTATCTCTCTTTACCTGCTGCTGGTGTCCTCTCGTTCTCTACCAGCCGCTGGTGTCCTCTCTCCCTCTGCCTGCTTGCTGCCTCCTTGGTATACTTGTGTGAATGGCTTGGCCCTTTGTGTCTGTCTCTTTCTTACCTTCTGTGCTTTCCTTTTGTGCTTGTCGCTTCTTTACCCCTCTGACTTACTCAGTTTGTTCTTGATAGTAGTGCCTTGTCTCTCCGCAAATGCTCTTCGCAAAGGCGTCTCGCTAAGGCGAGCGCCTTTGCCGTTCGCCTTTGCCGTTCGCCTTCGCCGCGCGCCGAACGGCTGCGCGCCGTTGGCTCCGCCCCCTTTTCAAGGGGGAGTCCGACGCTGCCTCTGACGCGGTGGGGGTGAGATAAGAAAGCTGGATATTTCCAGGAGAAATTGCGAATTAGATAACAAATAAGATAGATGGACATTTCTAGGCAATATTACAAATAGGATAACAATTTTTTGTTACAAGTGAAATAAGAAAGCTGGATATTTCCAGGAGAAATTGCGAATTAGATAACAAATAAGATAGGTGGACATTTCTAGGCAATATTACAAATAGGATAACAATTGGGAAAGCTGGACATTTCCAGGAGCTTTACATTTTAGGGGACTGTAATCTTGGTTGATATTTTGAAGAGGAAAAGATTACCAGAGAAGTGGAGGCTTTGAGAGAGGATATTACCAGGGAGGAGAGGAATGAGGGTGAGAGTCTGGACAAATTTCTTGAATAGCAGGGTTTTGAAATATAGACAGCAGATATAAATTCTCAAAACGGACACATTTTGATCACTAAATTGAAAATAAAATCATTTTTCCTACCTTTGTTATATGGTAATTTCATCAGTCTCTGGTTGCACTTTATTCTTCCGACTGTGCATCCAATATTTCTTCCCTTCTTTCAGCCTGTATGCTTGCAGCCTGTATGCGTCCTCTACTCCAGACCTCCCTCCCCCAACTTTTTCTTCCTTTCTCCCTGCCTCCCTTTCTTTTTTTCTCTCTTCATGCCCTCTTTCTTTCTGTTTTCCTTCTTTCCTTCTGTCTCCCTGCCTGCCCCCTTTCTTTCTTTCTCCCTTTCTCCCTGCCCTTCCCCAAGCCACTGCCGCCGCCATCGGGGGAGAGGACCCCCAAGCCATTGATGCCCCAAGCTCTCCCTGCAGAAGTATCGGGCCGACCAGCATTCCTCTCTCCGATGTCAATTCTGCCATTGGAGAGGAAGTTCCGGGCCAGCCAGGCAGCGATTGGCTGGCCCAGAATTTTCTCTCCGACGGCAGAATTGACATCGGGGAGAAGAAGGCTGATCGGCCCGGAAGATTGTGAAGGCAATGCAAGTCTATCACGGAGCCTGGGATGGGCTCCGCGATCGACTCACTTTGCCTTCGTAATCTACCGGTCCATCACGATCGACGTATTTGGCACCCCTGCGCTAGAGGATCTGTACTGGGACTGGTGCTATTTAACATGTTTATAAATGTGGAAATTAGCACCACAAGTGGGGTGATTAACCCCCCCTTTTATAAAACCGTAGCACAGGTTTCAGCGCCAGGAATTCTATGAGTGTTGGAGCTGTTGCCGCCACAGCTGGTACTAAAAAATGCACTATGGTTCTGTAAAAGGTGGGGGACAAATTTGCAGAAGCCATAAAACTATTTAAAGTCGTTAAAATGCATGCAAACTGTGAAAAATTGCAGGAAGACCTTTGGAAACTGGAAGACTGGGCATCCAAATGGCAGATGAAATTTACCCCCTCCTTTACAAAGCCGTGCTAGCATTTTTAGCGCCGGCCATGGTGGTAACAGTTCGTATGCTCATAGGAATTCTGTGAGCGTCGGAGCTGTTACCGCAGCAGCTGGCGCTAAAAACATTAGCACAGCTTTGTAAAGGATGGGGGTTAATCTGGAGAAATGCAAAGCGATGCACATTGGGAAGAATAATGTAAATCATAGTTACCTGATGCTAGACTCCACCCAAGTCAGGACCCAAGAAAAAGATCTAGGTATCATCGTAGACAATACACCAAACTCTTTTGGCAGTCAAAAAAGCAAATAAGAAGCTAGGAATTTTTCGAAAAGGGGTGACGAAATGAGGAATATTAAAATGCCTCTGTATCACTCCATGGTGCAACCTCACCTTGAGTATTTTGCACACAAGTCACTTCACCCTTCGTTGTCTCAGGTCCAAACTTAGGGCCCCTTTGAAAAAGTAGTGGAAGAGACTCTCCTGAAGCAAATGTGCCGAAACCTATAAATATTGAATGGACTTTGGTGCATTTGCCGCGGTGGACTCACTACTATGGTTTTTTAAAAGGGGTCCTTAGATTATAAGGACATGGAAATACCTAGTATACTTGAATGTAATTCACTTTGATCTATACTGAAAAAGGTATCACCTAAATTGCAAAATAAATCCTTTTAAATGGTATTACTTCACAGAGTGCCTGGCAGTGAATTTCTCATATTCTTTCTTAAGAATAACACAGAGTTTGAAAGGAAACATAAGAACATAAGAATTGCCGCTGCTGGGTCAGACCAGTGGTCCATCATGCCCAGCAGTCCGCTCACGTGGTGGCCCTCTGGTCAAAGACCAGCGCCCTAACTGAGACTTGCCCTACCTGCGCACGTTCTTGTTCAGCAGGAACTTGTCTAACTTTGTCTTGAATCCCTGGAGGGTGTTGTCCCCTATGACAGTACAGTAAAACCTTGGTTTGCGAGCATAATTCGTTCCAGAAGCATGCTTATAATCCAAAGCACTCATATATCAAAGCGAATTTCCAACATAAGAAATAATGGAAACTCAGACGATTTGTTCCACAACCCAAAATCTTTAATACAAAATACTATACGGACTTGTATTGTAAGACCTCGCTTATTTAGAACAGTCACTATACTCCCACAGTGTCAGAGAAAGAACCAACGGCTCAGTTGTGATGATGTGATACGTGTATACTGTATGTACTTGTATTGCAAGACCTTGCTTGTATATCAAGTTAAAATTTAATCAAATGTTTTGCTTGTCTTGCAAAACGCTTGCAAACCAAGTTACTTGCAATCCAAGGCTTTACTGTATACCATTTGTGCTCTGCTTTGCATTCATTGCTGGTGAGCCTCCTGTGATTATAGGGTGCAAATTTACAGGAATGGATTTTAAAGGTCCATCCTGGACTTCACTCCCATGTAACCCTGAAACTCGATGTTTCCCAGTGTATTTGTCTCAACTGTTTCATAACTTTTGCTTGCTTAGGAACGCTTTTACTAAGCTGCGGTAAGCGCTACTTAAGACAGCTTAAAATGATTTACTAATGGATGTGTTCAGGTGTCCTGCAGTAATTTTGAATCTGCACACACAAACCTCACGCTAAAAAATATTTTTATTTTTAGGACAGAGGGGTGCAGAGAGTGGGCATATCTGCCCTTACCAGTTAGTTACTGTACGCTGTTTAGCGCAGGATTAGTGGGTGAGCGTTTACCAACTACCAAATAGCTGGCAGTAAGAACCTGATTCTATAAACAGTACCTAACTTGTAGGTGCCATTAGCCATGACTGTTAATCATTCACTAGGCGCCATTTATAGAATCATGCCTAGTGATGCCTAAGCATTCTTACGCAACGGTAGGCCTTGAATCTTAGGTGCACTGTCATTTAGGCCAGGGTTTTCTTGGCCTAAATAAGTATACCTAAGGTAGGCACCTAAGTCAAACCTAAGTTACTTTTACAAACTCCGTCTTATCCGCTCCTTAATTTCTATTCTCGAAACCGCCTTTATCGGAAATCTAATCCACTCATTAGTCATCTCTCATCTTGACTATTGCAACGCCTTATATAATGGGATCACTCAAAAGGAATCACATCGTCTGCAGCTTATCCAAAACACAGCCATCAAACTCATACATAATGCAAAAAAATATGACCATGTCACTCCTCTTCTTCGAGAATTGCACTGGTTACCCATCTCACATTGCACCACATATAAAATTCTCTTGCTTGCTTTCAAAATTAAACTTACGCGCTCTCCAGCATTTCTCGATAAATTCATTCCTTACTCCTCATCACGAACCCTTAGATCAGCAGACCAGAACTTAATGACTGTCCCTCCAATCAAGGAACTCTATTACACTCGAAATACAAACTTTTCCGTTACAGCCCCTACTCTCTGGAATGCTATGCCATCTCACCTCCGCCAAGAAAATTTTCTTGATAAATTCAAAACCAAACTCAAAACCTTCTTATTCCAAGATGCATTCCATAGTGCTTGACAATAACCCTCTTCAACTTCAACACAGTCCACAAAAGAACCGCTTCTATGAAGCGACACCCATTTCCTGATGTTTTTCCCCCTTCCCTCATGCCCCCTGTTGTTCTTCCCATTTATGTGTTTTTTTTAATAAATTGTAGTTCCTCCCTTCTATCCTATTGTTTACAAGTCGCAACTTCAACCTTGTATGTCAGTCTGGGAAAGTCTATGTCCATAATTGTTGTTTATTCACTATTTATACTAAATTTTTTTTTTTAATGTACAACGCTTTGTATCCCAGGAGAAGCGTTCCATCAAAATTTTTAATAAACTATGAAACTATGGGCTCCTTTTACAAAGGTGCGCTAGCGTTTTTAGCGCACGCACCGGATTAGCGCACGCTAGCTGAAAAACTACCACCTGCTTAAGAGGAGGTGGTAGCGGCTAGCGCGCGGGGCATTTTAGTGCACGCTATTCCGCGCGTTAAGGCCCTAATGCACCTTTGTAAAAGGAGCCCTATAACCTATTACTGTATAAACTTTCCTTTCCCCCTCACTCCCTCAAGTCCAGGTATGTCACCATCTTAATCTACTATATGTTTCACCTTTTTTTTACCCCGTTTTTACATTTACTTTTATGCTTTTAGCTTTGTAAACCAGCCAGATACACGCTGATGGTCGGTATATTAAAATGTAAATAAACTTGGATACCTAAAATTCACCCCTAACCATCTTGATGTTGACGCCTACCTCAAAGTGGTAGGCGCCTACAAGCTAATTCATTTTTTAAAATCATTTTTAATTGTTTTCTAATGGCACTTTCAATTAGTGTGCTAATATAATAATAATTAATAATAAGTGTGCCAATCTAGGTGCCTAATTTTAAGCATCATTTATAGAATCAGGGCCTAAGTGCTGACACTGTAATATTTTCTAAAGGCTGTGCACTAATCGCAAAATTAGCTCAATGCAATTAATTAAAAAAAAAATAGAAGATTAGCCATTTTCGAGCTGTGGTAAGAAAGGCCTCATTGCATGAGAAAGACCCATGTAAGGGCTCTCTGAGGTCACCTTTTACTACAGCTTAGTAAAAGTGCACCTTTGTGAAGCATTCAGAATCACTTTGGTCTCAGGCTCTGTCTTCAAATGGGTTTCTCTCATCCTGTGTCTACTCAATTCCAGTCCTTAAGGTCCACAGGCAGGCCAGGTTGTCAGGATATCCACAATGAATATGCATGAGAGAGATTTGCATGCACTGTCTCCTTGAAATGCAAATCTTTCTCATGCATATTCATTGCGGATATCCTTAAAACCTGGCCTGCCTGTGGACCCTGAGGACCAGAATTAAGTTACCCGATTAACGTAGTAACAGGGGTGGGGGGGCGAACCATCCCGGGCACAGTCTAGGTTGGGGCGCTGACCTTCTACTCCTTCCCTGCCCTCCCCCCACTACCGCACATGTGCGCGCGTGCGCCCCTTCCCCCATATCTCTTTAATGTTGCCAGCATGAGCAGCAACCCCAACCTTGCTATGCCACTGAGTAGCCCTGCTTAGGACTTTTCAGCCGTAGTGGAACTTGAAGCATAAATTCAATTTTATGAATGTTTTTATGTGTATTTTTACTTTGTTTCTTTTTTAAGAAAGACTAACCCCCCCCCCCCCCCTCATCTGTTAAACTGCGCTCTGAGCGTCGGGAGCAGCATGGGCCATTCACCACGCTACAAACTGCTAGCGCAGTTTAATAGAATAGGGCCTAACTATACTGTCTGGTGTTCTCTTCCTAATCTGTTCTTCAGTTTCCTTTACAAGACTCACCAGCAGAGCAAACAACGTAAGAGTTTAAAAAAAAAAAAAAAAAAGCATGCTATTATGTCAAAGCACCAAAGTGAAATAAAAGAAGAAAGTTGGCAAAAAGAAATTCAAAATTACTCAAAATTAATTTATTTCAAGCATATTTTGCACAACAGGACAGAACTGAATCTCTAGATGGGCTGTCTTCCCCTGCTGCTCTTACACAGGATGGATTACATGAAGATGGCAAACTTGTTGGACTTCGTCTTGATCCTGGTTCTATGCAAGATAAATCACCTGAAATGCAGTCATCAGTTATTATGCAAGAAAGTGGTTAAAGTGTGGCCACTGATGGGCTTTCCTTCACAGATATGCAAAAAGGTGACCAAGATGAAGTGAAAGTGCAAATGGAGGCAAGAGCTGTTTCGTCAGGTCAATGGTATATGTCACTCTTCCTTCTAATTTGTGCAGAAGTCCTATATCTACAGTCCTGCCACTGGAGGGTGCAGTTTCATTATCACATTTTCAGTAGTGCGAGACAGGCAAATTCTGCAGGACCCCAGGGAACGGTTGGGAGCCTGCCTGTTCCTAGCAATTGGAAAAAAAAAAAAATCCAAAACAGTATTAAAGCACCAACCAATTAGAGAACTTTCGTACAGCTTAGAGCAGGGATCTCAAAGTCCCTCCTTGAGGGCCACAATCTAGTTGGGTTTTCAGGATTTCCCCAATGAATATGCATTGAAAGCAGTGCATGCACAAAGATCTCATGCAAATTCATTGGGGAAATCCTGAAAACCCGACTGGATTGTGGCCCTCAAGGAGGGACTTTGAGACCCCTGGCTTAGAGGGATCAGTGGAAGATGGCTCAGATTGCCTACAGTACAAAATGCAGGAGGTTTGGGCTAAAAAAAGAAATGAGTCAGTCAAATACTTGAAGAATTATGGAATGCTAAATTTATCTAATCAGTGAAAGATGGATGTGGTTGCACAGTGGACATGTTTATTCATAAATGTGTCAGTGGTGAAAAGGTTGAGTGTAAGTGGTTATGTAACTCGCCAAGTACTGGACAGGTGTACTGTTATTATTGCAAGCTGTTTGGTTCTGCCAATAACTCACTTGCAAATAATGGCTTCAATGACTGGAAGCATGCCAGAATGAGAATTTCAAAACATAAGCAATCAACAAATCATATTTCTGCAGTAGAAGATGCATTAAAATATGCAAGAATGGAAAGCCGAATTGACTATGCTATTCAAAATCAAATTGAATAAGCAACACACTGGCAGAAGTTATTAAAATGTTTGTTGTAGAAAGAGGGCTAGCTTTCAGAGGTAATGATCAAACAATTGGTTCTGCACACAGTGGCAATTACCTTGGTCTAATGGAATTAATAGTGGAATTTATTGCCAGAGAATGTGTTGTAAGCAGTTAGCTTAGCAAGGTTTAAAAAAGGTTTGGATAATTTCCTAAAAGGAAAGTCCATGAGCCATAATTAAAATGGAGAAATCCACTGCTCATTCCTAGGATAAGCAACCTAAAATCTGTTTTTACTCTTTTTGGATCTTACTAAGTACTTGTTAACTGGATTGGCCACTGTTGGAAACAGGATACTGAGATTGATGAACCTTCGGTCTGCCCCAATATGGTAACTCTTATGTTCTTATGGAGTATGATCCTTTTTTGACACAGCACATGGAAACTAAAGCTAACAAAGGCAATGGATCAGCGCGCCGGATTTAAACTCAATTTGAAAGCGCTCTGTGGGATGTGTGGAGGGGAACCCCCCCCCCCCACTTAACTTAGTACTATTGGGTGAAAATAGAGAAAAAGCCTGTTTCCTCTATAATGGGGGTTCTCCCCCCACAACACCCCCCCCAATGGCAGCGCCAACTCTACTAAGTTAAGTGCAGTGGTTCCTCCACACACACACACCCTCGGAGCATTTTCAAATTGAGTTTAAATCCGGTGCGCTGATATCCTGCGTGTGATTGTCGGCCCGGCTTTTTCTGCGTGCGATTGTCTCGTGCGGCTTTAACTATGAACCAGAAACCCCCTATGTAGCAAAATACTATTCTAGGGTCCCAATGTTCAGAACACGGGAGTTAGCTGGGCTGACTCCTGAAGTGGGCAATGAGCCAGGATAAACAGCGCTTGGCCATTTCCGGTATCCTGCCTATTTTTATCCACTATAAACTTAGCTGACTAAATCTATATTATGCTAAGTTTATAGCAGCCAAAAATAGAACAGCTGCTGAAGCAGCCTGATTTGGCTTCTAAACTTAGCCTTTAACCCTTTAAATTTTGCAGCTAGTCCCATGACATACCCAGCTATCCATTAACTGCTAAGTGCTAATATTCAGTAGCCAGCTCGCACTTAATATTAGCGCTTAGCCGGCACAGCGCTAGTTAACCAGCCAGGAGCTGTTCCTGGCCAGTTAAATAGCACTGAATATTGAGCAGTATATCTTTGGGTTCATCTGAAGGCAATGCTGATTTTGATCCTATTTTGATACGTTGAAGAAGATAACTTGTAAAATGCTTTGGCCCCAATATTTAAAATGATCTGAATGACCAGGAGAAGCTCCTGGCCATTTATATTGCTTGCCTGGGGCTAACTGGGCAAATTCAGCAGTTCTTAACTGGATAGTGCTGCTAAAAATGCCTGGTTAGCACCCAACATGAAAATGGCTATTTTAGGAGCATTCTGGGTCTGGAGTCAGCACTTAGCTGGTTAAATTGCTTGTTCAGGGCAATCCCAGTCATACTGAGTGGCACTTAACCAGAAAAAGCCACTAAAAATATCCAATTAGTGCCTAATGTAAAACCAGCTATTTGAGGGGGAGGGGAGGGGGGCGTACAGGCACGGAGTCAGCATTTGGCTGGTCAAATACCAATATTCAACACTTAAATGGCCAGGGTAACTACGGAAATGGGACCGCATAAAACACAGTCCATAATCTGTTATTTAAAACAGGGAAGAGGAACAAGCACCAAATTAGTTACTAGACGCATAGATATTAACATTTCAAAATAATTGGGGGTTACCAAACACAATACATAATGAAGGCGCTTGCTCGATACAACACAGAGCTGGCTCCGATAATTGGATGCAGCCCGAAATCTTCAGTATCGGAGCAGGGTAACGTCCCTGAACATAATTTGCCTGGGCAGCCCACTTTGGTTTGCCTGCTTATAGGTCTTTGAGATTTCTAGCACTGGCATAATCTGAAGAAATACGGTTAGGTTTGGGCACCTTGGACCAACCCAACCACAAACTATGATGAAAACCCAGCAGAACTGAAATTTTGATGGTCTCTTAGCAGTAGAATCATTCTTCATCCCAGGTTAGTCTTGTTTAAAGTTCATATTTATTCTCTTTGTTTCTTCCTATCACAACCAGCGGGTAAGTTGACTTCTTTTCCAAGTAGCTGAGTAGATCTCTGACTCACCAATGACCCTCATAAATCTTTGCGGACTGCTTGGCTTCCATGGGAACAAAGTAGATTGTTGGAAATCCTGTGATGTCGTAGGGAGGAGGAACATCATTTGCTGTGGCGTCCATTTTTGCCACCACAATAGTAGGATCCTCTAAAAGCATTTCAGCCAACTCTTGATATTTGGGCTCCAGGGTTTTTTACACAGGCCAAACCACAGAGCGTAGAAGTTAATGAGAACATCTTTGGTCTGGCTGTTCACAATTTTATCAAAGTTATCTGCTACAACCACCTTTACAGGGAGAAAGACATGGGGGAAGCCACTGCTTGCCCTGTATTGGTAGCATGGAATATTGCTACTACTTGGGTTTTGTCCAGGTACTAGTGACCTGGATTGGCCACTGTGAGGACGGGCTACTGGGCTTGATGGACCTTTGGTCTGACCCAATAAGGCTATTATTATGTTCTTAGATGAACGAAGTATAGGACAATTAAGCCATCACTGTTGAGGTTGGATCTTACCTATTCCTACCTTCTTTCCTTTTTCAACTGACTTAACGCTAAAAACTAGTCCATCGCCTCAAATATTCAACCACACCAAATCCTTTAATCTAAAGTTAGGATTAATCAACACAAGATCACTAAAATCCAAATATCATCTTATTAAAGAGGCCATTCTTCAACAAAACCTACATATTCTTTGTATTTCTGAAACATGGTTATCTGATGGAGAGGAAGCTTATCTTTCTTTTTGCTGCCCCCCTAATTATGATTTTATATGGAACCACCGCCATAAACGTAAGGGCGGTGGATTAGCCATAATCTTTCTTAAAGATCTAATTAAACCTCAGGATCAATCTGTTATTAATTCCACTATCGAATACCTTCATGTCAAAATAAATTCTACAAAAAATGACCTTCTTTTGTTATACATCCCCCCTCCAATAGACTATTCAAGATTATCATTACTTCATAATTTACTCTTTGAATTCTGCGCAACCGCCAATTGTCCAATCATACTAGGTGATTTTAATATCCATTTTGATAATCTCAGTAACCCACAAACTATAGATACTATCAAGCTTTTCAATGATCTAGATCTGCAAACATTGATACACGAACCTACTCACCAAGCCAAACATATACTAGATATGATTCTAATCCCTTCTTCTCAATCGATATCCCACTCTACCCCAAATATTCTCCCAATTCCTTGGTCTGATCATTGTCTTATCTCATTAAATCTTCATTTCACCCAACAACTGATATCAAACCACTCTTGCAAAGCTAAAACATTTTCATATAGGGATTTTTCTCAATTAGAAAGCTCGGATATTTCGTGTAGATTTAGCCCCTCCATCACTATTCCTCCATTTGAAACTATCGACGATCAACTTCTATACTGGAACTCAAACATAGAATCTTTATTAAATACTAAAATACCACTAATTACTAAAACAATAATCACCAGGAAAAACAAAAATCCGTGGTATTCTAAAAAACTATCTCTAATAAAAACTCAGCTCCGAGCTTCAGAAAGAAAATGGCGTTCTTCTAAAACCCTTACTAATCTCCAAAAATTTAAGGATACTTCTCTTTACTATAAAAATGAAATTACTAAGGCAAAAAAATCTTACTATAATGACAAAATCCAAAAAGCAAAAAATACGGCCGTCCTCTTTAATATCTTAAAATCGGTAAATCCAGAAAACAATAAAAATACATCTAAGCAAAAATCATTATTAAAATCACAAGATCTCGCAGATTTTTTCTGCCAAAAGATAGCTAAAATTAGACAAAAATTTTCAAATAACACTTCTACCCCTTCGGCTTTAGAAATCTCTACCACTAACAACTTTATTCCAACAGCCAAATGTATAAACTTCAGAATTCCAACCTTAAACGATATCGAAAGACATCTTAAATCTATCAATTTAAAAGGTTCCTCTACTGAACCTATTCCGCCGTTTTATCTAAAAAAATTCTTTTTTTATTTTGGTCCTTTTATCCAATCGATTATACAAAAAAGTTTCTCTTCTGCTACTGTTCCTTCCGGTTGGAAATCCTCTATTGTCACACCATTATTAAAAAACTTCAAATCAAGTCCAGATGACTCATCCAATTACCGCCCCATTTCAAACTTACCATTCTTAATGAAACTGACTGAAAAACTAGTATTTGAACAGCTCTCAGAATTCATTGAGTCATCTAACGCATTACATCCCAATCAAACAGGCTTCCGAAAGCATCATAGTACTGAATATTCTATGATTGGTCTCGTCACAAATATTCACTATTTTCTTGACCATCATAAATCTGTAGCTCTCTTTTCTCTCGACCTATCCGCAGCTTTCGATACTATAGATCACGAAATTCTTCTCAATCGTCTGCAATCTTTAGGGATAGAAGGTCAAGTCTTACAATGGTTAACTTCTTTTCTGTCAAATCGTACTTCGCGAGTCAAATTTAATGATTCCTATTCTCAAAACTTCTCTTTATCTTCTGGAGTTCCTCAGGGATCAATATTATCTCCACTTCTATTTAACATTTTTCTTTCCCCGCTTATCACCATGTCACAGTCTCTAGGTTTTACAACTTTTTCTTACGCTGACGACATTCAGCTCATGCATCCTTTCAATCCAGAAAATGCAGATGAAATAAAAATTATCAACGGTAAATTAGAAAAAATGAATAACTGGTTAAACAACAACAAACTGGTCCTGAACATCCAAAAAACAAAAACTATGCTCTTCAATTGGAAAGGAGATATAGTTCAAAACATACCTTTCATACTTAATAACACTCCCATAGAATCAGTATCAAAGCTGAAAATCCTTGGCGTAATAATAGATGTAGATCTATCTTTTCATGATCATATTAGTGAAATAGTAAGATCATGTTTTTACAGATTACGGCTCTTACGTTCAATTTCTACTTTCTTGGATGATAAATCACTCAATATTTTAGTTCACTCTCTTATCATCTCTAAACTGGACTACTGTAATTCTCTCCTAATCAACATAACTCAAAAAGAAAATAGACGTCTCCAAATCGTCCAAAATACATCATGCAAATTAATTCATAAAGCAAAGAAATTCGATCATGTTACCCCCTTATTAATCAAATCACATTGGCTTCCCATAACTCATCGAATTACCTTTAAAACTTTATTTTTGGTTTACAAAACGCTGATCTTTAACGAACCCCAATTCATTGCAAAAATGATTGTCCCATACAAATCCTCTCGTCCGTTAAGATCCTCCTCATTGCAATTACTTTCAATCCCTTCGCTAAGAATCATAGGTACAAGACGAAATGATATGTTTTCTGTGAAAGCCCCTACATTATGGAATTCTCTTCCAAACTATATTAAAAGCGAAACAGACCTTGTCACATTTAAGAAAATTTTAAAAACATATCTATTTCAAGATGCATACGACTCATAGAACATAACTTTTCAAGTTTTCACATTCTTATTAGATTTTCTTAACCCATTATTACCTAATGTGCTTTCCTTTTGATGTTAATTTCTATTGTAAAACAACATTGTAACTTTTTCCCTTTTTTCCCAACCCCTCGTGTCAGTCCAATACTGTCTGTCTTTTAATTGACTTTTGTTATCTAAATGTATTACCACAATCTGATGGTTTTTATATTGTACATCGCTTAGATATTATTATAAGCGATTTATCAAATAAAGATTAAACTTGAAACTTGAAACTTGAATGAGGCATTATGACATCACAATCTCAGCTCTGGAATGTTGCTCTAATTGGAGTTCCGAAATCTTGCTATTCTTTGAGATGCTAAAATGTTGCTACTTTTTGGATTTTGGCCAGGTACTAGTGACCTGGATTGGCCACCGTGAGAACGGACTACTGGGGTTTGATGGACCTTTGGTCTGACCCAGTAAGGCCATTCTTATGTTGTTCCCCATAGCCCAACTGCTATGTTTTCAGCAGACCTATATGCTTGGAATTTCAATGCCAGAGCCCAGATATGCCCAGCATTGAATTTCCAGGGATAACACCAGCGGCAGTTAGCAAAACGCTGATTGCTGATGGCTGAATATCAGATTCTTTAGTCAATAGGACACATAGAAGAAATGACATTTCCCCTATATTTCG
This sequence comes from Geotrypetes seraphini, assembly GCF_902459505.1. NCBI lineage: Eukaryota > Metazoa > Chordata > Amphibia > Gymnophiona > Dermophiidae > Geotrypetes > Geotrypetes seraphini. The sequence goes on from NC_047101.1 coordinate 46,044,780, forward strand.
GTCTTGACATACAGGAGTGCCATGCCAAAGCTAGAATGATGTATGGTTGCTACACAGACATGCAGAGAAGAATATGCAGCCTTAATGACTGATTTGCTCGGCACATTCCTTGCTCTTTCTGTCAGCTCTTAACATCCTGATTCATTCTCTGGTTATTCAACGATTGGATTATTACAATTCCCTATCTACAGGTCTTAGAACTAAAGATCTCTGCCGAGTACAGGTCATTCAAAATACAGCAATATGATTGATTCATAATGCACAAAAATATGATCACATCACCCCTCTGTGACAGGGTGAAGTTCCCTGTCACTGACATTCCCCAGAGGAAGTCTGAGCAGCTAAAAGAATGAGCCTGCCTGATTTGCATATGCTGGAAGCTGTCCACTCATCCTGAGTAAGCTGTGTTTCTGAAAAAAGATCGTTCCCAGGCAGGGAACTGAAGAAAGCAGGAGCTCTTTTGGGAGCTGGGCAACCCTCAGGAGGAAGAATGCTGGCCTCTGACCTAACTCACAGTAAGCCCTAAGGCCACTGCTGACCAGTCCTGACAGAAGGGACTAGTGCAACAAAGATTAGAAGCCCGGTGGTGGGAGTGTCTGCGGGGACCTATACACCAGCAGGAAAGAGCTAGTGGCCAGGCTGCCAGGCTGACCAGTCTTGACAAGGAAGACTGCTGCAGCAGTGTAAAGCCCTGTAGTGAAGTCCAGTGGTGGGAGGATCTATGGAGACCTATACACTGGCAGGAAAGAGCTAAGAAGTAGCCGGAGGGCCCAGTAGAGCCTGAAGTCAAGGAAGTGGCTCAGGCTTGATGACCAGCAGTGGGACCATTAAAGAATAATCTGTGTAGTGGGGACCCAAGAGGCCAGGGAGTGAAGGACTGGTGGTGGCCCCACAAGGAGAGTCCTCAGTACGTGCGTCTGCAATAAGACAGCTGAGGGGTTGGGAGAGCCCTCAGTGTTTTTGTGCAGGATAGGATGACTGAGCGATGGAAAAGCTGGAAGAGTTCAAGGCTGAGGGGGAAAGACTTACAGCTGTCCAGCAGAGGGACCATCTGGGACAGTGGTAACCGGCAGAGAGACTAGTAATGGCACCAGTAGCAGTCAGTGGATCCACAGGATGCAGCCTGGTAGACCCTGTGAGTATTAGCCAGAGTTCTGGAGAATGTCCAAGGAGGGACTGGCTGGGACGATGGCAACCAGTGGAGGGACCGGTAAATGGCACTAGAAGCTGCCAAAGACCTGGAGGGCCAAACGAGGGACATACAGGACTCAGTGACGACCTTGAGGACGGAGTCCAGGGAGGATCTGGAGAGGACCAGGAGGAGCCGGGAAGACCTGGTCGGGGATTTTAAAAGAATGTATGGTGTATGTGTATAACCTTGTATATTGTGTTTTAACAGAGACCTAGAAGGGACCAGAAGGTGCCTGAGGGTGGATATGTGATAACCACTCAGCCCAATTACCTGATCACACTCTCTCTTGAAGGAAGCTTGTTGGTTCCCTGTCACGCATCGCATCACATAAAAGACATTACTACTGGTTTTCAAAGTATTAGGTACAGGTGAACCCACCTACCTTGCTTGCCTTCTTATATCATATGCTCTATCAAGATCCCTCAGATCTATCTACCAGAATGTGTTAGTAATTCCCACCTATCGTGAAACAGTACATGAACATATTAGACAATACCATCTTCTCAGTTCATGGCTCAATACTCTGGAACTCCCAACAACCTTAAAAAGCACTGGACAATATTTAATACTGACCTCAAAACCTTTCTCTTTAAAGATGCTCAATTTTTTTCAAACTATGTCAAATTCAGTGGTGAGCTGCGATAGACAAAAAGGCATCCCTTTTGTCTTACCCCACCCACTAACGTATCTTATATTGTAGTTCTGCCCCAGCCCTAAACTATCTTGTCTGTCTTATTTTTTCAATGATCCCCCTTTTTGCCTCCTTACCTAGATTGTAAGCCACCTAGAACAGGATTGTCAAAGTCCCTCCTCGAGGGCCGCAATCCAGTCGGGTTGTCAGGATTTCCCCAATGAATATGCATGAGATCTATTAGCATACAATGAAAGCAGTGCTTGCAAATTGATCTCATGTATATTCATTGGGGAAATCCTGAAAACTCGACTGGATTGCGGCCCTCGAGGAGGGACTTTGACACCCTTGGCCTAGAAGGTCTCACCAACAGGCACAACTTGAAACTTAATGAACTTGGTGTTTATATGTGCTTTGCTTTCGATGTACTTTAAATCTTGTACATGATGAATGCTGCAGTTTCAGGCAGTGGAACTGTGACCTTTTGGGGGGGTGGGCTTAGAACAGCGCGCTATCCCCCTACTCCTGTAATCTGACATGCAAAATTGCACACCTAATTGGTGTGCAATGAGGTTCAACAGATGCAGTTACATATTGCATGGTGCCTTATTTGCAGATATCCCCTAAGTCCTTTAGAACTAATGTGAAAATCTACCCCCTACAGTAGCACATCACTTTACATGTTCAGGTGTATTTAGAATAATTTCATTGGTCCTTTTGAGGGACTCGTGAAAATGCAAACCTTTCATATGCCTCCAGGAGATACAGTAATTCCTGTTAAAGGTTAGCAGTCTGATTTCAAATTGGATGTCAATTACTATTGCCTCAAGGTTCAATGCTCGTTTATGTCCAAACATTAGGTTGCTCTATTCAGAAAGCTCTGAGTATTTAACTTAATCCTGCAGTACATTGCTTATGCTAATGATTATTGGTACTACAGCAATGCTTTCCTGATGGTATCGACGCTACTTGCCGTGGTATTAACTGTGTTTGTTCAGTCTAACTCTCATCCAAAATCACTGCTTCAAAGTAAGCCCTGGAGCAGTGAATACTAGAAACTTTTTGTCCAAGATTTTCTTTGTTGTTGGGTTGGTTTGTTTTTTATTATTGGTACTTTAGTTCATCTTAACAGAGCCTTCCAACCGCATTTGCATAACATTATTGAACAGGAACCCAAGAGTATCACGCCCAGCCACTTACTTTGTGATTTCTTTAAATGAATTGTGGAGTAATAAGATGACCTTTCCCTTCCCCATTTTGGAAGCCTCTCTCAAAGCACTGCCTATTAAGACCAGAAAACTGTAAGCTCCAAAATGGAGTTCAAGGTTCAATTTATTCTTGATATACCACAAAATCATAATAAAATATCTAAGTGAAATTCCAGTCTCGATTGGGGATGCTTAAAGACGCTAATGGAATGATATTGAATAATCCAGACAGCATTTTAAAAAGAGATGGAAAGAATATACAGAAAATCTTTACAAAAAAGAGGATTTTGAACAGGAAACTGACACCGAAGAACAACTAGATATTTTAAAAGAAGTCATAGCAGCAATTAAATCTTTATTGAAAAACAAGTCACCTGGTATCCATGGTATTCCAATTGAAATAATCAAAGTCTCAAAAGGTGCTATCATGGCCGTCACTCGACTTTGTAAACAGATTTGGAAGGAAAAGACATGGCCAACCAATTGGAGAAAATCACTGTTCATACCTATACTGAAAAAAAGATGACACCAAGGACTGTAACAACTACAGAACAATTTCATTAATTCCATACATCAGTCTTGGCCTGCTTATTCACACTGGTTATTAAACATTAAAAATTAGTAATAATAATAATAACTTTATTTTTCTATACCGCCATAGTCAGATGACTTCTAGGCGGTTCATACCGCCTAGAATTACAAAATGCATTTAGTGAAAATACAACATATTACACAAGAAATAGACAGAAGGAAAATATAAAGTTTAGTGTGGCTTCTGTTTAGAAGATAAATCTGTCAAACAGTACAGTTTTAATTACTCTCCGAAAGCGCCGTAGGTCAGCCTGGCTCCATTGATGTAGTTACCCAGCCAATACTGCTGTTTGCATGCTTGAAACATGAAAGACCTGTCCAAAAAGGACTTGTATTTACAACCGGTGATCCTTGGGTATGCAAATATGTTGCAGTTTCTGGTTGACCGCGTGGGGTTATGTAGCACAAAATGAGGTAGAAGATAGGAAGGAGCTAGTCCCCAGGCCTGCTTGAAACAAATACAAGCAAACAAACGTTATTCACGCCTCCATTGGCAACCAGTGCAACAGTCTAATATGGGACTAATATGGTCGCTTTTCTTCAATCCAGATATCAAGCAAACTGCCATGTTCTGTATTATTCTTAGTTTTTGTACTGTTTTCTTAGGGATACCCAGATAAACGATATTGCAGTAGTCCAGTATTGATAGAACCGAAGACTGCACCAGTAGTCTAAAAGATGAAGTATTTTTTAATGGTCCTTAATTTCCACAGTGCACAAAAGTACTTTTTCACCACTATGTTCGTATGGTCAACCATAGTCAGATATGTGTCTAGTGTGATTCCCAGTATTTTTAGAGTACTAATATTGATTCTATAAACACTTCAACGATATATGTATTTTTAAAATGTACTTTGTTTTGGATTGTCAACAGTAGCCAATTCCATAAATGAGACACCTGAGAAACACACCTAAGAAATTGTTTGCAGTTACTATATCAAGTGGGCATGATTTAAATTAATTAATTTACAGGTTCTGAAGAGCATTTCAGACAACTGTTTGAGGGCCGCATTGGAAGTCTTTAGGGGTTGTGTGGTGGACACCACTGAGCATAACAAAACTATTTTGTAAGCAGTGGTCACTATGGATCCAATGGGACGAGTGGAGTTAGAGAGGGAAAAGGGGGTCCCTGAAAGACCCTTCAAATGTTAGAGCCAGATGGTCCTTATTACAATGATACAGTGACACAGCCCCTTTCACTCTTTTCTAAGTGCCTCTCTCACTATCCCTCCCTCCATGTTCTTCTTCACTTCCTAGTCTTCAGTTCCAATCTAGCATTCAACTGTATAAAATCATGGTCCAGGTTCATCAGCTGTATCCTCCCCCCATTCTCACAGCTTCTCCCCTGCCTCTCTACATAGACTTTTCTTATTTTTTATTGTAATTACTGTAGCATAGTTTTGCCAGAAAATATTTTCAGTGTATGATATTTACTCTTCCTAGGGCACCTGGGCCTTATTTGTTGACCAACAGGAAGTAAGTACCCAATGATCATGTCTCTACAGGAAAGATGTGATGTTCGTGAAAAATTGCAGAAGTGATTTGTAAACATTTCGAGACCTTACAGACTATTCTCCCTTCCTGGGAATCAGATGATGCCACTAGCTTCTGCTCACTCAACTTTTCCAGGAGCTGGGAAGGGATCCCAAGCTCACATGGGCTTCTCCTCCTGGTCTACAGAAAGGGGATTTTTTATTTTTTATTTTTTACCAGGAGCAAACTCATTCTTTCCTCCCAAGTTAATTTATAGTGCTGCATGTGTCTGGTAGCGCTATAGAAATTATAAGTAATAGTTGCAGATACCTGAACCCATGGAGGGGCATTTTCAATAGGATGTATAAGTCTGAGTTTGGACATTTGGGGGAAAGACGTTCAGAAATCTAGTAGAAAAATTGTCCATTTTCAAAACCGCAAGATGTCTATCTTTTTTTTTTTTTTATTGCCTATGTAGACATTTTGGTTCTTAGTATGTCTATCTTTTTTGGCCATTCTCAAATATAAAGACGTCCTTATAAAAAGCGCACAAAAGCAAGTTTTTCAGACATTCAATCAGTCAGCATTCTTAGCAAACTGTTCACAGAGCATTCCTGAGCATATCAGAAGGGCACTACAAAACCATACACCACCACACGCCCTGCGCTCAAGCCAAGAGTCCCTACTACAGATACTCTCCTTCAAAGACATCAAATACAAAAGCACCAGAGCAAGAATATTCTCAGTAATGGCTCCAATGTGGTGGAATGCCCTACTGACGGAATTAAAACTAGAAAAGGACACCGGAAAATTCATTCAAGAAAGGGATAAAGACTATCCTTTTCTCAGACTACTTCAACCTGAAACTGTGAACTGACAAGGGAGGATGCAACATAGAAGAAAATACAATATAATACCATTACTAGAGCTCATTTAGGATGTATGTAAATACATTTACTTAGTTGAAAGGGTTAACTTAGTAGGATGGTGTACAATAAGCAACAATAGCATATGCATAGGATAGTGTGTAAGAACATAAGAATTGCCGCTGCTGGGTCAGACCAGTGGTCCATCGTGCCCAGCAGTCCGCTCACGTGGCGGCCCCTAGGTCAAAGACCAGTGCTCTAAATGAGCCCAGCCTCACCTGCGTACTTTCCAGTTGAGCAGGAACTTGTCCAACTTTGTCTTAAATCCCTGGAGGGTGTTTTCCCCTATAACAGCCTCCGGAAGAGTATTCCAGCTTTCTACCACTCTCTGGGTGAAGAACTTCCTTACGTTTGTATGGAATCTATCCCCTTTTAACTTTAGAGAGGGCCCTCTCGTTCTCCCTACCTTGGAGAGGGTGAACAACCTGTCTTTATCTACTAAGTCTATTCCCTTCAGTATCTTGAATGTTTCGATCATGTCCCCTCTCAGTCTCCTCTTTTCAAGGGAGAAGAGGCCCAGTTTCTCTAATCTCTCACTGTACAGCAACTCCTCCAGTCCTTTAAATACTGTTGACTCAGTCACAAAGACTAAGTGCAAAAGATATGAAAATGCACCACACCACAATACCTAAATACACCTAAACCAAAGGAGTGCTATACCGGAAACCATCACAAAAGCACTCTGACTCTGCATTACACCACCTTTGCAGAAGCTCATGTATTGGAACATCAGTGCAGAAGCTCATGAATTGTAACACTTTTGCAGAAGCTCATGAAAACCGCTCTGAATGGACTTGTCTAGACATTTGTAGCGGTATACAAGCTTTCAATAACTAAACTAAACTAAATTAAGCTAAAACTTAGCTTTATATACCTAGTCATCAACCACAGGAAGCTTGACTCGGTTAACAATAATTAAGAAAAATATGCTAAAATTGTAAGGAGATTAATTTTCAAAATGTTTAGCAAATAGAAAAGTTTTTAATGATTTGTGGAAGAATTGGAAAGGACTAGGGCATCTCAAAACTAAAGGGAGTTCATTCCATAATTGAGAAAATTTAAAAGCCAAAGAAAGGCTGAAGTTCTTGACTCCTTTAATTCCTTTCCTAGAAGGAAGGGAAAGTTTAAATTGTTGAATGCCTCTTGCAGAGAATACCGATCACAAATTCCACTCAGTGCAGACTATACAATCCAATGGGAATTCTGATTCCACTTACTCAAACAGAGTCAGTGGTGTTGGAATTCTTCATCATTCCCCACTATTGGAAAGTATTCATGTTTATATTTTAAATTTTTTGTTTTTATTATTATTGTTTAATAACTTATTTATGATTTATAACTTCTTTATAATATAAGCATAGATTTAAAAGTGCATCACTTATCTTTAAATCCTTATCGGTGGGAAGGGGAACCGATAAGGATTTAAAGATAAGTGATGCACTTTTAAATTGGATTGTATAGTCTGCACTGAGTGGAATTTGTGATCGGTATTTTTACTGAAAGTTAGTAGTGAGTCATATATATTTTTGGTAGATGGCTCTTGCAGAGAATGCCATATTAAAAGCCAGGTACAGATGTCACTTTAACTTGCTTCTATTGTGTGCTGAGCCCTCCAAAACCATCCAAAACTTACTGTACCCACCTGTACATCACAACAATAGCCCTTATGCCTGCAGATATCATCTTTTTGTAGGTACAATAGGTTTTGGAAGGCTTACCGAGGAAGCACACCGAGGACATTGACCTGAGACCGAAGCGAAAACTGAAGAAGGGAAAGTCAGCGATCCTAGTGGGAGACTCGATCCTGAGGCATGTGGACAGCCACATAGCAGGAGGGAGAGAGGATCGACTGGTGACCTGCCTCCCAGGAGCGAGAACCAAGGACATCGTGGACAAAATTGGGATGATCCTGGATGGAGCAGAGACGGAAGAGACCGCAGTAATGATCCACATCGGGACGAATGATGTCAGCAGGAGAGACTACAGAAGAGGCACGCTGATAGAACAGTTCAAGATTCTGGGAAGGAAACTGAAGATGAGGACCCAGAAGATAGCATTCTCAGAGATCCTACCGGTACCGAGGGCAGATGTGAAAAGGCAGGAGGAACTACAATCAATAAATGCGTGGATGAGGAAATGGTGTGAGGAAGAAGGTTTCCACTTCGTGAGGAACTGGACAATGTTCTGGGGCAAGAACAAGCTCTACAGGAGAGATGGACTGCACCTGAGCGCAGCGGGAACAAGACTTCTAGCAAGCAACGTCATGAGAGGCTTTAAACTAAAAGGAAGGGGAAAGCCGACAGTCGACCTAGCGTCGACGATTCGGAAGAAGGTATCCCATGAAGATACTAAGGGGAAAAAAGTTTGGGAAGAAGCAAGGGACAAATTACAGGAGTCGACTAACCCAGAAGAGGAGGTTAGAAAGAGTGCAGCAAAATGCCAGGACCTAATTGCATATATACTAAGTCTAAGCAACAAAATGGGGGAACTAGAGGCTTTGGCCAATGCAGAGGATTATAGACATCATTGGAATCTCTGAAACATGGTGGAATGAGGAAAGCAAATGGGATACAGCACTGCCGGGGTACAAGCTCTATCGCCAGGACAGGTCAGGACAGAAAGGAGGTGGAATAGCCCTATACATAAAAGAAAGCATACAATCGACAAGAATGGACACAGTGGAGATGACCAACAAGCTGGAATCACTATGGATTAAAATACCGGATAGGAAAGGACATGAAATAAAGATGGGCCTATACTATCGTCCACCCGGGCAAACCGGAGATATCGACAGAGAAATGGAAACCGAGATGAAGCGAGAATGCAAAAGTGGTTACACAGTTATTATGGGAGACTTCAACTACCCCGGGATAGACTGGAAACTTGGAAGCTCCAGATGCGCTAGAGAGACAGAATTTCTGGAGGCTACACAAGATTGCTTCATGGAGCAGCTTGTTAGAGAACCGACGAGAGGAAATGCCACTCTGGATCTAATCCTAAATGGGTTAATGGGCCCTGCAAAGGAAGTGGAAGTAGTGGGACCGTTGGGAAACAGCGATCATAATATGATCAAGTTCAAAGTTGAAGTAGGAATACCAAAAGGAAAGAGAACCATAGCAACAACTTTCAACTTCAGGAAAGGAAACTATGAAGCAATGAGGGAAATGGTAAGGAAGAAACTTAGGAACACTTCCAAGAAATGGCAAACGGTAGAACCTGCCTGGCTTTTTTTCAGGGACACGGTGAGCGAGGCGCAAAATTTGTACATACCCAGATTCAGAAAGGGGAGCAAAAAGAGTCGAACAAAAGACCCGGTATGGCTGACTAAAATAGTGAAGGAAGCGATAGGCAATAAAAAAAATTCATTCAGGAAATGGAAAAAGGACAAAACTGAGGGGAACTGGAAGGAGCACAGGAAGTATCAAAAAGAATGTCACCGAGTGGTTCGAAAAGCCAAAAGAGAGTATGAAGAGAGGCTAGCCAGGGAGGCACGAAATTTCAAACCATTCTTCAGATATGTTAAAGGGAAACAGCCAGCTAGGGAGGAGGTGGGACCGCTGGATGATGGAGACAGGAAGGGGGTAGTGAAGGAGGAGAAAGAAGTCGCAGAAAGACTTAACATGTTCTTTTCGTCTGTATTTACGAACGAAGACACAACCAACTTACCGGAACCTGAGCAATTCTTCAATGGAAATCAAGCAGAAAAATTAACATCCATGGAAGTGAGCCTTGAAGATGTGCGCAGGCAGATAGAAAAACTAAAAACTGACAAATCCCCGGGTCCAGACGGAATCCATCCAAGGGTTCTGAAGGAATTAAAGGAGGAGATAGCGGAACTACTGCAGCAAGTTTGCAATCTATCCCTGAAAACAGGTGTGATACCAGAGGATTGGAAGATAGCCAACGTCACGCCCATCTTCAAAAAGGGATCAAGAGGTGACCCGGGAAACTACAGACCTGTGAGTCTGACCTCGGTTCCGGGGAAAATGGCAGAAGCGCTGATAAAAGAAAACATCGATGAACATTTGGAAAGAAACGAACTTCTGATACCAAGCCAACATGGTTTCTGCAGGGGGAGATCGTGCTTAACTAACTTATTGCACTTCTTCGAAGGAATCAACAAACGGACGGACAAAGGAGACCCCATAGACATCATATACCTAGATTTCCAAAAAGCCTTTGACAAGGTGCCTCACGAGCGTCTACTCCGGAAACTGAAGAACCATGGGGTAGACGGAGATGTGCATAGATGGATCAGAAATTGGTTGGCGGGTAGGAAACAGAGGGTAGGGGTGAAGGGCCACTACTCGGACTGGAAGAGGGTCACAAGTGGTGTTCCGCAGGGCTCGGTGCTCGGGCCACTACTATTTAATATATTCATAAATGATCTAGAAATAGGGACGACGTGTGAGATAATAAAATTTGCAGACGACACCAAACTATTCAGTGGAGCTCGGACTAAAGAGGACTGCGAAGAATTGCAAAGGGACCTGAATAAACTAGGGGAATGGGCGACGAGATGGCAGATGAAGTTCAACGTTGAGAAATGTAAAGTACTGCATGTGGGAAGCAGAAACCTGAGGTACAACTATACGATGGGAGGGATGTTATTGAATGAGAGTACCCAGGAAAGGGACTTAGGGGTAATGGTGGACATGACAATGAAGCCAACGGCACAGTGCGCAGCGGCCGCTAAGAGAGCGAATAGAATGCTAGGTATAATCAAGAAGGGTATTACAACCAGGACGAAAGAAGTTATCCTGCCGTTGTATCGGGCGATGGTGCGCCCGCATCTGGAATACTGCGTCCAATATTGGTCGCCGTACCTTAAGAAGGATATGGCGATACTCGAGAGGGTTCAGAGGAGAGCGACACGTCTGATAAAAGGGATGGAAAACCTTCCATATGCTGAGAGATTGGAGAAACTGGGTCTCTTTTCCCTGGAGAAGAGGAGACTTAGAGGGGATATGATAGAGACTTATAAGATCATGAAGGGCATAGAGAGAGTAGGGAGGGACAGATTCTTCACACTTTCAAAAAATAAAAGAACAAGAGGGCATCTGGAAAAGTTGAAAGGGGACAGATTCAAAACAAATGCTAGGAAGTTCTTCTTTACCCAACGTGTGGTGGACACCTGGAATGCGCTTCCAGAGAATGTAATAGGGCAGAGTACGGTACTGGGATTTAAGAAAGGATTGGACAGTTTCCTGCTGGAAAAGAGGATAGAAGGGTATAAATAGAGGATTTCTGCACAGGTCCTGGACCTGTTGGGCCGCCGCGTGAACGGACTGCTGGGCATGATGGACCTCAGGTCTGACCCAGCAGAGGCATTTCTTATGTTCTTATGTACTATACAATAGAAGTGAATTAAAGTGACATCTGTACCTGGGACTTTTAATGTGAAATTCACTGCAGTAACCCTTAGAGTACCCCTCTGCTCTCTCAGCTCAAATGTCTGTGTTATCTTATGAAGCTGTAGGAAGGGGTGCTGAAAAGTTATCAGCCCAACCAAGAAGAGAATGACATAGATTATGGTTTAATCAATAATCTGAAACAATGTCAAAAAACATAGAATTCCGTTTCTGCCAATTGGTACTTAACGAAATAAGGTAACACTCTTTGCAGCTACAGTGGCAAAATAACGCTCAGAAATTAGGAAGCTGGTTGCTTGGGCTGAAAACTAGCACCCCTTCGTAATACAGGCTAGAATATACTAGGGTGGGGGGTCACATCTTTGGATGGTGGGAGGGGGTTGGCGACCACCAGGAGCATAAGGGGAGTCATGCCTTAATCTCTTCAGTGGTCTTCTGGTCAGTTTGGGCACCTTTTTGGTATTTAGACACTTTTAAAACAGGTCTAGCTCGAAACGTCAAATAAAAGCCCTGGACTTGTTTGTAAAGATTTGAGTATCCCAAATGAGCATCCAAGTCATAAGCCCACCATAAGTGCAATCAACACGCCCCCCTTAAGATTTGGACACACTGGAGACAAATCAACCAGAAAAACGTCTAGAAAGTCTATTTTGAGAATGCCCACTTGGACGTTTTGACTAGTAGGACGTCCAAGTGCTGTCTTTTTTGACAATGAACCCCTAGTCTCTCTCTTTCAAGCCCATTACATTGTGAAAGGACAGCATCTCCAAGTTGGTGCTGACTCTTCTACCCTCCTGGACCATAAGAACAGAATCCCTAGTGTTGCACTCACACCCTCCTTACGGGGCCTAGGGAGAGACCGTAACCAGGATGCACAGAGCCCCGGGCATTTCTTACAGCTGCCAAACTGATCTTTCTGTGCAGGGTACAAAAACACTTAATGCATATACACCCCAGCTGCTAATTTTAGAAGGAGAACATGCAATGCACGTTTTTCCCCTCTGAAATTCAGCAGAATGTATTCAGGCTACGAATTGCCACATACAATGCAAATAACAATTGCATTTCATTTCACTGGTTACCATCTGGTACAAATAGACCTTTCGACGATATTGTGGGCATCTGGTTTAAATGTGGGTTGCAGTGAAGCCTCATGTCTGCTACATGCTTCCACTTATAAGGCAACTGGAAACCATGAGTGTCATGAAGGAACAAGTCAGCTCTATTCTTATGAGGTAGCCCAGGAGGAGAGGAGACTTCATGGCTTATTTATTTGTCTTAGCTGTTCCAAATGTAAGGAGCCTGCATCTTAGTATGTTGTGAGCAAGAATATTACACAGAATTCTCTCCCTTGGTCTTCCCAAGTTTATCTCTTTTCCCTTGCCCAGTCTCTTTTTTTATTTTACATCACTCTGTATCGCTCATTTTATCCCCTTCTCTGGTAATTTTGGGGTTAATATTCAGCCATCAGAAGTGAGTATTTTGCTAGTTGTTGATCTCGTTATTTCTGGATATTCAAATCCAGGACTTGTGCAGGCTTTGATTTTGAATATCCGGTTATTTTTAAGCCGGCTAACATAATAGCTGCTTAAGTCAATATTCATCAAGCGGCCATGGGTTACTGCTTAATAATAGGACAGATATTTAAGTCAATCTATTTATCCGCTAACCCAAGACATTTACTTGCTGAATATTAGAACTTAAATGGCCAAATGCTGACTCCATCCCTGGAACATTAACCGACAATTATAGTCTGTTAGGGCTTTCTTTACTCATGCTCGATTTTGGTCTCTCTTTTTGCTACCAGGTTGGGTTACTGCAGTTTCCTGGAGGAAAAGTCCATATTCTGGTATTGAGACAGACATGGGGGAAGCCATTACTTGCCCTAGGATTGGTAGCATGGAATGGTGCTACTATTTGGGATTCTAGAAACTTGTTACTCTCTGGGATTCCGGAATTTTGCTATTCTCTGAGATTCTGTATATAATGTTGTTACTATTTGGGTTTCGGCCAGGTACTAACCTGGATTGGCCACCGTGAGGACGGGCTACTGAGCTAGACCCAGTAAGGCTATTCTCCTGTAGGAATTCTCTCCCTGTGACTATTAGAGGTGAATTATCTTTTACACGTTTTAAAGGTGCAGTGAAGGCCTGGATTTTCGAATAGGCATTTACTGGTTGACTGTTTGGAGTTGGACATTATCTATCCATGCTTTGTTACTATCCTTTTGTGTAGATCAAATGGGTCCAATCTGTCCTATCTGCTATATGTTTTATCTGCTATATGTTTTATTTTATTTATTTTATTTTTATTTCTTCCATTTGTGTGTCGCACCTACTTATACAAGCTCTAGGCGATATTACAGAGGAAGGGGGTTAGAAGAGGGTAGAGAGGACTATGGAGGGCAGGAAGGAGTGGAGAGGAGAGAAGCATGTCGAATAGTTCATAGAAATTCCTAACTTTACAGATAGGAGCACCATCCATGTAAATGATATTGAAATGAATTAAAGGAATAGAAGGGAGGAACCATTAAACAATAGAATTCAATTAATAAAATAAAAAGAATAGGGGTAAAAACAATGGAATACAATTTAAAATCATAAACTTGGGGGAAAAAATAAAATAAGTCTGACAGAAGTCCAAGTTCCTGCTCAACTGGAAAGTACGCAGGTGAGGCTGGGCTCATTTAGAGCACTGGTCTTTGACCAGAGTGCTTTTGTGATGGTTTCCGGTATAGCACTCCTTTGGTTTAGGTGTATTTAGGTATTGTGGTGTGGTGCATTTTCATATCTTTTGCACTTAGTCTTTGTGACTGAGTCAACAGTATTTAAAGGACTGGAGGAGTTGCTGTACAGTGAGAGATTAGAGAAACTGGGCCTCTTCTCCCTTGAAAAGAGGAGACTGAGAGGGGACATGATCGAAACATTCAAGATACTGAAGGGAATAGACTTAGTAGATAAAGACAGGTTGTTCACCCTCTCCAAGGTAGGGAGAACGAGAGGGCACTCTCTAAAGTTGAAAGGGGATAGATTCCGTACAAATATAAGGAAGTTCTTCTTCACCCAGAGAGTGGTAGAAAACTGGAACGCTCTCCTGGAGTCTGTCATAGGGGAAAACACCCTCCAGGGATTTAAGACAAAGTTGGACAGATATCAGCTCGGGTTTTCCAGCTGCTGCAGCCCCGACTCATCGCTTCCAGGCAGAAGATGCACAGAGATAGAACAATCCAGCGCCGGGCCGCACTGCTCTCGGTGGGCAGCTCCTGAAGAATACAGCACTTTGCCTCCATCGGATCTGGAGACACCACCAGCTTCTCCCCAGTGAGAGAACAGACACCGCCCCATCCTAGGCAACAACCAGCACGATCAACCATGCCTCCACTGTTCCCGCCTCCAGCAACCATCTCCCCAGAGCGATCTCCAGACACCACACGCAAGGCCTGTGCTGAAAATTAACCGTTCCAGGCCTTTAGGATAGTAGACAGTTATGCTGTGATTTTATAACTGTCAAACTCCTCCTATCCAAGATTTTAATAGTTTATACACCGCTTTGACCTGCAGTTTGTTAGTTATAGACAGTATAGAAATTTTCTCCACATAAATTTTAAAAACCAGTACCGGTTAAGAGCTGCTAAATATTAGCAGCTAGCCCTGACCAAACAATTTAACTAGTCAATGGCCAGCTAAATTGTTTTGTATATCGGTCCCTTCATTTTAATCATTATCATCATGTTCCTTTCTCCTTCTCTCTATCACGTGGGTGGGGGCAGCATATTCATTTCTTTCTAGCAGAGTAAATCATTGCAAAAGATCAGGGCTGCTGAGAGGGAGGGCAGGGGAGGCAGGATTCCCCCCCCCCAGGGGGGCCCGGCACTGATCATAGAAAACTGTTCTAATAGGGTTGCTCCATGGTCCTGCATCACTCTCCCGTCCTTCCCTTAACCAACCTCTCTCTCCAGTGTTCGCCAACAGCAACGGCAGCAACTCTTACACCTGTTTCTGGCTGACCCAGAAAACTCCCCTCTGCTGCATCCCACCCTCTTCTGATGTGACTTCCTGATGTCACAGAGGGGAGGTTTCCGGGACAGCTGAAGGCAGCGTGTGAGAGTCGCTGCTACTGCTGCCAGCTACCCCTTGAGAAAGAGGCTTGTGAAGGTAGATGGGGTGTGGGGGGGTTGAATTTTACCTTTGACTGATGGTGCAGGGAGAGGCATTTGGGCAGGGAGGGGCAGGGGAAGGGGAGTGGGTGACAGCCCTTACGATTGTTTGCCCTAGGTCCAGCTTTGTCTTACAGCAGCACTGCAAAAGACTTGTTAGTTGTGTAGCTCCGGCTGGAATCCTAAGAGTACCGGTACTTGACCCAGTGTCCATAGCATTAATGCTATTTAGAAAGTATGGCTATTTGATCCTGCATGAAATGGAAATGTAGTCACGGGTTTTAACTTTGCAGGTTAACCTCAATTAGTGAAGGTCTCATTTGAAGTTTCCACAGTGTCTGCAAGCCTCTCCAGAGTGGCGAGTTCTTTCTAGAGAGTTGCGCGGGGACAGAAATCCCACCCGTCCCCACCCGTCCCCGCCAAAGTCCCACCCGTCCCCACCCGTCCCCGTGAGGAATCCCTCCGTCCCCACCCGTCCCCATGAGGAATCCCTCCGTCCCCACCCGTCCCCGCGAGGAATCCCCTCCGTCCCCGCCCGTCCATATAAACTTCAGAAATAGTTATTTCATTTAATTATGCTACTGAATTAAAGGCTCTGGTAGAAACCCATTTACAAATAAGCAAAAAGACTTTATTAATTTGAAAATATTAATTGGGAAGAATACATACTTTGCAAATGGGTTTCTACCAGAGCCTCTAATGTTTATAAATTTTTATCAACACAACTAATATACTACTTTATCCTGAAGCAAAATAAAAAAAAAGAAATATAATTCTTTTCCTACCTTTGTTGCCTGGTTTCTGCTTTCCTCATGTTCTCATTCAATTCCTTCCATCCACTGTCTCTCTTCCTTCTGCATCTTCCATTTGCTCTGTTACTGTGCCTCTCCCTTTCTTCCCCCTTCCAAATTGGTCTGGCACCCATCTTCTTCTCTCCGCTCCCCCATAGTCTGGCATCTGTCTTCTTCCCTGCCAGTGTCTTCTCCCTACTCTCTCTTCCCCATTTCCTTTCAGCGTCCTTCTCCCCCCCATCTTCCCCATGTCCTGTCAGCGTCCTTCTCCCCCCTCTGTCTTCCACATGTGCTTTCAGTGTCCTTCTCCCCCCTCTGCTTCCCCATGTCCTTTCAGCGTCCTTCTCCCTCTCTGTCTTCCCCATGGCCTTTCAGCGTCCTTCTCCACCCACCCCCCCGTCTTCCCCATGTCCTTTCAGCGTCCTTCTCCACCCCTTTGTCTTCCCCATGTCCTTTCAGCGTCCTTCTCCACCCCTTTGTCTTCCCCATGTGCTTTCAGCATCCTTCTCCCCCCTCTGTCTTCCACAAGTGCTTTCAGATTCCTTCACCCCCCCCCCCGCCCTTCCCATGGCCTTTCAGCGTCCTTCTCCACCCCTTTGTATTCCCCATGTGCTTTCAGAGTCCTTCCCCCCCTCCTCCTGTCTTCCCCATGGCCTTTCAGCGTCCTTCTCCCCACTCCTTCTCTACCGCCCCGGGTGCAGTACAGCCGGCCAGGTCCCCTTACTTTTGTGGCACTTCCCCGACCGACTGACAACAGCCCCGGTCCGACAAACCTCCCTGCCCTTAACTGCGAATCTAAATTACCTTATTACAGCTGCTGTAAGAAGATAATTTAGATTCGCGGCTACAGGGCAGGGAGGATTGTCGGACCGGGGCTGTTGTCGGTCGGTCGGTCGGGGAAGTGCCACAAAAGTAAGGGGACCTGGCCGGCTGTGCTGCAACCGGGGCGGGGTGTGGCGGGGCGGACCGCCCCCTCCCTTGGTAGCCACTCGAACCGCGAGGCTACTCTCCTCCTTATCTGCACTGCCTGCAGCACAGAGCCAAACGGAAGTCTTCCCGACGTCAGCGCTGACGTCGGAGGGAGGGAGGGCTTTGTTTAAGCCCTCCCTCCCCTCCGACGTCAGCGCTGACGTCGGGAAGACTTCCGTTCGGCTCTGTGCTGCAAGCAGAGAAGGTAGGGAGAAGAGCCGCGCGACTGAGTACATCCAGCTTTGTTTAAGTCCTCCCTCCCCTCCGACGTCAGCGCTGACGTCGGGAAGACTTCCGTTCGGCTCTGTGCTGCAAGCAGAGAAGGTAGGGAGAAGAGCCGCGCGACTGAGTACATCCAGCCCCGCAGGAACCCCGCGACCCTCGGAGGCGTCCCCACGACCCTAGGGGGCGTCCCCACGGGATCCCCGCGACCCTAGGGGTGTCCCCACGGGATTCCCGTGACCCAAAGGGGGAACCCGCGGGATGCCCGCGGGTCCCGCGGGATTCCCGTCGTCCCCGTTCCCGTGCAGCTCTCTAGTTCTTTCACAGTTTGAGAATCTCAGGGTTTGTGCTTATAACCCCGGACTTCAGTGACTCCATCACAGAGACAAAAGAGCAACTCCACTCTCTAAGCCAGCGCCTCTCAAGCTTTTTTTTTCACTCCGGCACACTAAATGGAGCATATGAGTTTTGTGGCACGTTATAACTGAAATTATAAAATTGCAAAACCAGCAAAAAACTAAATTTGAGAGTTATTTATTTAAAGTTCTTTAAGCTATGTATGGGGTAATAGTAACAGCAGTGAAACTAAAGTAGATAGAACAGAATTACTAATCAGTGAGATGGATGTGCTTGGTTTTGAGTGCAAATTGAGTGCAAAAAATGCTTGAATACCTGAATAAATTCATGTAAACCATTCTGAGCTCCCCTGGGAGAATGGTATAGAAAATTGAATAAATCAATCAATAAACTCAAAGCGTGGCTCGATAGTCAAAAAGCAAACATGCATTTCATCATCCGCCATCTGCAGTCGTTCTCTTTTTTTTTTCGATTTAATTTCGGTCAGAGCTGAAAATCCAAGTTCATTCATAGATTCTTGATTCCTTATGCCCCAGCAAGAATACTTAGATCAAACGACCAACATATATTAATTGTTCCCGGAGGAAGCTTCTCTTGGAGGGCGCAGAGACTAGAGACCAGGGATTTGTCTGAGCATATTTATTACCTACTGTTCCTCCGGAGTGTTTCCCCGACAGCACAGTGCCTATTGCCAACAGGCACTAGAAAAGGACAACAACAACTATCGGGTCCTGCAGCCCGGAAGATAAGAATGCGCTTCCTCCTGTGGCGCGGCCGCAGGGCATGGCCGGAGGGGCGTGCCCTGAGGGGCAGGTCATGCCCCTTATGATCCCATTGAGAGCCACTGGAGCCTCTGGAGTAGAAACAGAATTCAGCTAAGTTTAAATTTAAATTTATTTTTTGTTTGGATTTGATGTTTCTAGACTGGCAATGGGAAAACGTAAAGGCAAACCTCGTGTTTCAACTCCAGTTTTGGCTGGGCCTATGGACAAACATTTGATATTGCCAGGTACTCTAAGGTCAATAGATAAACCTGATTCACTTTCTGGAGCTTTCTTGAGTTCTCTAGAGCACATGTGTCAAACACAAGGCCCGCGGGCCAAATCCGGCCCGCCAGGCCTTGCAATGTGGCCCGCACCGCGCTGTCATCACTGCACGCCGCTGCGTTCCATCACAATGATGCGCGGTGACATAGGAGGCTTGTGATCTCCCCCCATCCCCCCGCTGGCCGAACTTGCTATCTATCTCCCCCCATCGACCGCCCCCCCAGCCGACCCGCGACCCCCCTGGCCGACCCCCACGACACCCCCACCCCCCTTCCCCGTACCTTTCTGTAGTTGGCCGGACAGACAGGAGCCAAACCCGCCTGTCCGGCAGGCAGCCAACGACGGAATGAGGCCGGATTGGCCCATCCGTCTCAAAGCTCCGCCTACTGGTGGGGCCTAAGGCGCCTGGGCCAATCAGAATAGACCCGGGAGCCTTAGGTCCCACCAGTAGGCGGAGCTTGGAGACGGATGGGCCAATCCGGCCTCATTCCGTCGTTGGCTGCCTGCCGGACAGGCGGGTTTGGCTCCGGTCTGTCCGGCCAACTACAGAAAGGTACGGGGAAGGGGGGTGGGGGTGTCGTGGGGGTCGGCCAGGGGGGTCGGAGGTTCTTTGGGGGGGCGGTCGATGGGGGGAGGGGGGTTTGCGTCGAAGGCAGGAGGGCCTGGGATCCCTCCTGCCCGTAATGTAGTGCGGAGTGGGGGTAGGGGGTCGCCGTGGTCAGGAGGGTTTGGGCTCCCTCCTGGCCCGAACAACTAGCGGGGGGGGGGGGGGGTCGCCAGGGCCAGGAGGACTTGGGCTCCCTCCTGGCCCGATATTGTCGGGGAGATGGGGAATCGGCGGGGCAAGAGGGCTTGGGCTCCTTTTTGCCCCGATCGTGTCGGGGAGTCGGGGGGGCAAGAGGGCTTGAGCTACCTCTTGCCCCAATCGTGTCGGGGGTGCCGCGGTTGGCTGGGGCAAGAGGGCTTGAGCTCCCTCTTGCCCCGATCGTGTTGGGAGTCGGGGAGTCGGCGGTCCTTCGGGGTGGGGGTGCAGGTGCGTGCGAGCGGTCCTGCTTGGGGTGAATCGGACGTCGGGGGGGGGGGGAACTATGTAAAAAAAAACAGATACAGAGTTTTCAAACTGTCAGTTTGTCAAGAAACACCATTGCAGACAGAGTTCAAGAACTCTCAGGAAATCTATCATCACAGCTGGCCGAACAGGCATGCAGTTATCTCGCTTTTTCACTTGCTATCGATGAAAGCACAGACAACACTGATACAGCGCAGCTGTCCATCTTTATACGTGCTACGAAGACCGACCTCTCTGTCACTGAGGAACTTTTGGATGTAGTTGCCATGCATGGGACGACGACTGGTAGAGATATATTTGAGGCTGTGGAGAAATCTATAAATAATTTTAAATTACCCTGGGAAAAGTTGGTGGGGCTAACTACCGATGGCGCACCTTCAATGTGCGGAGAAAAGAAAGGCTTGGTTGGACTAATGAAGGAAAGAATGCAAAAAAGTCACTGCCACACACCCTTGATTACTTATCATTGCATTATCCACCAAGAGGCTATGTGTGGAAAAGTTCTGGACATGAATGACATAATGACCACAGTCATTAAAACTATTAACTTTATAAGGGCACGTGGCCTGAATCATCGCCAGTTCCAGCAGTTTTTACAGGAGGTGGGTGCAGAGCATGGAGACGTGCCATACCACACAGAAGTAAGATGGCTGAGCAAGAGCGCAGTCCTCAAAAGATTTTTTGAGCTCAGAGAACAAATTGCTCTTTTCATGGAAAGTAAAGGAAAGCCCTTGCCTGAACTGTCGGATCCCGCCTGGCTATGTGATTTTGCTATGATGTGTGACATATGCGAGCATCTCGCCCAACTGAATCTGAAGCTGCAGAGACGCAAACAAGTCATCACGAAGATGTCTGACATGATCACAGCATTCCAGCGTAAACTTCAACTATGGAAGTCCCAACTGGAACAGGACAATCTTGCCCACTTTCCCGTTTGTTTGAGTATCTCAACCACTATTTCTGGTACTTTTCCTTGCAGTCGGCTGGCTACCAAAGTTAGCTGTTTACTAAGTGAATTTGAGCGGCGCTTCTCTGACTTTAGAACACAGCACTCAGGCTTTGACATCTTTGCCAATCCTTTTACAGTTGATGTCAACAATGTGCCCCATCACCTTCAGATGGAGATAATCGAGCTTCAGTCTGACAGTGGCCTGAAATCAAGGTTTCAGGATGTTGAAATTGAGGACTTCTACCCTCTACTGCCCCCTGACTCAATGCCAGAGCTCCGACTTCATGCTGCCCGTATTCTATCCATGTTCGGGAGCACCTATCTTTGTGAACAGATGTTTTCAATAATGAATCTGAACAAAAACAAGCACAGATCACGCATTACTGATGACAACCTCCATGCTGTTTTGTGGGTTGCTACAGCCCAAGAAATAAAACCGAACATTGACTCATTGATACGGGGAAAACGGTGTCAGACATCTAGCCAGAAAACAAAACAATGAGCATTTTAGGTACATTCCAATATTACTGTTTTGCTTGATACCAATATTACTGTTTTGCTTGATAGCATGTGAGTTGGTTAACAGCACTGTTAAGGAAAAGATTGTTCCACTCATTTTAAATTCACATTTCTGGTTAACATTGTCAGTTTATGACTATTCAGTAAACCATTCGGCCCGCGATTTAGGCTGGATTTTAGATTTTGGCCCCTTCTCTGATTGAGTTCGACACCCCTGCTCTTGAGCGTAATCCCCCCCCCCCCCCCCCCCCGATCTTCCTAGGGGCTTGGAACCTACAGGCTCTCAAGCAACTTGTTTTGAAGCCTCCGACCCCCAACAGGCTATGGAGATAGTATTTTCACATATGCCTCAAGTTTTTCCTGGAACAAACAGTCAGCCTGAGGGGCTGGAAGAAAATCCAGAGGAAGTTACCTTAAAAGACTTGTGGACTCTCAATATGAGGATGGAGGCAATGTTGAGGAAAGTTACTAATCAAGTTCAGGTTTTTTCCAAAGAAGTGGTAGATAAATTGGGGAATGTAGATGCTAACATTGGGAATCTAGATAAACATACACTTTCTATGGGAAAGCAGATAAAGAATTTACAGACATCTATGGTGGCATCCACAAAAGATTCTTTGAATATTCATTATAAGTTAGAAATGAGTGAAAATCAGGTTAGAGCAAGGAATCTAAGATTGGTTAATTTTCCAGTGACCCATTTGTTATCTCCTGAGATGCTATTGAGAAAGAATCTCAAAGAGATATTAGGGGTAACTAATTCTGATACTATGATGTTCTCTAACTTCTTTTATATACCTAAAAAAAAAAAAAATTTCCGATAGAAGGGGGAATGGATCAATTGAGTGTTGTAGATGTAGATTTAACAAAATTTCTTGAAGACTCTCAAGAATTGATCCCAACCCGGGCTACTTTGTTAATTACTTGTGTAAATGAAATAGATAAAACTTTTATCTTGAAGTTATATTTCCAAAATAGAGAGGCAAAATTTTGTGGAGATAAGGTCTTAATGTTTCCTGATGTGGCAAAGGCTACTCAATATAGGAGGAAAGCATTTTTGGCTTTGCGACCTAAAGTTCTTGAAATTGGTGCAATGGTTTTTCTTAAATTTCCCTGTAAATGTTTACTCCATGTTCATGATAAAGACTATGTTTTTTGGGACCCATCTCAATTAGAATTATTTCTTAAGGGAAAGAAACAAGATTAGATATTAGCATTTCTCAGTGGGGTTTTATAAGTATAGCGCCAAATGAAGGTATAAAGGTTGTGAAGGAGGGAAAGTTTATTTTCCTCATTCTATGCCTATTTTGGTTTTTCCTTTTTTTATTTAAATTATAAGAGTTGTCTTCCTTCAATTGTGGGCTAGATGGATATTTACCTTAAGTGGTTAATTTGATTTTGGATGATGTATAATTTTCTTTGAAATCCATATCTTATTATGTTTAAATGGATGTAATATTTTGAAAATACTTAATAAAAAAAAAAAAAAATTGTTCCTTCTCTCAAAAACTTTAACACATGACAACATTTATCTTCCCCATCACAGCGTCCCAAACATTGAATTCCCTCCCCATTTATTTAATGAAAGAGTGCTTTCTTGACAGATTCAAGTTTCAAGTTTATTAAAAGTACACGCAATGTCAAGTACTTCAATGCGTATGACAATTTAAAATTGGGAGACAAAAATAAAACAATTTTATACAAATAAACGTACAATGTATACATACAAATAATTAGCGATACAAAAGGAACTACAAACTTTTAAAGAAGATAAAGGTACATTTAAGGAAAGAACATCTGGAGGATAATGAAGAATAATTTTAAAAATATGGCTAAGTCTAAAGGAGAGAGTAGGGGAGATTGTAACCTATACATAAGCAGTGTTCTTCCCAGCGCCTTTCAGCCGGGCGCCCCACCCGGCTAGATTAAGTGAGCGCCCGGCTGTCATCTTGGCTGCAAATTCGCCTCCGCCTGACTTTTTTTTTTTTTTTAAGCGCCATTAAAAGGGTTTTCAGCTTTACTTTTTTAAACAATTTTCCTACTGCTGGTCGATTTTCGCAGTCGCAGTTGGAGGCAGGGGCTGCAGGCTCATTATGACCCAGTGCACAAACAGGAAGAACCCCGACGTCGTGTTTACTTTTGTTCTGCAGCTTATCGCACAAGACGCTCCTGCACAAAGCGAAACCAATCGGAAAGAGGAGAGGCGGAATCTTGCAGCTGCGTGCTTCAGTAACTGCTGCTGGCTAACGGAGGGAGAAGGTACCGAAGAGAAATGAAGTAGGTCCGAGAAATAGATTCGCTACAGGCTAAGGCGGAAGATAGGGCAGGGAGGAAAGCTTACAACTTGGTGTTCTTGCTTGCTTCGGGCCTTCCTCGCTGCCGGGTCCTGCCTACTTTCTGTTTCCATGAAGGCAGGACCCAGCAACGAGGAAGGCCCGAAGCAAGGAAGAGCTCCAAGTTGTAAGCTTACCTCCGTCGCTGATCTATCTCCTGTCTTAGCCTGTAGCGAATCTGCCGACTGAGGCGGGGGGGGGGGAGAAGAGATGAGGGGAGAGAAATGCTGTTACTGCTGCACCCAATTAGGGGGGGAGAGAAATGCTGCTGCTGCACCCAATGGGCCAGGGAAAGGAGAGGAGAGGAAAGAGATGCCAAGACCATAGGAGGGAGGGAAAAGAAAGGAGATACCAGACTATGGGGGGGGGAGAAGGAGACAGATGCCAGACCATGGGAAAGGAAGGAAGGAGGGAGAGAAAGGAAGGAGTGGAGATTACAAGATAATGGAGGGGGTAGGGCAGTGGCGTACCTAGGGTATGTGGCACCCGGGGCCCATCATTTTTTGACACCCCCCCCCCCCCCCATGTAAAAAATTTTTTTTTTTTTTTTTTTGCAATAACCATGAAATGGAATAAATGGTCAGAATAGAAACAGGCAGTGAAAATTTTCTTTTATTGAACCTCATATATGTAACCATTATTCCAAACATAACATAACATAAATTATGTCTAAATTGTCATGACATTAGAAGTACATATGGAGTAGTTGCAGGTGATGCTTGGGACAGTTCTGATTGTGTTAGTTCGGTTTTATGTGTTTTTTGAATAGAAGGGTTTTTATTTCTTTTTGAAGGTTTTGCAGTCTGTGGTTGATATCAATTGGTTGTAGAGTTGGGGGTCGAGTGTTGCAGCTCGAATGGCTAGGAGGTTGTCGAACAGTTTTTTTCTTTTGACGTTTTTGGTTGGAGGGTGTGTGAATGGTGCACAAGTTCTCCTATGTCTGTTTGAAGTGGATTGAATTATTTAGCTGAAGAAATTAGTTACCCCCCATTCCACACACATTAATTCTCTTCCATTTTTGTTCCCATTATAAAAAACACTGATAAGTTCCCAGAAAAAAAATACATTAAAATAAGAAGTGAAAACAAAGGCCCCTACAGATGAGAACATAACATAAGAATAGCCTAACTGGGTCAGACCAATGGTCCATCATGCCCAGTAGCCCATTCTCATGGTAGCCAATCCAGGACACTAATACCTGGTCAAAACCCAAAGAGTAGCAACATTCCATGCTACCGATCCAGGGCAAGCAGACACTTCCCCCATGTCTTAATAACAGATTATGGACTTTTCCTCCAGGAATTTGTCCAAATCTTTCTTAAAACCAGCTACACTATCTGCTTTTACCATAACTTCTGGCCACTTCATTTTTAAGTTTAGATCTTTCCTTTCAAACAGAGACCTTGCTAGATGTCAAATACAGCACAAGGTAACTTCACATGGACTTAGCTGTGCAGGAAATGTGAATCTCCTCATACACCCACCATATAGTGCAAAAATGTGCAAAGGTCTGTTTTTTTCTTTCGATCACTACATAGCCTAATGCCACACAAGCAGCGCTGTTACAAACATATTCTGTAGGTCAATGCTAAGGATAACAAAGTTTCCTTCCTTGGACCAGAAGGAGATAAACCACTGGAAGAGATCCCAAAACAACACCCAAAGACCCACTCAGTGTGTGAATCAGTTGAGTGGAGTGGACTAACTGGGGGGTGGAAATGGGCCCGGAGTTTGCTCAGCAGAATTTCCCAGACCACCTCTTCCTCTCAACACATTGACACGCTGCCACCATCACCACTAGGAACACCTCACTGGGTAGGCCAGCTATGCTATAAACTTTATAAAACACATTATTATATTTTCTTATAAAGCACATATTTTAACTGACCTCTCTGACATCCTCAGCCTTTCCATTCACAAAAATAGAAGGAAGAAAAGTTCCCATTTCCTGCTGTCTCATGTCCCTGGCCTATACAATATTTTTTTTCTGCAGACCCTTCAAAAGTCTGACCAAATCCTCATTTCACTTGCATTATAAAGTACTGAGGATGCCATCTCTCCCCAATCCCAGGTCCTAAAGTCTAAGACAGTAGCGCAAACTAATGCTGCCAGATACAGGAAAAAAAAATTTTGATTCGATTCAGCCCTATTGAATTGGTTTTTTCAATTCGATTTTCCTGCCCAGTTGGGTGATTTTTTTCAAAACTCCTGGTGGGTTTTATAGCTTTTTCACCCCCTTTGGCTTCTCCTAACCACACTGGCGCTGTGGTGTAAATAAAATAAAGAAACAAAAAGGACTTTTCCTCTTTCTGTTAAATCCTAGCTCACGTTTGCAGTCCAACACCAGCTCTGGCAGGATACACATTTCAAATCTGACATGTTATAATCACAAAACAGAAAATAAAATTAATTTTTCTACCTTTTGTTGTCTGGTTATATTTCAAATCTTGTTGGTCCAAGGCTCTGGTTTTCTTCTGATAACTTGCTTGCCAGGGTCTCCTTCTTTCTGCATGCTAACCATCCATCTGCCATCTCTGTCCTCCCTTTCCATTTCCCTTCCCTTCCCAGGAAGTCTGGTATCTTTCCTTTTTTTCATCTCCCTCCACAGATCCACCTTTTCTTAAATACCCTTTCATCCGGCATCTCTCCCTCCTTCCCCACCATCCCAGAGTCCACCATCTCTCCATTTCTTTTCCTAATTACTCTCCTATCCAGTATCTCTATCCCTCCTCCACACCATCCCTTGTGTCCAATTTCTCTCCCTTTCTGTTCCTTCCCTCCCTAAATCCCATGGTCCATCATCTCTCTCCCTCTCCTCTATTTTCAGACCCATTATTTCTTCCCCCCCCCAAAGTTTGGCATATGCATGTCTCTTTGAACACCCCCTTCCCTCCGTGTACTTCTAAATCATGGTCCCCCCCCCAAAGGCCTGTCCCCCCTTAAAGGTCTGCCTGTCCCACCTTGAAGGCCTGCACCCCCCTTGAAGGCCTGTCCCTTCCTCTTGTAGGCCTGTCCCCCCCTTGAAGGCCTGCCTGCCTGTCCCCCCCTTGAAGGTCTGCACCCCCCGAAGGCCTGCACCCCCCCCGAAGGCCTGTCCCCCACTTGAAGGCCTGTCCCACCCCCTTGTAGCTTCTCCCCCCCCCTTGTAGGCCTGTCCCCCCTTGAAGGCCTGCCTGCCTGCCTTTCCCCCCTTGAAGGCCTGTCCCCCCTTAAAGGCCTGCACCCCCTTGAAGGCCTGCACCACCCCCTCGAAGGCCTGCACTCCCTTGAAGGTCTGCACCCCCCCCCGAAGGCCTGTCCCCCACTTGAAGGCTTGTACCACCCCCTTGTAGTTTCTCCCCCCCTTGTAGGCCTGTCCCCCCCTTGAAGGCCTGCCTGCCTGCCTTTCCCCCCTTGAAGGCCTGCACCCCCTTGAAGGACTGCACCCCCCCCCGAAGGCCTGCACTCCCTTGAAGGTCTGCACCCCCCCGAAGGCCTGTCCCCCCCTTGAAGGCCTGTCCCACCCCCTTGTAGGCCTGTCCCCCCTTTAAGGCCTGCCTGCCTGCCTTTCCCCCCCTTGAAGGCCTGTCTCCCCCTTGAAGGCCTGCACCCCCCTTGAAGGCCTGCACCCCCCCTTGAAGGCCTGTCCCCCCCCCCTTGTAGGCCTGTCCCCCCCCTTGTAGGCCTGTCCCCCCCCCTTGTAGGCCTGTCCCCCCCCTTGAAGGCCTGCCTGCCTTTCCCCCCTTGAAGGCCTGTTCCCCCCCTTGAAGGCCTGCACCCCCTTGAAGGTCTGCACCCCCCCAAAGGCCTACACCCCCCCCCGAAGGCCTGCACCCCCCTGAAGGCCTGCCTGCCCCCCTTGAAGGCCTGCACCCCTTGAAGGTCTGCACCCCCCCCCGAAGGCCTGTCCCCCCTTGAAGGCCTGCCTGTCACCCCCTCCCCCTTGAAAGCCTGCTTGCCTGCCCGCCCGCCCCACCCTGAAGGCCTGATGCCCCGACCCACCCCGAAGGACCGCTCGCCCCCCTGGCCTCCCCGCACCACCTATGAACAGCCGCAGCAGGATCGCGAAGTCAGCGTCAGCGATCCCTGCGCTGCTTCCTGCGCCACGGTCCCGCCCCTCCTCTGACGTCAGAGGAGGGGCGGGATCGCGGCGCAGGAAGCAGCGCAGGGATGCTGACGCTGACTTCGCGATCCTGCTGCGGGCTGCTTCACAGGTGGTGCAGGAAGGTCAGTGGGGCGAGCGGTCCTTCGGGGGTGGCGGGGGACTGAACGGCAAGGCCGGGAACACCCCCTTAGGGCTGGTACCCGGGGCGGCTCGCCCCCCCCCGCCCCCCCCCCTAGGTACGCCACTGGGGTAGGGGAGAGGAGTGAGATGCCAGGGCATGGGGGAGGGGAGGGAAGGGAAACTAAGGAGACAAATGCCAGACCAGAGGGAAAGGAAAGAAAGGTGCCAGAGCAAGGAAGCAGAGGGAGACATAGGAGAGGAGAGAGATTCCAGGGTATGAGGGGAGGGATGGGAAGAGAAATGCTGCTGCAGCATCCAATTGGGGAGGGGGGAGAGGAAGAGAAGTGCTGCTGCTGCACACAATTGGGGAGAGAGAGGGGAGAAGGAAGACCAGGGAAGGGAGAGGAGAGGAAAGAGATGCCAAGACCATAGGAGGGAGGGAAAGGAAAGGAGCTACCAGACCATGGAGGGGGGAGAGATGTCAGGGCATATGGGGGGAGGGGGAGGAGACAGATGCCAGACCAGGTGAAAGGAAGGAAGGAGAGAAAGGAAGGAGAAGAGATGCCAGATAATGGAGTGGAAGGGGGAAATGGAAGGAGAGGAGAGAGATGCCAGGGCATGGGGGAGAGAAGGGGATAGAGGTGCCAGAGCATAGGCGAAGTGGTGGAGACAAAAAAAATGGATAGGGGGTGAAGCTGAAATGGAGAGAAAGGGCACAGGAGTACAAAGGCACAAAGTACAAAGGTCACAGAGTACAAAGGAGAGAAAGGGCAAAGGATATACAGTTTATTGGGACATAGAAAGAGGGAAGATGTCATATGGAACAGAGAGAGGGCGGACACTGGATGGGAAGGGCAGAGAGGATGGACACTGGATGCAAGCGGGAGAGAGAGAGAGGGCAGAGGCTGGGTGGAAGAGCAAAGAGAAAGGACAGATGTTGCATGGAAGGGAGCGAGGACAAACGCTGAATAGAAAGAAAAGAGTGAAGAGAAGATGATTAAAGCAGAAACGACAAAAGGTGGAAAAAAAATTTGTTGTTGCTTTATGTAGAATCAAGTAGTATTGTAATTGTATTGATTAAAGTTTATCAATAGAAAATGGAAATAAGGCAGTTTTGGGGGGACTAAACCCCTTTCCTCAGGTCAGGACAGGATACCATAACAGCAGTATACTGTACTGTCTTGAAGAAAGATTTGGCCTCTGAAAGCTAATTACTACTAATTGAAAAATGGATTAGTCCAATAAAATGGTATTTTCTTATTTCTCTCTTCCCTGTTTTATTTATATTTATTAATTTGTAAAGTGGTGATTGTTATGTAGCAGTTTTTTCAAATTTACATCTACTGTCTTTATATTTTGCACAGTATTAGGGTACGTCTCACTGTTTCTGTGGTGTTGCATTGTACGCAGAGTCTGGTTTATTGGCGTTTCAGTTTAAGTTTTGTCTACATATTTCTATTTTTAGTTTGTGATTATTCCATATTAGGCGAGGGTGTATCTCTGTTCTGTGTGTACGAAAAGGACATGGCTTTCTGTTAGCAATGACTGTACAGGATCAATTGACTGTGCAGGATCTGGCTTGTTTAGTTTTACAATGCATGTGTTGGTGTTCCAGTGCTCACTGCAGTGTTTAAGATGCTGCCTTTTCCTAGGTGCACCCTTGTTGTGTAACTCATGGATTATTACTAAAAATAATAGAGGAGGGGGTTATTAAAAAATGATCAGCACTGGCTGTCATATATACTAGGTACGCCACTGGATTTAATGACCCTATGCTAACTTTACTGTTGATGTAGGTGTTGTCCCCCCCACACACACTATAATGAATTAAATTAAAGCTGTATTAACATCAAACAGCTTTCAAATGACATTATAAGCAAATAAAAATAAAATATTTTTAATACATTGCTAATTATTACCTGCATTTTTACCTAAACTGTTTTGCCTAGCTCTCACTTTGATTTTTATCTGCTACTTTTTTATTTTGCTGTAGTGCGATCACACAAGTCTCCTTCAAATTATGTGGAAGAGGTTTGGAAGTGGGGATCGCATCTATTTCATATCCTCAGTGAGACCTCAGGAAGGAATATAGTGATCAAAATATTATTAGAGGTGCTGTAGAGATGTTTCTTGTATGACTGGATGAGCTATATTTATCTTTTTTTGTTGTTGTTTAAATTCATGCAGAAATAAATGGCTAGATTGAACCTAATGATTTCATTAACGCATTTCCCTTTTTTAAATTTCTATACCAGTGGTCTCAAACATGCGGCCGCGGGCCACATGCGGCCCCCCAGGAACTATTTTGCGGCCCGCGATCTGTCCTTGCCTAAAGCAGGGGTCCCCAATCTGCTTCCCTTCCCCACTGCCCTCCCCCAAGCCACCGCAATCGGGGAACAGGTCAGCGCCCGAGGTCTTAGCTCTCCCTACATATCTTCCCCAGCTCGGAGCCGACCAATTCTCGCCACCCAACGTTCAATTCTAATGTTGGGGAGGAAGTTCTGGGCCAGCCAATTGCTGCCTGGCTGGCCTGGAAGTTCCTCCCCGACGTTAGAATTGACGTCGGGTGGCGTGAATTGGTTGGCCCGCGCTGGGGAAGATATGCAGGGAGAGTTAAGACCTCGGCACTGGCTTATTCCCCGATTGCGGCGGCGGCGGCCTGTTCCCTGATTGTGGTGGTGGCAGCTTGTTCCCCGATTGCGGCGGTGGCGGCCTGTTCCCCAATGGTGGTAGCTTGGGGGGGGACAGAGAGACAGAAAGAAAGAAGGGAAACGGGACACAGACAGAAAGGGGCATGGAGAGAGAAAGGGCGGGCATGGAGAAAGAAAAAAAGAAAGAAAGGGGGCACGGAGAGAGAGAGAGAAAGACAGACATATAGAAAGAATGGGGGCATGGATAGAGAGAGAAAGAAAGAAAGAAGGGGGCAGGGTGAAAGAAATAAAAAGTTGGGGGAGGGAAGGAGACAGATGCCAGACCAGGGGAAAGGAAGGAAGGAGGGATGGAGAGAAAGGAAAGAAAGAGATGCAGACCATGGAAATAGGGACAGAAGAAGAGAGAGCTAGAAGGGAAGGAAAGACATGGAAACATAGATTTTAAAAAGAAAGCAGAAAAATTGAATATTAAGTTAATGCCAAAGATGGATGCAAGGCAGAAAGTGAAGACGGAGAGAAAAACAGT
This sequence comes from Geotrypetes seraphini, assembly GCF_902459505.1. Lineage (NCBI taxonomy): Eukaryota > Metazoa > Chordata > Amphibia > Gymnophiona > Dermophiidae > Geotrypetes > Geotrypetes seraphini. Next base: position 46,075,965 of record NC_047101.1, read on the forward strand.
CAAAGGACAAGAAGACCCTGGAAACATAGTTAAATGGACAGAAAAATAAAGTCGATGCACAAAAGGGAGAAAGAAAGTCCAACGTAGTCTGTAGTAAACAACAGCAACCAGAAAACAACGAACAGACTGCAGATAATGTACAAGATGCAGGCGTTGTTTATTAGTAAATGCAGTAACATATACAACCTTATAGCCAACCAAGGGACCCGACACGGTCCGTGTTTCGGATAACACGCCTTCCTCAGGGGTCCATGGTGGTTAAGGTATAAAGCAAACTGCATAAAAGATAACAAACACACGCCAATCATGATCAAATGACATTGTGTAAGACTTGCTTGACCCCATTTGATCGTGATTGGCATGTGTTTGTTATCTTTTATGCAGTTTGCTTTATACCTTAACCACCATGGACCCGTGAGGAAGGCGTGTTATCCGAAACACGGACCGTGTCGGGTCCCTTGGTTGGCTATAAGGTTGTATGTTACTGCATTTACTAATAAACAACGCCTGCATCTTTGTACATTATCTGCAGTCTGTTCGTTGTTTTCAGAAAAATAAAGTCACCAGACAACAAAGGTAGGGAAAATGATTTTATTTTCAATATAGTGATTGAAATGTGTCAGTTTTGAGAAAGGAAAGATATTAAACTTTAAATGTGAGGGCTGCAGAAAAAATAAGGTACTTGGAGGACCGCAGAAAAAATAGTTAATGACAATTTTGCATAAAGTAAAACTCTTTATAGTTTATAAATCTTTCCTTTAACTGTTAAAGGAAAGATTTATAAACTATAAAGAGTTTTACCTCATGCAAAGTTGTAATTTCTTTAATAAGACATTAACTATTTTTTCTGTGGCCCTCCAAGTACCTACAAATCCAAAATGTGGCCCCACTAAGGGTTTGAGTTTGAGACCATTTGAAAGAGGGCGAATATCTAATTATTCACTTCTCGAATTGGATACTTCTTAAATTTAGTAAAAATATTCTGGCACAAGTGTCAAACCTTAAAAAAAGGAAGCAATAGTGAACATTGGAAAATAATAATTAATAAAAATAGTACACATTTAGGGCTCCATTTACAAAGGTGCACTAGTGTTTTTAGCACACACACCGGATTAGCGTATGCTATCTGAAAAACTTCCGCCTGCTTAAGAGGCGGTAGCGGTACATGCGTGGCAATTTAGCGCACGCTATTCCGCGCATTAAGGTGCTAACGCATCTTTGTAAAAGGAGCCCTTAATTTTCCCCACCATCAAATTTCCCTGTCTCGCCCACCCCACCCAGCTACTTTTTCATGCCACCCGGCTGGAAAAAATTTCTGGGGAGAACACTGCATAAGGTCTAATTAAGATTAGGTATTTGAGCCTAAGGATTAATAATAAATGAGTTATCCTATCTATGTCTCAAGTGCGTCTTTATACAAGTGACATTTTAATGAACTTTTAAATTTTTGTAATGAAGATTCACCATGTAAGTAAATTGGTAAATTCAAGAGCAAGTTAAAATGCTTTCTTTTTAAAGATGCATTTGACTGCTAGTAAGCTAGATTAGGATCCTTTACCGAATTTTATTTTCTGACTTATTTTAAGTCTTCTGCTTTTACCCTCCCTGTTGTTTTTTCCTTATTTGTCTTACTTAAGAACATAAGAAGTTGCCTCCGATGGGTCAGACCAGAGGTCCATCGCGCCCAGCAGTCAGCTCCCACGGCGGCCCATCAGGTCCATGACCTGTAAGTAATCCTTTGTCTAAAACCTCTCAATCCCCATTATTCTTCTATCAACTTACAATCAACAAAATTTGTCATTTTAATTTTTGTACATCGCTTAGAATTTTGAATAAGCGATGAATCAAATTTTTAATACACTTGAAACTTGATAAGAAGATCAAGGTAATAAAGCCTTGATTGTGTTGTTGCTCAGGTTAGGGTAACTGCATGCATAAAAAAAAAAACAAAATTACTTGCAGTTAGTTTTCAAGGACCAATCAAGTCAAAGAATGATGCTTGTCTGGGTGATTCCATGCATGCAGATGCTCATAACATTGATAGACTCTTGCCTAAGCGACGTACGTGTTTTTAAAAATAAAGTACAATTTTGGAATCTCTCATGGCACACTCAGATTTTCTTTGGGGCAACCCACTGGGCCATGGCACACAGTTTGAGAGACACTGCTCTAACAGATCCTATCTAGACTAGTCCTGCTGCTAATTTTTATTCCCTGTTGCCTCAGTTATTACTGCTTGGCTGTCTTCCTTAACAGCAATGGAAGAATATCAGCAGAAGGTTTGGGGGATGAAAGCATTGAGTCAGTATTTTGCTAGCCTTGGCAGGGCTCTTCCCCTTTCTTGACAAGGTGTAATGTTTCTCAGCACTGCTTGCCTTATTAACAGAATTGTCACAGCAGGTGGGAAATTGTTCTTGGATTCCACATAGAGGATGTGGACGTTGGCTGTAGTTAGCCAGCATACGGGAGAGTGGGCTATATAGCGGGAAGAAGGACAGAAGCACAGCAAAGTGTTGCCAGGACTGCCTGAGTGCACATGCTAGTCAGTGTTCCTCACACTTTCACATGACTCATGAGAGAAGGAAGGAAGCAAGGAAGCATTCTCCTGTCCTATTAGCCCTCTCCAACCATTTTTAAATTACTTTTTCCACTTAAGTTAGGCCTAACTTAAAGCGCTGTTTATAGAATATGGACCTAATGCCTACTCTACTGTTACCTCGCCATCTTCCTTCTGCCCCACACTCTTTTTCCTTTGGAATTTTTCTTTTTTCTTTTCCAGATTTCTTCTAAGAACATAAGAACAGTCATACTGGGTCAGACCAATGGTCCATCAAGCCCAGTAGCCTGTTCTCACAGTGGCCAATCCAGGTCACTAGAACCTGGCCAAAAGCCAAGGAGTAGCAATATTCCATGCTACCGATCCAGGGCAAGCAGTGGCTTCCCCCATGTCTTTCTCAATAACAGTCTTTTCCTCCAGGAAATTGTCTAAACCCTTCTTAAAACCAGCTATGCTATCCCCCTCTTACTACAACCTCTGGCAATGTGTTCCAGAGCTTAACTATTCTCTGAGTGAAAAAATATTTTTTGCTATTGGTTTTAAAAGTATTTCCTTGTAACTTCATCGAGTGTCCCCTAGTCTTTGTAATTTTTGACGGAGTGAAAAGTCGATCCACTTGCACCCGTTCTACTCCACTCAGGATTTTGTAGACTTCAATCATATCTCCCCTCAGCCGTCTAGTTTCCAAGCTGAAGAGCCCTAACCATTTTAGTCTTTCCTCATACCTCTCGGGTTCCATCCCCTTTACCATCTGTCATTTCTTTCCTTCACTTTCCTCTTAGCCTTTCTTCCCAGCCTTCCCCTTCCCCATGTCCTTTCTACTTATCTTCCCTCTGTGTTCCTATTGCTCTCATTCCCTACACTTCTCTTGTTCGACCTGCTTCTCAACCTCCACCCCCACACCTCTTGCTTTCCTGGTAATATTGTGTTTCTTCTGTCAGCAAGCTGAGTGATGGATCTTTGTGTGAACTGCCCAGGGCATTATTGTTTTGACACATATTCAACACATCTAATCCAGATCCAGACCTGGGGGGCACAGTATACGTAGCCATCCATCTTTACTGTGCCCTCTGCTAGGGGAATATATCAATGCATGCAGATGTGTGTATGCAGATTCCCTGTATGGCTAGGTGCACAGCCACATGTATTCATATGAATTTTTATTTTCTATAGTGTTCTGTATTTATCCCCTAATACCATATAGGATGTTAAAACAGAAGTTATGCATTAAAAGGGAAGAAATGCAGTTAAGCACTTAAGTGAACTTAGACATCACCTTATAGCAAGGGTAGGGAACTCCGGTCCTCGAGAGCCGTATTCCAGTCGGATTTTCAGGATTTCCCCAATGAATATGCATTGAAAGCAGTGCATGCAAATAGATCTCATGCATATTCATTGGGGAAATCCTGAAAACCCAACTGGAATACAGCTCTCGAGGACCGGAGTTCCCTACCCCTGCCTTATAGAATACCACCTAAGTCAGGGGTCAGCAACCTGCGGCTCTTCTCCCATGTGGTTGCGGCTCTTCTACCATGGCCCCCCAGACCTACCTGGTAGACCTGGTAGGAGTGTGACTCTCTCACAGTTGCCTTCTAAAATGGCTGCCGTGTCCTGGTAGCATTCTGTAAGCTGCACAAGTAAGTTGGAGATACGCCCATGCCCCACCCGTGTGTTGCCCATGTGTATACCCCCTTGCAGATGGGCACTTAGGGGGAGAATTCATCCAAGGGTGCTAAGTGCGTTAGCACATACTAATGACATTAGTACACACTAATGATTAGTGCATGCCTAATGCTAAAGATGCCCATTATATTCCTGTGGGTGTCTTTAGCATTTAGCACACGCTAATGTGATTAGCGTGCACCAATACATTTAGTGCCCTTTGATGAATTCCCCCTAGAAAAGTGTGTAGTGCAACTACATTGGAAAGCACATTGTCTTGGCACTTATCCACACCAGGCATGCATGACTACTGGTGCCTATTGGGCACCCGTGTGTATGCACCACTTGGGCATAAATGTACAGAATACTAGGGGGTAAATGAATAGTTTTACACATAAGTGGCAGCTGCAGAGTAGCGAGGGTAAGTGGCGGCCAGGCTGGTGGTTCCCCTCCCCCGCTTCTTCTTGCACCTCCTTCCCTTCCCCCTGTACCCTTTTAATTTTCCGAGAGAGAGCAACAGCACAAACTTGCTGCCCGCATCGTGTTGGATATCCCTCTGACGTCTCTCCCTAGGCGGGGGGCCCAGAGGTGACGTCGGAGAGAGGCGACACCAATGTGGGCAGCAAGTTTATAATGCTGTTCGTGCAGGAAAAATGAAAGAGATACGAGGGAAGGGACGCAAGCGTGCGGTAGGGGGGGTGGAGAGGAGGATGGATGCCTGCGTCCTTTACAAAGACTGCGCCCAAGGCGCCCCCCCCTCTGTACTACAACAGTGAGTGGCAGCAAAACAATCAACCACTGTACTAAAAAGGTACAGTAAGTGATGTAGAGTGTCAGTGGAAGGGGACATTCTCGTGAGAGGGGCCTGGGCAGTGCTGCCACTTCCACATGCAATTTACAGAAGCTACCAAATGCAGAAAAACTGTGGGGTGGTCTACGTCGCCTGGACGGTCCGACCGACCACAGGAATGGACCTTGGTGCCACAGACACCGGTTAAAACAGAAAACCAAATGCGAAACCAGATCCTGGACTTCCAAGAGTTAAAAATAGTATTGTTTATTGGTGTATAAAACCAATAAAATATATCACAATGTACTAAAAGGAAAACTTATTCCAACAATGTAAACACAATGGTTGCAAGGCGTTAATGATTTTAAAAATTGGAGCCTTAAAAAAAACAACTCGCTATCACTAGCACAGGGATTTCCCACATCCTGAGTTCACTTTAAGCGCATTAATTTCTCCATGAGCATGTGGCCAATAGCACAGGAGCACTTGCTGACACTCGGGCCCTCTTTTACAAAGGCACACGCACGCTAAATCAACGCATGCACTAACCACTAACACGGCCATAGGATAACATGCATGTGTTAGCGTTTAGCGTGCACTAATATTTAGCGTGTGCTAAAAAGCTTAGCGCACCTTTGTAAAAGAGGGGGTTATTTTCTAGGCAACAAGGGCTCCTGCTTTCTTTTGTACTCTACACAAGGCTATAATCCATAATTCTTCTTATAAATACCGTACAACAGTGGTTTTTTTGTATTCGGCTAGTTTGGAAGTTGCTCATGCCTTTCCTGTGATATTCCAGGTTTAAGGGTGTGCTCCAGGAAAAGCAAAGCTTTAACACTAGATTAATGCCATTCTACGGGGAGCTATTCCATACCTTGTTAACATGAAAGAAATGAGGCCATGAAGTGAAATAACCCTGGAGCTTATAGTGTTTCTTGAAATGCATAGCGTCTTCTGGCCTGTCTGCTGCTTAAAGCACTTCAAACAAGCCATTTCGGTGGTGACCCCTGTCTCTCAAAAGTCTGCACAAACCTAGCCTGAAGACTTGGAATATCAGTCAGACTAGATCTGAAGTTTATTAGATCAGCTGAAATCTGAAAAATAACAGGTTTTTTTTTGACTTAACCGCAAAACAAAACAATACTGATGGGAGCGTGAATCAATTGAATTCAATCCACTCATTTGGTTCTAACTTACTTTCAACACCCACCAATGAACTGCATAAGCTTCAACTAAGATCAAACTCTGTTGCCGTGGAGATACAAATAATTGAGTTTCAACTTTCCATTCCTTTCACTGTATTATTGGTACTGTGAAAACCAGAATTATTTTCAGCCTTTAGTGACTAAAGTTGAGAACCTCTTTCCTATGTTCATCCCAAAGAATCGAAGCAAGTTGTGATATTCTGCTGAATGAAAGATTGCTTCCCACGATGGCTTAATCCAATGGTCTCAAACTCGCTGCCCGAAGGCCACATTCAGCCCGCCAGATACTATTTTGAGGCCCTCGGTATGTTTAGCATAATCACAAAAGTAAAATAAAACAGTTTCTTGATCATGTGTCTCTTTAGCTATAAGTTACAATATTATTATTAAGACAGCCAAAAGGAAAAATTTATAATCTATAAAGAATTTTTTTACCTCATGCAAAGTTATCATTTCTTTAATAAGGCATTAACTATTTTTTCTGAGGCCCTCTTAAGTACCCACAAATCCAAAATGTGGCCCTGAAAAGGGTTTGAGTTTAAACGAATAACGTGCTTCCCTTCCTCAGCGTTTCCATAGGTACCTCGTAGCATATTAACTTGACTAACTGCATATGATCCGAGGACTGGGTTGAGAACCGCTGGTCAAAATTTATTTAGATTTTCACTGGCATTGTACATGTAGGTGGCACCACGGAAAAACCTCGTAGAACTTTCAACAATATATTTGAGCAATACATTTAAACTTAAATACGTGATAAGTTATATGTTATTCAGCTGAATTTCTCTGTCGAATAGATAACTTTGCACACCACACCTGGCCCACTCTAACTGATGCTCTAATTTAAAATCTATAAATATGGCCATTTATCGATGTGAGCAGCTAGCGATATCTGCATACGTAGCCAAAATTCTTAAATAGCACTGCTGACAATAGTATTAAGTGCTTCTGAATATTGGCCAAACAATCCTCTTGTTGAACTGATGAATCTCATTTTGTGAGTTTTGCAGAGCTTTAGAAAGCATAATCCATTATGTTTATGACAATGAGTACAGTGTCTATTAAACACAATGTTCAGCTTATAAAATTAGTTATCTCCAGTTCTCTGGCACATAACAAACAAGTGCATGAGTTTTCAAGTTTCAAGTTTTATTATAAATTTGATTAATCACTTATTCAGAATTCTAAGTGAGGTACATATCAATAAAATTACAAAATTTTAGGGGGTAACAAAACAAATGAAAAAGTAAACCTTGCAGAACATATTAAAGACTAACCTTACAAACATATTTAAAACAAGAGGAAAGAATGGGAAAAGAAATACAAATTGTTGATAGTAAATAAGACAATTATGGGAAAAATCAATAGGGAGGGAGAGAGCAATGTACTACAGGGAAGTTATAGAATGGAATTGGAATGAAACTCCTAGTTCGGCTTTCTAATTATCAAATGCATCCTTAAAAAGAAAACTTTTTAATTTGCTCTTAAATTTATCCAAATTGTGTTCTTCCCTTAAATAAATAGGGAGGGAGTTCCATGTTTGAGGGGCTGTGGAAGAGTAGCAACTTAGAATGTAATTTTAAAAGGCATGTCCATGGGTAAAGCAATGCTTTACTTGTAGAAGGATTCTTTTATAAAATCGTCCTTCCTATGTGCAGAAAAAGGTGCCAGCACTTAATCTCCCAAAAAAGGGGTTACAGTAATCCAAAACCAAACCAGAAGAGAAGGAACCCCTACACAGATAAACAGTGAAACCAAAGTAAGGGTAGACCAATGAAGTTCCAGCCAAAGTGTATATGAACACTCTTTTATTCAAAAGCCATCAACATCTGAAGGGACTGTGGTACGGAGTGCATATCCTATCACCAGCCAGCAGAGGGAAGTCTCAGCATCAGAAGAAGGAGTTCATTTGCATATAGATGCTGCTGCAAAGACACCTGGGATCTCTCTACCCACCCTGAGTGAAAAGGAATTTGAAAACAAGAGTTTCAGAACAAAGAACTAGGAAATGCAAGAGCTTCTTCTGGAGCTCAGGTGATCTCAAAGGGGAGGAATGCTGGCAAAAGCCTGACCATGATCAGCCCATGACCACTAGAGTTTGGAGTAACTGAAGAGTGTTCAAGCTTGACAACCAACTGTGACTGCAGTGTCTGAATGACCTGGAGAATCCTCAGGGAGAGACTGAGTGACAGGAGTGTCCTCAGGAAGTGACCAGTGAAGGAGAGTCCACAGGGGACCAATGTACTGGTGATATCCTAGCTGATGGTGACTGGCAAGTAATTAGCAGAGGGACAGAAGGAAGTGGCCAGAAGGCCCAGAAGGAAGCAGCCAGAAGAGTTCAAATCCTAGGTTGTTGACTGGCGAGTGATCGGTGGAGGAACTGAAGGGACCAGTGGCAACCAGTGGAGAGACTGGTAATGGTACCGGAAGCTGCCAGAAGACCCAAAGGGAAGCAGCCAGAAGAACTAGAGACCCTTGACTGATGGTGACTGACGAGGAACAGGTGGCAACCAGCGGAGAGACTGGTAATGGTACGGGAGCAGACAGAAGATCTAAAAGTCCAGTGAGGGTTCAAGATCCGGTGGTGACCAGAGGCACTGGCAGAGACTGGAACAATCTTTGGTGGCCAGATTGACCAGGGAAGAGTGTTCGGAGGAACCTGGTCATATTTTCAGAAGAGCCTAGAGAGTGAAGTGTGAAGAAGAACCAGGTGGTGGAAGGAAAATAAGGCCAGAAGAGCCTGGTGGTGACACAGTGACTTGGCCTGCCACAGACCCGATATCCATCAATAACCCAAGTATAACCACAAAAATCAACTGTGGATTAATTGGACCCACTGCTTACAAACAAAATGCCCAGCTGTGAGGAGAAAAAGACCTCAGACATCTGAGCATAGGCACCTTATTTGCTCAAAACAGGTATGAGCTGACTTGTCACTACTCAGTCAGACAATATCCTCCAAAACCAGCTACAGATAAAAAAAAAAGCATGCATTAAACTTACATATTTAAACAAAACTCGAAATTATAAAAGTGCATAATAGCAGGACTTTAGTCACGTGAGCAGTGAAGCACATTGAAAATCATGTTTTGATCCTCTGATGAAGCTTTGGGTGAAACGGGACCCATCAGGATCACTGCCAAAACAAGTGCTCTTTACAACCACCTGTGGGCTATAAGTACATTTACTTTACTGAATCAGAATTCACAAGTCACCAATATGATTTATCAGGGTATTGCATTTTTTTTCTAAATAGCCTACTTCAAAGAAAGCTTCAAAATGTCTTATGTAAATATAGAGGAAGTCTTATCTCTTTCAACTTCATGCAGCCTTTATAAATAGGCACCAGTTCCAGATATGGCCTCAAGTCACAGGTGACTCCTGGTGGTCTCACAATGAGGGTTCTACGTCTCCCTTCCCACTGCCATGGTTTTCATGGCATTGTGAGGTAATACAGCAGTGGTTTGCCATTGCCTTCTCCTGAGGCTTGGACTGTTGTGAAATGCCCAAGACCATAAGGAGCTGTGTGGAATTTGAACCTGGGCCTTCCAGTTTCTGGCCTGCTGCTGTAACCTCTGCTCCAAACAGGCATACGGACTGAATACAGTTTTTTAAAGTGATTTGTTATCAAGATACCCCACATGGTTATAATAAACTGTATTCCTCTGATAATTAAACTCAATGAATGATATGGCTTTAAAACTGCAGTGTTTAAAATGATACCCACATACCAGCACTAAATAATTGGGTATTTCCCCTCGAACAAACCCTAAAAATACTAGGAGTCACACTGGACAAACATCTAACCCTGGAGAAGCACACTGACATCATAGTTAGGAAAAGCATCTCGGTGCTCTGGAAACTACGCACCATAAAAAAATATTTCGATGACACGTCATTCTGCCTGCTAGTGCAATCCTCCATTCTCAGCATACTGGACTACTGTAATATCATTTACTTGAGCTCCACGAAGAAAACTATCAGAAGACTCAGAATGATCCAGAACACCGCTGTCTGCCTTATATTTAGCCTGAAAAAATGGGAACATATCACCCCTTTTTACCACAAACTTCATTGGCTACCATTGGAATCCAGAGTACTATTTAAATTTGCCTGTTTCTGCTACAAAACAGTATTCGGCCTAGCCCCAAACTACATCTACCCACACTTCATCCTGAATCACAGAAACAAGAACTCCCGCAGAATCCAGCTATTTGCTTTCCCCTCCCTAAAACTCTGCCACTCCAATAAATTCTTCGATAAAACCTTCGCCTTCCAGGCCGCCAAACTAAACCCATGGATAGCCCAATTAATCCTCGAGTCATCAACATATCTCAGCTTCAGAAAATTACTCAAAACATACCTCTTCCAACGCCACGACACTTAACTGCCCCCTCCTTAAAGAACCCCCACCCACCCCTTTATCTTACTCACACCCCACTCCCACCCACCCCCATCCACCCTATCCCGCTACCCTACCTGTCCAATTAATACTTAACCGCATGTAACTATGTTTACTTAATGGGAACCGCATGTATCTATGCATGTAACTATGTTTAACCAATGTAAATCTGTCCAATTAATACTTAACTGCATGTAACTGTGTTTAATCATTGTGAACCGCCTAGAACTCACTGGGTATGGCGGTATATAAAGAAGTTATTTGGGTACTGCCATCAGTACCTCTCCAGACAATTGGAGCAGTACCCCAATAACTCATGCAGCTCCACCCTTGGTCTACCCTGACACAACCTGGCAGTGGAATTATCCAGCCAATACTGCTGAAAATCCAATTCTCACTCTGGGGGGGGTGGCATTTGTTTGGTTAGGAGCCATTCCTAATCAGATAGGTGCCACTGAATATCAGAGTCTATGATAATCATAGCAGGTTAATGTATATGTGTAACCCTGTTACATGGGGCAAGGTTCAAAAAGCTCATGTACCACTTTGAATTGTAAGCTTTAGGGTCTTTAGTGAAGGACAGGAGTCAAAAACTGTCCATGTCTGCAAATACGTTTGTTCCTAAGGACTTGATTAAACAAATGAGATACATCTGACAGATTTCCTCTGCAACTACTTCTCATACAGGTTTCAATGATAATGCAAAACCTCTTCACAGCAGATGCTTCTCTTGGAATAATTAGATGCTCTTCCATCATTTTTCACCTATGGGAATAATTCTATAACTGCAAATTGCGTGAACATTACTGGATTTTCAAAGTGAAAGCACACACTTGCTTCTGCTTTGAAAATGATCACAGGTTATATCTGTTTTTCTTAGGAATAATTATGCACCTACTCTCGAGTTTTCAAAAGCAAGTTGCATATGTGCAAACCCCACCCTTTGAAACACTTCCTCAAACATCAGATAAACTGAAGTGTATACAAGCTATACATGTATAATTATGAGGTAACTTTTTAACTGGGTGCCAGTTACAAAATTAGAGCTGGGCAGCCTGAAGATTATTGCTTAGTTTGTTTTTTGGGTTTGTTTGGGGTTTTTTGTGGGGGAGGGTTCATTAAAAAAACATACATAGTAAATGACGGCAGATAAAGACCCAAATGGTCCGTCCAGTCTGCCTAACCGTACACGCTCTATAAATTAATGATTTAATTTAAATTGTCCTTTTTCTTAGATATTTCTAGGCCAGAAACCCAGAGCTCTGCCCGGTACTGTGCTTAGCTTCCATCTACTGGAGTATCTGTCAAAACTCTCTCCAACTAATCTAAACCATCGCACTGTCGAAGCCCTCCCCAGCCCATCCTCAACTGAATGGCCATATACGGGGCACAGACCGTGCTAGTCTGTCTAGTATTGGCTTTAGTTCTTCAATATACATCCATTTTTTTTTTTTTTTTTTAACTCTGTCGCTGTTTTCCTCTCCACCACCTCCATCAGGAGGCATCAATCAAATTCATTAACAGTGAACATTATGGGGAAAATTTTATAAATGGCGCTCAAAAGCCTGTAGACACCAGTTCCTGTTTCATTTTCGTCAATACTTGTCAACGCTTTTGACCCAAGTGTGAGTGCTCACGATGCCTACAATCAAGATAGACTTGATAAAGGCACGCTTGCCGAAACACTGCCAGTGTCGAGTCTTTGAGTTATTTTGACATATTCATCAATAAAGTGACTTTTTGAACTATACAAGCTTGGCTGGATTTCTGAGATCTTGTCCTCACAACTTCCTGTTGTGTGCTCAAAAGCTGGTGCCCAAAAAATTGACACTAAGGCCCAGATTCTGTAAAAGACACCTACGGTTACACACCTAGCCGATCTAGGCACCTAACTTAATTTTTCAAATTGCTGATAATTGAAGGTGCCATTGAAAACCAATTCCAAATGATTAAAACATTAATTTACCAGTATGTTTATGTTTATTTTTGTATTTATATGCCGCTCTTTGAGACATCAGTGTGGTGTACATCAATTAAAAAGGAAAAGAACACCAAATATTCGTGACAGAAAGATAAAAGAAAGAGTAAATCGATAAAATTTAAAAAAATTATATAAATATTTAGTTGCAGTAATCCAAGAAGCACATCGAAAAAAATGGGCTGATGAAAGCGAGCCAACATGGCTTCTGCAAGGAAAGATCGTGCCAAACAAACTTACTGCACTTCTTTGAGGGGGTAAACAGCCAGTTGGACAAAGGGGAACCTGTAGACATCATTTACCTTGACTTCCAAAAGGCCTTTGACAAGGTACCCCATGAGCGGCTACTTAGGAAGCTGTGGAACCACGGGGTGGAAGGGGACGTACACAGATGGATCAAACACTGGTTGGCAGGCAGGAGACAGAGGGTTGGAGTGAAGGGTCACTACTCGGGCTGGAGGAAAGTCACGAGCGGAGTTCCGCAGGGGTCTGTACTTGGACCGCTGCTGTTCAATATATTTATAAATGACCTGGAAACGGGGACAAATTGTGAAGTTATAAAATTTGCGGACGACACTAAACTCTGTAGAAGGGTTAGAACTACGGAAGAGTGTGAGGACCTACAAAGGGACCTAAACAAACTGGAGGAGTGGGCGAATAAATGGCAGATGAAATTCAATGTAGGGAAATGCAAAGTCATGCATATAGGGAGAAAAAACCCGATGTTCAGCTACCAAATGGGGGGATTAGTATTAGAGGAAAGTAACCTTGAAAGAGATTTGGGTGTACTGGTGGATACAACAATGAAGTCAACGGCGCAATGCGCAGCAGCCGCGAAGAAGGCAAACAGAATGTTGGGTATTATTAAAAATGGTATTACGACCAGAACAAAAGAAGTCATCCTGCCGTTGTATCGGGCAATGGTGCGCCCGCACCTGGAGTACTGTGTTCAGTATTGGTCACCGTACCTTAAGAAGGATATGGCAATACTTGAGAGGGTCCAGAGGAGAGCGACACGAATGATTAAGGGCATGGAAAACCTTTCATACACTGAAAGATTGGAGAGGCTGGAGCTCTTCTCCCTGGAAAAGCGGAGACTCAGAGGAGACATGATAGAAACCTACAAGATCATGAAGGGCATAGAGAAAGTAGAGAGAGATAGATTCTTCAAATTTTCAAAACATAAAAGAACAAGAGGGCATTTGGAAAAATTGGAAGGGGATAGATTCAAAACAAATGCTAGGAAGTTTTTCTTTACTCAGCGGGTGGTGGATACCTGGAATGCGCTTCCAGAGGACGTAATAGGGCAGAGTACGGTACTGGGGTTTAAGAAAGGATTGGACAATTTCCTGTTGGAAAAGGGGATAGAGGGGTATAGATAGAGGATTACTGCACAGGTCCTGGACCTGTTGGGCCGCCGCGTGAGCGGACTGCTGGGCACGATGGACCTCGGGTCTGACCCGGCAGAGGCATTGCTTATGTTCTTATGTTCTTATGAATCAAATCATTAAAAAAATATGCTAAAAATTAAAAGAAACAAACTACACGGGAAGTTTCAAGTTTATTTAAAATTTCTTATACCGCTTAATCAGTCTTCTAGGCAGTATACAAATTCGTAAAAACCAATCCAAATAGGTGAGTTTTTAATTTAGCTCTGAACATAATATAAGTAGGTTCAACATGAAGTTCATTAGGAAGGGAGTTCCACAAAAAGGGTACCAATGCAAAAAAAGCTGAATTTTGGGTTGCTTTAAGGCACCAAGATCAGTAGGCACCTACCACTTCGAGGTAGGTGTCTACACAGAAGCATCTAACAGTGACTACACTGAAAGTAGGCATGGTTGGGGCAGATTTAGGGTAGAGTTTGAGTATGGAAAGACTTTGGCGTCACTAGGCACCTACCTTAGGCGCACTTATATAAGCCAAGAAAATCATGGCCTATATAGCAGCACACCTAAGGATTCAATTCCTAGTGGCACCTAAGAATGCTTAGGCATCGCTGGGCGTGATTCTATAAACAACATTTGGTGCAGGGTTGTCCAATGTCAATGATTGCAATCCAGTTGGGTTGTCAAGATTTCCCCAGTGAATTTGCATGCCCTGCTTTCATTGTATGCAAATTAGATCTCATGCATATTCATTGGAGAAATCCTGAAAACCTGACCTGATGAGGACCGAGGTTGGACATCCCTGATCTAGGGGTTGATTGACAACTGTGCCGAATGGCACTTAGGTGCTAGGGTAAGGGGATGGAGCTCCCTTCGTATGAGGAAAGACTGAAGAGGTTAGGGCTCTTCAGCTGGTAAAAGAGATGGCTGAGAAGAGATATGATTGAGGTCTACAAAATTCTTAGTGGTGTAGAATAGGTAAGAGTGAATCCATTTTTTACTCTTTGAAAAATTACAAAGACTAGGGGGCTCTTAATGAAATTATATGGAAATTAGAGAATGACACAGGGAAAAAATCTGTCCCCGTCACTGCCCTGTCACTGGACCACCGTTCCCTTCACCGCCCCGTCCCCGCCATCTCCTTCACCGCCCCATCCCCTCAGCATCCACCCTTCCCTCTCGCCACCTCACTGCTCTTCGGCACCCCTCACGTGGTCCATGCATCTCCCTCCCTCCCCCTTACCTTCTTGGCGCGTTTTAAGGTTTCAGACTTGTTAAAAGCCGAACGAGTGCTCATGCAGTCACGTGCTTGTGTGGGCGGAAGCTTCTCCTCTGACACAACTGGAAATTCGTAAAAGAGGATGCTAAAGTTATATTAACTTGGGCCTCCAGGTTATAGGCTGCTGCTAACAGCTGCCAGTCAGTTTTTTAAAAGTGACTAGAACCTCTCATATACACCTTTGTGACCTTGGCTCAGAGATTTATTTCCAGCAGTTCGAGGCTTGTAGCCTTTCCTAGAAAAGTTTAACATGGCTTTCCAGCTTCTCGCTGAGCGCATAAGGTCTTGTAATTTAAAGCACTGATGGACAGAAATTCATTTGCCTGCATTGCCAATTAATCCACTGAGAATATAGGCTGAAATCTAATTCCAAAATAACTTCAGATCAATTATTTAAATGAACCACAAAGTAATGAACCAGTCAGAGGAATGCTTTTTTTTTTTTTTTAAATCAGTAAAGTGGCCTTTAAATATTTGTTGAAGGAATTATACATATGCAACGTCTGAAGGATATGTTGTTTCAATGGATGGCTCTTTAATAACGTTTCACTTTGAGTGCTGTTCATACACATCGCCCAGACAGGCATTAAATAGCTGGACTTCAGTGGAGGCAGCTAAGGATAAGAAGCGTGGAAAATGACAAAGCAGCAGCTGACCTGGTACAGTGGAATTTTGCAGGGCTTCCAGTAGTTCTTCAGGCACAATGATCATTACTGGGTGATGCAAATTAGTCACGGAAGTCTGTGTTGAATTGCAGGTGAGTCAGGTGAAAGTAATTCGGTTTGAAAGCTGGTCTCAGCTTGAGTACTTTGGAAATCCTGATGTGAAATGTATTACTTTCTTGAGAGCAGGATCCATATCTTTTGATTTGTTTTGTGTTAAGCAAAGGCTGAGATACTGAAAAGCTTTTGTACCTCTTTGGGCTTCATTCCATACCTACGAGTTTTGATCCTCTCACAATCTGTTGAGCAAGGATTTCTCCGGCCTAATTTTTCACACAAGCTTATGGTATGTCTTAGATCTTTAGAAAGTTGTGCCTCTCTTCTATCAGAGATTGAAATTATTTGCTTTTGAAATACAAGGGTCATTTCATAAATAATGCACACTTTTTTTTTTCCAAGTATTTCTTTACAATCCTTCAATATAGTCTCCCTACTTTGCAATGACCAAGTCCCAACGTCTTGGAAGCTTTATTATTCCATCCAAGACACCGTTTTTGTTCAGTTGCCGAATGGCTCGGGTACCGGCGGGAAAAAGCTCTTCCAGAGATGCAAAATGATGTCCATGCATAGGTTGTTTCAACTTTGGAAAAACATCAAAGTCTGGTGGACTCTTGTCTGGACTGTAGGGAGCATGAGGTAACACCTCCCAGCCGTATTTGTGTAGTTTTTTTCAATGACGAGTGGAGAGCTTCATCTTCCCCACGACCAAAAAAATTTCAATAAGCTCAATCAAAAGTCAAACAAATGATTATTTTTGCTTATGATCATGAAGGCATCATCATTACAGACAAATTTCCATGTGAAAGAAGTGTCACAGCAATGTATTATTGTGATTTCTTTTGCAAAAAATGCACAAAATCTGACCTCAGTTGCTCTTGGCTGGGCCACTCATTCTTCACGACAATGCTCGCCCGCACATAGGGAATGATGTCATTGAAAAACTATGCAAATACGGCTGGGAAGTGTTACCTCATGCTCTCTACAGTCCAGACATGAGTCCACCAGAGTTCGACCTTTTTCGAAAGTTGAAACAACCTATGCATGGACATCATTTTGCATCGTTTTGCCCCAGAAATTGGGCAGCTCATCACAGGCCATATCCAGCCTGCGGAGGCCATACAATTACCCGTCTGCAGCAATGACAGCCTGTCACCTCTACTTAGAATTGGTATCAGTGGGCAGAAATTGATGTCACGGCCACAGGCCAGATGGAAGCCTCACATCAGAAGCTCACCAGGGAAGCAGATATGCCAAGTTACCCAGTTCCAGACTGGAGATATTTTGACCACTTCTGATTTTGTATTTGTATCCCAAAGCAGTGTGAGACTTGTAATGCCTGAACCTGCCCAATGAAATCAGTGCTGCAAGTCCCATAATGCACTAGGATGGGTGTGGTCAGAAACCCAGGACTGTCTCAAAATCTCCAGCCTTGAATTGGGTAACTTGGTGCTTGTATTTCTGAGGAAGTTCTCCTCATTCCTCATTTGCTGTTACTAAGGAAGATATCACTCCCTACTTATTGACTGAAAACCAACTACCCTCCTAGATCTTCATTGAACCCTATCCATTCAGGCCCACTAATGTGGCCTTGAGCCAAATGTTTGCTTAGCATTTTTCTCTTCATCTGTGGAGTATAACTGCATGATGCCTGAATAAAATTCTGATGAGCATCAACACAGCAGCATCCTGAGTCATTTAGAACCATAACTAACAGTGACTAAGTGAAATGCATTTTCAAATCACTGTAAGAATTAATACTCCCTCAGGAGAAATGCGTAAATCAAAATGAAATAGGCTTGTCTTAATAATTATGTTAACTACAAAGTGAATTTTCTCAAATCTTCTGCTAGCTCTGCTCTTTAAAGACAGTATTTCCCAAAAGGAACGTTTGCATCAGATGCAGACATGTATTGCTCTCTTTAAACTTAAAGGGCTTTAATTTACTGAAAGGCACTACCATGCTATCTTGTGCTAGCATACATTAACATATGTTATTTATCACTAAGGCCCCCTTTTATCAAGCTGCGTAAGGGTTTTTTTTATCGTGTCCTATGAGCTTCGGAGGTTTTACTGCAGCGGTCTGTAATATGTAGCTTGGTAAAAGGAGGCCTAAAGAGGATAGGGCTCTCCAGCTTAGAGTGCGGGAATGACCCATGTAAGCACGTGCTAAAGCCACTTTTTTTACCGCTGTCTGGTAAAAGAGCCCCATATTGTTTTGCTTGTATGCGATGTTTTTTAAAGATGGCTTTTGAATGAAAAGTAAAGGTTTGATCGAGCCACTTTGATCATTTTTGAGCGCCAGCAGCTTTAAGATGAGGTGAGTTCCTACCGAGATCATACAAGACCAAAGCTGGAATCCAAATACAAAGAGAACTTTTTGATATTATGATTCATAAATAATTTAAATATTAACATATTAAAATGTAGAACTTCAAGAATAAAAAGATGGCATTGAAAGCTCAACATGGCCACGTTTTGCCCTGTGTGTGTGTCAGGTGCGCATAACCATGCTTAAAAAGCCAGTGGCATGGCAGGGGGGTGGTCTGCACCGGGCACCGGCACCCTTTCTCCTCACCGCCTCCCCCACTCCTTCCCCCCGTTGTCCTCTGTTTGCTGGCGTGAGCAGCAGCTCCAACCTTCTGCTCTCGCCAGCATCGGCTCCCCCTCTGCCATCACTTCCAGGTCCTGTGCCTAGGAAATGACATCAGAGGGAGAGCCGATGTGGGCAGCGAGTTGGCGATGCTACTCATGCTGGGGAAGTTATAAAAGGTACAGGGTAGGGAAGGGGTATGCACGCTACTGCGGCTTTGTAAAAGGGGGCTTTAGTTTCAATAATATCTGACTTTTTCTCCAAGTCAGTGATTTTTGTTTCCAAAATTGATGACTCTGAAATCATTGATCCCATAGTGGATGAGAGTTTCTGAATTTGAGAACCCAAATTCAAGTGAAGAGCAGAAATTGCTTCCCGTATTGTCTCTATGCTGAATACCTGTGGTCGCAGCAAGAGAGTCACCTTCACTCCAACTCTGTCCAAGGTTCCCAAGACAGGACCAGACTCTGAAAGGCACAATGCTCCAGGATCTTTTCTCAGAGTCGAAACCCCAGCTTCCACCAACACATCTCTCAGTGCAATTGGAAGAACTTCCATCGAAGCTTCTTCAGCAGAAGAAACAACTTCTGTCTGACTCCATGCTGATTCGTGCTCATGTTTCTGATCGATGTCACCTTCCATAGACACTGGCAGTCATGGCTGTGCTGGGGCACTCCTTTCCTTGGGAGGCAAAATAACATTATTGAGGGAGGTTAACCGACTTCCCATCGAGGGATCACCTTCATTCAACAAGCTCACGGAAGCTGCATCACGAAGGAGTCTATTGGCCTTAAAACTGGAATTGCCTCAAGATCCACAGGATAGACCTGGGTTCTGGACCTCCTTTTCACTATTAAGATAAGGTAATTTAGTGTTGGAGTCCCATGGTCTTCCTCAATCCGCCATCTTAACATGGATCAGCACATCAGGGGTCTGAAGTGCTTCTCTCTGACATAATGGCCATTTGCCCCCTCTTTTACAATGGTGCATTAAGCTTTTTAGCACACGCTAAATGCTATCCTATGGATGCGTTAGCGGTTAGCGCCCGCATTGATTTAGCATGCGCTAAATCCACGCTAAAACACTTAGCGTGCCTTTGTAAAAGAGGGCCATAGTGTTGGTGATCAAAATACAGCCTCCTAAACTGCTAACCATTCAGTCATGTCTGACCCTTGGATACTCTGTAGGCCAGTCTTCGCCATGTTTTCCATGGCTCCTTTCAATTGCTTGATGTTCATTCCTGTGCCATATCAATCAGGCTATTATAGTAATTACCTAAAGCAGTCCAAACACTATCATTATAGTCAAGCCAAGATTATGATTGATGAATTTATATAGGTGATTCATCAATTAATAAATACTAAATCAATTTGAAATATAAATCTCATATATTATGTAGAAAAAGCTTTTCCCCCCCTATGCATTGCCTTCAGCAAAGCAGTCTAATCTGATACATTTCTACAGTTTTGATCCAGTTTCGATGTGTCATTGGTTTAAGACCACAGTTTTAAAGGGTTACTGATATCAGCTTAGGTTTTTACTTTGATGCATTTCTAGCAAAAGATAAAAATCTACAGTATAAATAACCCGGAAGAACAGACAATCTGACAGATACCAATAAAGTTGTTCAAAGATATCCACATAAGACGGGGACTTTGCCAGGTACTTGTGACCTGGCTTGGGCATGATGTTGGACCTTTGATGTGTCCCAGTATAGCAACTCTTCTTAAGGAATTCATTGGGCCCAATGTTGAAAGAGAGAAGGATCAGGCTCCACCCAGATCAGCCACTTCATAGGGCGTAGAGAAGGCATAAGTTGTACCCCTAATGCTTAGTAATGAGAGATCAGACACCAGGAACCTAATTTTTTAAAAATGTTTTCTTTGTTATGTATACATGGGATAAGTGTTTGATAAATCAGACAGCAAAGTGTCCCTGATGGCCTAGAATATTGCGAAGTGCTGCCCATTGGATACCATCGAGGAAAATGTTTTGTCCACAGCCATTCTTCCGTTGTGCAAAAGTAAATTCCGATAAATGCATGGTCTGATGAATTGAGGCACATCTTCCCAGTCATTCAAGCCAACAGACAAGGACTGTGAACAAATCTACAAACAGGGATGAGAAAAAAAGAAAGCTAATAGACATAATCACCGGATTCTCTTTTTGACCCCATTCATTGCAGAAACTTTCCCGTCCTTTGTCCCAGGCCTAGAAAAATTTTTTTTTAAAAATCTTTTTAATTTAATTTTTAATTGTTTTATTACACTTTTAAAATTCTTACCCCATTGAATTTACCTTTCTTGTTTACTTTACTATGCTTATTGTAGTTCTCCTCACTTCCCCTATGTATAAGTCTGTAATGTTTGTGTGCTTGTTGTAGTTACTAACTGAGACCCTGTTTTTAATTGTAAATCGCTTTGACTTTATGCTATTGCGATATACATCAAAATTTTAAGAAAACTTGAAGATAGAGCAAGCATGAACATATTAGGTAAGAAGGAAACATTTTTCACCTTTATTGTAAGTGCTGATTTGTGGGTCTTCTTAGCTCCAGGCCATGTGTAAGTGGCTAAATAAATCTGAAGATCAAGACCAGCGGCCTGTTGCTTTCTCTTTGCTATTGTCCTGTTTTCCTCAATAAAGACATATAAGATTACTTGAACATTACAAAACAGCTCAGAACTGTCCCATCCGTCTCCAGTGACACAGAGCGAATTAGCTGACAGAGGAAGCAGTAAAAACACCTCGCTAGAAAACAAGAACCGAGGGACGTTTCTGTAAATCTGACTGATTATATTAATGTGCTGAAAACCCACCTTCCAGAAACCAGTTTTAGCTGTACATCAATAGTTTAAAACCAGTGGAAATATCAGACTTGTGTGTTGTGTATTTATTTCCATTTGTTAAATTGTGACTAGAAACCGCTCAGAGCAATTTACACATACAATGTATTTAAAATACCATAATGACCCATTTTACGCATTACTCTCTTTCATTTATTTATAAACCTCAAAAGCAGCCAACGGTGCTTTCTCATCAAATCAACATACAACCTACCATCCCCTACAACAGCTTCAGCAAAACAAATTTTGCACCAGTAAAACCCTTCCCATCTTCATTATAGTACATACTTTCAATCCTCCTCCCCACAGACAATCTATACCTAGTGAAATCAGTCATTCAAAATATTTAATCTAGTCCTAAATTACCTCTAAAGGTCTGATTAAACACCCAGATCTTCAGAGAATTCTGATTACAAACTGAGCCGTCTGTGATCTTGTTTTCCTTGGAAAGTTATTCCATACCTGGGATGCCATGACAGAAAAGGGCTGTCCTTCTGCAGATGTTTGCCTATCCTTGAGAAGTATCTTCAGGTCATTATCCTAGAAAGATCTTAAAATCTTTACAGGAAGGGTTTAAGCTGATGGATGGGGTTTATACCTTGTCCCCTATCTTTGTTTTCTTTTTTTTTTTTCCTTTTTAAAGATTTATGTACTCTTCTCTCATATTTCTTATTATTACAATGACATGGAATTTGTATAAAATATTGTGGGTTTTTTTGCTTTTGGTGTGTGATAGATGACAGGAGCCTTTGGGAGACTTTTACAGGTTGTGAGACCTATTCCTGAATTTTGCTGGAGTTGCTGAAGTTACAGGCTTGTACAAACTGGTTTCAGTTCAGATGCTAATGTGTGGCATGTGAGTGTGTAGATTTCTTGCTGTGAAGTTTCTCAAGGACACCAACCAGTGCAAATGCACGTCAGCAGGACACTCCATCCAGGAACCTAAGAACTGATAAAGTGATGCCAGGCTAATGCACTGATACTGATGTGCTCGTGTGAAGAATGGAAACTTCAAGAAGAAGAAAGTTCCAGAAGCTATGCCTGTCCATGGCCCCCCAGGGAAGAATGGAGACGTGGACTAGGAGAGGGTTAGATAGGCAGTTGGTCTGCTCCAATACATATTCACAGCCAGGGAAATTGTCTAAGACAGGGCTGCCCAAGTCCGGTCCTCGAGATCCACAATGAATTTGCATGAGAGAGAGATTTGCATCCCAAGAAGGCAGTGCAGGCAAATCTCTCTCTCATGCATATTCATTGTGGATATCCTGAAAACCTGGCCTGCTAGTAGATCTCGAGGATCGGACTTGGGCAGCCCTGGTCTAAGACAAAGACACTTTCTGTGTTAAACCCCCATGCTTTGATAGAGTTTCTTTAGAGAAGCTGTGCCATACTTACAGAAATATGCTGGCATTGTTTGTATGAGGTTTTTTTTCTCTCCATTGTATATGTCCAAACTGATTTATTTCTGATTTGCCAAATGCTGCTATAATACTTATTACTAGAATAAAAAGTTATTTGCTTTGGAACATACAATGTAATCTTGTGGCTTTTATTTTGGGGATTTTTTTTCCTTCATGACAGATCCCCCAGTGAGGTAAAGTAAGCAGCCTTTTACTTAAGATGTAAAAGGATTGATATTCCATTATTCCTTTTTCTTTTGTATGTCTCTGTCAGTAGATAGATTGCTATGTTCTCCTAAATTGTAATTTAAAAAAAAAAAAAAAATTCCATACAGGAAAATAAAGCACAATATTCTTGGCCAAAGACTTTGTCCTGGTCTATACTGTCTATGTTATGTTTACCTTGAGGAAATATGATTAATTTTCCTGCTTTGCTGTACAAGTGTATATCACTTGGTTATATTGTTGAAAATTCAATAAATGAAAAAATTTTTAATGAAAAAAATATTTTCTTTTGAATAGCCTTTCAGACTGAGGCAAATGAAAAGAGTAGCTTACAAAGAGGTTGGCCCTTGAAAACTAGTCTGTCTTCCCCCTCCCCTTCCAACATGGCCCAAAAGGTAAGAGATGTGGTGTAATAGCCCCTACGTACTCTACTACCCAGGGAATCGGCTGAGGTGTTACCTCTGGTCTACATGTTCAACCAAATATATAGGGGAATTCAATCGTGTATATCAAACTATATGTGTTAATGTGGCATGAATGGTCCTATGTTATCTACATGTTCAACCAACATCTTCCAAAAATGAACTGTTTTGCTTGAAAATCAAGTTGGCCATAACAGAATTCCTTTAAAATAGGGCTGCATTCCAATTAAAAATTGTAATCACATGATTAAAGGTATGCGGGGCATTCAATAATGTATCTACCTAAGTATGAAAGAAAGTAGCAAGTGTATTGAAATAAGGTTTAATCAATAGTAAAGAATATTTATATTTGTATATTTTTGATTGAATGCTAAAGGAAAGGGTGGGTGGGAAGGGAACAAATATATTTATTTGATGTTATACTAGAAAGAAATTCAAATGATGTATTTAATTTTAAATGTTTTATTATTTGTACACTTGTAAGATTAAAAAAGGAATAAAGAATTAAAAAAAGAAATAAGTCTGTGCATGTTGTGACATGTCTCAAAGTTACTCATGCACAGTCGCAGCATTCCAAGTCTAACATTCCAAGAGACAGGATGTCAGGCGAGTCCTTGTGCGAATCAAACAAGAAACTGCTAGATTTGTAGGCTGCAGTTTATGGTGAGTCTGCCCCATCATTCTACAAAGTAAAATTTTGGAGCAAGCAGTTTATGTGGGGAAGATGACTCTCACACTGGACAGCCTGTGGAAGCAACTTCTAATCTAATCTTCATTTTATATACCGAATCTACTCCCTAAGGAGCTTGACTTGGTTTATAGTTCGTTAAAAAATGAAACATAACAAGTAAAAACTGTGGGATAAAAAGAGAAATTCGTTAGAAAAAAAGTAATTTGAATTGCTTAAAATTACTATACAACAGCTAAAATCAAATTAACTATTGTGAAAACAACCAGGTTTTTAAACATTTTTCAAAATTGAAATAATTGATCTACCAGTCTTAGAGAATCTGGAAGTCCATTCCAAATTCTCACCACAGAAATGTGCAAGAAAGTGGAGGATTTAATTTTGTCAGTCAAACGAATTAAGGTTTCCTGAATAGCTGAAGAATTGGGCATCTTGGCAGGTATAGTTTGGAAAATAATTCATGAAAAGTTGGGCATGTCCAAGGCTAGTGCAAGATGGGTTCCAAGAATGCTCAGAATGCCCTGAGGCTCCAGTGCTGTCAGGAGAACTTGGAGACCAAGTGATTTTTTTTCCCATCGTTTGGTGACTGGAGATGAGACTTTGGTCTATCACATATCCTGAGTCCGAAATGGAGTCAATGCAATGGAAGCACAAGTCATCCCCCACCCCAAAAAGGTTCAAGAGAGTGCAAGCAAAGTCATGGCAATTGTCTTCTGGGACGATGAAAGACTTTTGCTTCTGGGGTTCATGCCATTCAAGACCAACCATAACTGGGGAGAGTTATACCAACACAATGATCATTTTGTGGGAGTCAATCAAAGAGAAAAGATGAGGAAAACTCACAGCAGGTGTGCTGCATCTTCACAACAATGCACCAGTAGTAGTGGGAAGTAAGCCCTTCCTCTCCCCAATCCAGTTCCTGGATGGAATTTAGAGGAGAGAGAGTTGAGAGAGAGCTCAGCCTTCCTGCTGGAAGGTTGAATGGTAGGAAGTTGGGCTGGAGGCTGAAGATGATCTCATTTTGTGTTATATAGTCCATTTTGTGCTATATAGACACCAATTACCTTTTATCCCATTTTCTGCTATATTAGCAGAAATGGGCTAATATAGGACAAAATGGGCTAATAAACCCTTTTCTCCTATATTAGCCCATTTTCTGCTATATTAGCCCATTTTTGTCCTATATTAGCAGAAAATGGGCTAATATAGCAGAAAATGGACTAATATAGTAGAAAATGGGCTAATATAGCATAAAATAGGCTAATATAGTAGAAAATGGGCTAATATAGCAGAATATTAGCCCATTTTTGTTCTATATTAGCAGAAAATTAGCTAATATAGCAGAAAATGGGCTAATATAGTAGAAAATGGGCTAATATAGCAGAATATTAGTCCATTTATGTCCTATATTAGCGAAAATTGGCTAATATAGTAGAAAATGGGCTAATATAGTAGAAAATTGGCTAATATAGTAGAAAATGGGCTAATATAGTAGAAAATGGGCTAATATAGTAGAAAATTAGCTAATATAGCAGAAAATGGGCTAATATAGTAGAAAATGGGCTAATATAGTAGAAAATGGGCTAATATAGCCCATTTTGTCCTATATTAGCCTGTTTTCTGCTATATTAGCCCATTTTGTGGCTTGCCTAGAGTCACAAGGAGCTGCAGTAGGGGAAAAAAAACCCATAGCATACCTTTAATTGCATAATTAATCATGATTAAAATTGTAATAAAAACTGTCCTGCTTTAAAATGAATTGAACCAGCCTATAGAGGGCTGTCTGGCTAGTGTTTTGGCACACGCAGCAGATTAGCGCACGCTAACCCTGCACTACACGGCTAGAACTAACGCCAGCTCAGTGCTGGTGTTAGCATCTAGCGTGCACGGCATTGTATCACGCGCTATTCCGCGCGTTAATGCCGTAACGCAGCTTAGTAAAAAGAGCCCTTAGTTTTCCAATGGAAAAAAATGATGCTCTAATATAGAAGAAATATGGAAAGGATAACTGAGAGCAAAGTCCTTGGCGAGTTGGGTTTCTTAGGACTCAGCATTACAAATGGCCACTGATTTACATCACTTTCTTCTAATATTTTCACTTGCTTGTTTCTGAACTCCATAGAGCTTGTGACCAGTCAGGCTCTGTGCCTGCCAAGGTCTTTGTGGGTACCGGAAGGAAAGGGGACAGGAAACCCAAAAAGGGGGGGCTTGGCCTCGCCACTATTTAGATCTCCCTGAACATGCTAGCAACCCAGAGCCGGGGGTTGGGAAAACTTTTCACAAACCTTCTCATGAATACAGCAGAGCTAGGACCCTGGAGTGTAAAGCCAGACCTCACAGCAAGCAGAGTAGCTATTATCTAGGTCACCGCCGGGGGAGCCAGAGAGAGCATCAGCTAGAAACATAGAAAAATGACGGCAGAAAAGGGCCAAAGCCCATCAAGTCTGCCCACTCTATTGACCCTTCTCCTTGATTTTGCTCACCACCCCCTGCCCTTACCTCATTAGAGATCCCACTGAATATCCCATTTATTTTTGAATGGGATATTCATGTGCTGACTCAGGTAGAACAGGGCGTGTCTTCCCCCTTGAAAAGCCAGCAGTCCTGAACAAGTTATTAGGAAGGTTAGGGAGGAAGCTTAGGGCTCTCCCTAATGAGCTGCCTGGCTCAAGTGCCTGGCTCAATGCCTGTGTGCCTATGGAAGTGGAGGAAGCTGATGCCACTTCAGAGTTACTAGCAACTGATCAGGAGATGCCTGTGGAGTTGCAAGGGGAAATGACTACTGAGGATTTGTGCGGAGCTCCAGAGCTGATGGAAATAGGAGTGGCAACCAGCTCTAGCTGAGCACAAGACCTTGAGTTTTTTTTACTATTGTTGGCTGGGTTATTTTTCTGCTCCCAGTCACAGTAATGGACTTTCTGGACTGTGCACTTTTTTGTAAAGCTGGGAGTGTTGTGGGAAGAAGTTTGCTTTCATCTGAGTGGGAATTTTGACAAGCAGTTAGTACTTTTGCTTAGCAAACTTGAGACACTCCTCTTTGCCCAGCCCTGCTACATTTTAGGCTGGAGGCTTTTTTGTGTTGGTGCTAGGAATGTTTGAGTGAGAAAGCATATTCTCTAGGAACTGAACTTTGGTTTTCTGAACTGTGCTTACCTGAGCGCTACTAGGAGCAGACTTGGGAGAAGGGAGCTTTATTGAAAAGCGGCTCTGTGAAAGAGTGAATCACAGAGAGAACTGTTGCCATTAGGAGTGAAAATCCTGAATGTTGCCAGAGTTTTCTTCTGGTCATTTCTTTTTGTTATATGCATTTTTTTGGTACGTTGTTGGGAAATTGAGCCATTCTGAACTTTATTGTGACCAGTAAATTTTCTTTTGTTACCATCCTGGAACTGTGTTGGTGGTTTTTGTATAGTTCCTTTAAACCCTGCAGGGTGACTCCTTTCTGAGTCACACAGTAGTG
The DNA here is from genome assembly GCF_902459505.1 of Geotrypetes seraphini. Taxonomy (NCBI): domain Eukaryota; kingdom Metazoa; phylum Chordata; class Amphibia; order Gymnophiona; family Dermophiidae; genus Geotrypetes; species Geotrypetes seraphini. The sequence goes on from NC_047101.1 coordinate 46,103,579, forward strand.
TAATTTTGGACTGTGGCCACTGGAGGCACTGGTGCTGTCTACAAGCTCCACTGAACTCCAAACCTCTAGAGCTGGTAGAGGGCAGTCCCCATTTAGAAGCTCTTAACATTAATAATGTATAGGGTAAGTGGTGGTTTTAATGGAGAGATTATGAGAATCAAATCTTTGGAGGGAGAATAGATCAGCCAATTAATCTCTATCTGTCTCAGAAAAGCAAATTTAAAAAATAGCTGTAGGATAATAATTAATGATGTGAAGCCTAGTGTAGTAGCAAGGGAGCATGCAATTAAAGAGATAACTCTCAAAAATGTGATTCTAGTGTCCATTTCTCAGCTGCTTTCCTGGGTTTTAATGCCGCAAAAAATTGTTTGTTTTTCTACTAGACAACAAGTTAAAAGATAGCGGTCGCCATTTGAACATTGCCAACTTCATTCACATTCTTCATCTTCGTTCGAATATAATGGCGCGTTGAGGTCAGCTAGCCTAGTCCACAACCCGCCTGCTCACAATTCATGGATCCTCTCTGAAGTAATAAGATTATTTATTTTCTGAATTACGGTAGTTATTATCTTTTGCCAAATATTCACGGCCTCTTTTACAAAGCCACACTAGCGTCTGCCGTGCAGCAACAGCCCCAAAGCCCTTTAAATCTCTATAGGCTTTGGGGCTGTTAGCGCAGCGCAGCCGCTAATGCGGCTTTGTAAAAGAGGCTGTCAATGTCCAAGATGTTTTGCCAATTTA